>NC_056729.1:1143651622-1143986622 GCF_019279795.1 Protopterus annectens | reverse complement strand
ACATACTATCCACTAGATACTGATGTACATCTGTACAGCATCCCACTGCTCTGTCTGACATACATGACTGTTAAGGGAGGCCTGGCAGCTGTACATCTGGCAAGTATCTGGACATGACATCTCACTGGGTAAGTACACTAAGCTGCTAGGCATGTAACAATGCACTGTGCAGGCTACAGGCAGACTGGCTCACCACTGGCCTACATCTCCTATGGGGGAATGCACATGTACCTGCATATATAGCAGGCTCTACAGGCATGTCACAGCACAGGATAAGATACACCTGTGTGAAAGTGCATAACCACAACCAATGTGAACACAGCCACATATGGTAAGCTAGCATAATATTACAGTATATGGACTATCTGTTCAACACCATCCTCATATGTGCCACTTACAGACTAACCCTATTTATACTGGGCCGCTACACATTGTGGTCTGATGCCTGTCTATGGTATGGGACATGAGTGTGTATGGCCCTACAAACATGTAAGCCAATATGGTAACATACAGTGGAACAGCATGTAACATCGGATAGGATGGGACCTAGAACAATGACATCTACCACAGTCTGTACACAGGCAAAAGTACATATTAACAATACACACACTGTCGACATTCACCATAAGTTCACAGACCTCAGTACTGTACAAACAACCACAGAATGTCCAGGTTATGTCATCAAATATAACCCCTACTGCACATAACGTGTAGCAGTCTGATATCTCACTGGCTTGTTATCAGACATGATGACACTAAGTATGGTGTACAGCACATACTCAGCTCTTAATGCATAACATATGTACAAAGATTGACAGAGTTGTGGCTGGAAGCACATACACAAGGCCAATATTGACGTGTTGCTGTGATAACCTCATACATTTACTGTTGTAACAGGGTTTGTTGCAACATATGTCCTATGAGGGATATGAGGTCAGTATCTGTCATGGCTTTCACCATCTACAGACTGCAATCCTCATACTACCTTCTGCAGTTCACAGATAGATGCTCTGTGGGTAACACACGAAACCAAAGGCACCACACACTACCCAGTCAGCAGATGACCTTACAGATGCGGATTCCTCATAAACATAGAACTGACATGGCAGGTATTAAAACATGTAGGATAGCCATATCCACACACACACACACACACACACACACACACACACACCGTTAAACCAACATTACTCCAAATGCATTATAGCAGCACTTACAGTCTGTAGTCAGGTCAGGCACATCCCCCTCCTGTGTGTTTCCCTGTTTCCATAGTGTATGTTGTTAGAGGTAAATCCCCAATCCATCTGAGATGCTGTTTGCCAAACAACAGATCTAGTTCCTGCTCACAGTGAATGAAAAGGCCCAGCACCAACATGATGTTCCTAGATATTGGAGTGTGTTTCCATGCAATTGGCTATGGGAATGTTACCACAGTTGTACCACATGCAATCAGCTAGGGGAGGGCTGCAATTCATGCAGAGGCCATCAGCTGATCGTGAGCATCATTTAAAATACACATGCTACTGCCTAAACAAAGCAGGTGTAGGTCTCCACATCCACCTGAGAGGGAGTGAGAGAGGCAGACAGAGGCAAAGACAAGTCAGGAAGGGGTGGGAGAGTAAAACTTAAGCATGTTTGTCACACACCAGCCAGCACAGGGTATCAAACCCCTGCTGACTATGT
Source organism: Protopterus annectens (assembly GCF_019279795.1). Classification (NCBI taxonomy): domain Eukaryota; kingdom Metazoa; phylum Chordata; order Ceratodontiformes; family Protopteridae; genus Protopterus; species Protopterus annectens. Next base: position 1,143,984,939 of record NC_056729.1, on the reverse strand, counting down.
AGTGCTATCACATTTCTATGCAGTTGTTGGATGCGCCATATAGGTAACATGTTGTGGAGCCCTGAGAATGTATATGTGATAGTGAGTGACATCTGCAACAGGGATATGGTAGCTATACAATAGGTGTAGTACATGTGCCTGTCTGCATGAACAGGTGCCAGCATCAACACATCCACATTCTCACAGGGATGCACACACATTGACACACTTGGCAGGGCCAGGAAAACAACCCATCACCAGTGAGATTGCCACAACACATTACTGTGCAGGTATCACATGCACCGCAGGGGTCATACAGAGGTTATATGGGAAAAGGGTATGGGGAGGTATCTGACATCAGACAGCATGCTTCAGTATGCCACTGGAGGTTATAGTGAGTGTGAATGTGAACAAACGCATCACACAACACACACACACACACACACACACACACACACACACACACACACACACACACACACACACACACACACACACACACACACACACGGTGCCAGTACTGACATGCATGGATGCATTGATTCACGAGTGTGTAGTGATCAACTGTGCCAGATGGCTATACAGGACTAGGTGATGGGTACACCTTGGCATCAGGCCATATGACAATGGTCTGCATTGTGGCTCAGGGGCATAGATTCTGGATTTGCACACACAGGTGGGTATTGTATTCACCATCCAGTCACCTGGGTGACTATTGCATGTGGGCAATGCTGTGCATTGCGCATGTATGTGTTCCTTAGTCCATGACATGGACGGTGTCTGTGATGTGCACACCTCCCACATGCATGTATAGTGATATGTGGAACTGTACCTGGGGTGTCTGGCCCTTGTTGTGTACACAGATTATCATCAAATGTGCCAGTCTTGGCCTCATGTGATGGGAACTGGTAATAGACAGCGGGTTTACCCTGCACCTACATTGAGAGCATGCTAATGGCATTCCGTGGTGTCAGTGGCACCTGTCCATATAGAGCATGTTTTCAGGCATGGTAAGTCCTCTGTGGGTCACATTTGATGGCACCACAGGTGTTGCAGGTGACCAGTGGGCAACATGGAGAAGGTGCACTCTCTGCATGTACGTGCCTATTGGACAAATGGACATGGTGTCATGCCCTCTGTAGGCCACTGCAATCACTCCATAGTTATTATCAGTGGGCAATATGCAGTGTACTACCAACATAGCAGCTGTTGCCTAGGTGTGTGTGTGTGTGTGTGTGTGTGTGTGTGTGTGTGTGTGTGTGTGTGTGTGTGTGTGTGTGTGTGTGTGTGTGTGTATGAGGCATGGGTTGAGAGTGTTCTGTGGCTAATCCTAGGGTTGATAACTTTGTTTGCCTGGCCTTGATGTCACATGTATGGGTATGGATCTGCACCCCAGCCTTTCGGCTATTTCACATCTGTTATCCCTGTACAGGACATTGTGATATATATTAGGTAAGAAATTTGCAAAAATGATCCACATTGGGCCCAGTTGTTACACACTCACATCCCCACAGGATATGAGTTACAAACACAGACACACACACACATTGCCTGGGATTAGAACTTTTCCCTAATTATTTTATTATATTGCAGCAGTACACAGTTATAGTATGCACCACGGAGATTACTTGAGTACTCCTTCCCCAAAGATTTATTTCACATTGGATGACATCAGCAGGATTGCCAAAGTAGGGCATTCAAATTGTAGTGAGGGTGGCTAGGCTAAAATGCACTGCTCCCTACACAGACATTGAAACACACACAAAACATCCACACCTGACATGTGTGCATACAGAACCCCTAAAAGAGGACTATATCACACTACAGCATAAAGCTGTTATAGTATGCGCCATGAAGATTACTGGAGTATGCCTTCTCCAAAGGTGTATTTCACATTGGATGACATCAGCAGGATTGCCAAAGTAGGGCATTCAAATTGTAGTGAGTGTGGCTAGGCTAAAATACACTGCTCCCTACACAGACATTGAAACACACACAAAACATCCACAACCATCATGCGTGGGTATAGAACCCCTAATAGAGGTCTATATCACACTACCGCATGAAGCGATTATAGGATGCACCACAGGAATTACTGGAGAGCTCCTTCCCCAAAGATGTATTTCACAGTGAATGACATCAGCATGATTGCCAAAGTAGGACATTTGAATTGTACTGAGTGTGACTAGCCAAAAATGGATTGCTCCCTACAGAGACATTGAAGCACACACAAAACATCCAGAACTACCATGGGTGGGAATAGAACCCTACCAGAGCTCTCTATCACATTACAGCACTACACAATTAGGGCACGTGCTATGGAAATTACTGGGCTAAAACCTTCCCAGCAGTGTATTTCTAGGTGGATGACATCAGCAGCCTTGCCAAGGTAGAGCATATGAATTGTATGGAGTGTGACTACCCTAAAAAGTATTGCTCTTTGCACAGAGTCAGACCGACATACACACACACAGTTGCCAAGGCTGGGATTAGAACTCCTACCTAACTATACACAGTTTTGGCACGTGCTATGGAGATTACTAGGAGACAACCTTCCCAGAGATATATTTCTAGGTGGATGACATCAGCAGCCTTACAAAAGTTGAACATTTCAATTGTAGGGAGTGTAACTACCCTAAAAAGCATTGCTCTCTACACAGACAGAGACACACACAAACTTGCCCTGTCTGGGATTTGAACTCCTACCAAACTAGTTTATCACACTACAGCAGTACAAAGTTATGGGACATGCCATGGTTATTACTGGGCTCCAAATCTCTCAAAGGTGTATTTCACAGTGGATGACCTCAGCAGGCTTCTCATAGTAGGGCTCTGGGGAGGGCAGTGTGTGTGCATGGGCCATAACCCATTCATCTACAGGTTGACATGCCACAGGCGGGCACACACAGGGCCATATTTTACAAGTAAATGTATACAGCTGCTAGATGACTACTTCCTTGTACAGTCATGTTGCACAGCTAGCACGTGCACCACATAGTCAGTAATGCTGACAGATACTGGTGGCTAGTATCTACAGTGAGTGACATCTGAACCTCATGTGGTTGTGGACCTTTGGCTGTGTGCTGGGTGGGACAGGCCTGGATGGCTCCTTGTCACAGTCGCCCTCTTCCACACATCTATGTACGTCTACTTTTGGCATATTATAGTGTGTTGTCCTTACATATATGTCTGTATTCCTATCCACTGTGTGTGCAAGGCATGAGTGGTGCATACATTCCAAAGACCTGCATCTGCAGCATTTCTCCCCGGGCCTCCGCTGAAAACAGGCTCTGTGGAACCTAGTTGGACTTTCCCGGTCAACAAATGATAAATAAATAAATAAAATAAATACTGACGAGTGTCTGCACTAACAACTGTGACTGCCAGATATGTCTGGTCCACTGGTGTTTGCAGACATGGCCTTCATGTGTTTAAGTGTGTGAACATGCGCAGTGTGACCTTTCAGTATGTTGTTGACTGACATTGCCTTCATTTCTCTAAGTGTGTGAGGATGCCCGGTATGCCCACTTGTATTTAATGTGTGGATTGAGTTCAGGTAGTTTGTACTGCAGTGCTGACCTTTGTGTTGTATACCGACAGGTAGCATGCTATTTCTGCAGGGTATCCATCGAGCATTTGGCATTGACTGTTACTACATTTCTGCATAAGATGGGGGGCTCACTTGATTATATCTACATTTCTACACAGGATTGGGGGGGCACACCTGACTGTTGCTACATTTCTAAATAGGATGGAGGGGCACACCTGACTATTTCTACATTGCTACACAGGATTGGGGGGCACACCTGACTGTTATTACATCACTACATAGGATGGGGGCACAACTGTCTATTTCTACATTTCTACACAGGATGGGGGCACACCTGACTGTTGTTACATCACTACATAGGAGGTGGGCATACCTGTCTATTTCTACATTTCTACACAGGATTGGGGGGCACACCTGACTGTTATTACATTACTATGTAGGATGGGGGAGCACACCTGTCTATTTCTACATTTCTACACAGGATTGGGGGGGGGACTCCTGACTGTTATTACATTACTACATAGGGTGGAGGAGCACACCTGTCTATTTCTACATTTCTACACAGGATTGGGGGGGCTCACCTGACTGTTATTAAGTTACTACATAGGGTAGGGGGCACACCTGTCTATTTCTACATTTCTACACTGGATTGGGGGCACACCTGGCTGTTATTACTTTATTATGTAGGATGGGGGGCACACCTGTCTATTTCTATATTTCTACACAAGATTGGGGGGCCACACATGACTGTTATTGCATTACTATGTAGGATGGGGGGCATACCTGTCTATTTCTACATTTCTACACAAGATTGGGGGGACACAACTGACTGTTATTACTTTACTATGTAGGATGGGGGGACACACATGTCTATTTCTACATTTCTACACAGGATTGGGGGGCACACCTGACTGTTATTACATTACTACGTAGGATGTGGGGACACACCTGATATTGGTACACATTTGCTATGACTGTACTGGTATGTCAGGTACTCCATTTCATTCTGTATTCCTACCTATCATGCTGACTAGAGGCATACCAGTGTACTATAAGTCTTAGCTTTGATATACCTACATATTAGTGTCTGACTTTCTACCCTTCAAAACTAACATCCCACTGCCTGACCTGCTGTAGTCTGTCTGTGTAGGTCTGGGGGGGAGGTTAACCATAGCCATCATTCAGGGGCCATAGCACAGGCTCTGTTTGGGTTTGTCTACACCTGTCTGGATGGCTGAGACTGTTGTTGGGTATGTGCACTGCCCTGAGTGGCATGTGTGAGTCATATGGGCACACATGTCGCCCAGCACATTTCTTGCAGTGGGCTTTGTCACCCTGTGTAGTACTGGCTACTATGGTGACTCCAGTATGTGTTACAGATGTCATGGTGCCACTATGGGTGTCTTCTTTCCGCTGCTATAACATTCAGCCACCCAATTCTTTTGCATGCTCACATCCATACCATAGATACAGTTAATGACACATTCTACTCCATTTGGCAATTGGTAGGTTGATTGACTTACCTTGAGGGTGTGCCAGAATTGCAGATGGTGCTGGAGGGCTGCCTATGTTGGATGCATATAGTACAGTCCCTATACATGGTTGAAGTAGTGTCATGTTTGGCATCATTTTACTGTATGTGCAAGTCAGAGAGTGGTGTCATTCCCTGGGTCCTAACTGGGTCAGTGTATGTGGTATGCATTGTCTCTTTGCTGCAGCCTCAGCATACTGGGCATGCCTCCATCTGCCTACTGCAGCAGGCTCAGGTTGTTCCTCCTCTGAGTCACTCTGTGCCTGTGCAGGCCTTGGAATTGATGGGGGTCTGTGTGGCCCTGCCACATGCTGTTCCTGCTGCAGCTATTTCTGTAGGATCATATTGTGTAGCATGGCACATACCATAACAATTTGGGTACATGTAGCTGGTGAGTACTGCAAGGCGCCACCGGATGTGTCCAGACACCAGAACCATGACTTGAGCATCCCAAACACATGCTCTGTTATAAGTCTGGTCTGTGTGTGTGCCTCATTATGGCATTCTTGTTCAGGTGTGTGTGTGCTTTTCTGATGGGTGTCATCAGCCACAGCTCCAGTGTGTAATCCCCCACTAGGTGACCATAGTGTATGTCCCCATTGGCAAATCTCTGGTACAGCTGTATCAGATACCATATGTGGGAATCGTGATAGGTTCCAGGTCAACTGTAGACATAGCCACAAACCAAGACCCAACACAGGAACCAACGAGCCAGCCACACCAAGGATAAGATAGACCAGTTTAATGCACACAGTTAGTGCTTTCATCAAAGTAGATCCAAACGACTTCTTCAGAAAAAGGTAACACAATCACCTACAACATTTAAATACCCCTCCCATTCAAGGAAGCCAGCACACGCATTCATTATAATGCCATGGGCATCACAGATGACCTGGCAGTCGATGGAGGGGATGCCCCTGCCGTTGATGTAGGCCCTACCCTGATCACCGGGTGCTGCTTTGATGCATATGCACGTGCAGTCTATAGCACCAACTACCTCAGGATATTCTGATATTTGGTGGAAGAAATGCATATTGCTGACCAATGTGTTGAGGAAATATACGTGCTCATTGGCATGTGCTGACATGGCATCCAGGAACTGGTGGATTACTCTGTATGCTGATGCCTGTGAGACCCCCATGATATCCCCAGTTGAGCTTTGGGAGGTACCTGTGGCTAGTGTTCCTAAGCCTACACATACCTTGGTATACAGTGGGATGGGTTCCCCTCAGTCAGTTTGGTGTATCAGGTGTTGCTGGCACAGCTCAACAATTTGCTTTAGGAGGTCTCAGTCCACCCTATAGTGCTCCACTATCTCCAGCTCATGTAGCCACTGGTAGGATACCCTGGGTCTGTACAATCTACTCCGTCTCCTCACTGTGGTTGATCTGCAGCATTCACATCCTCACCATGCTCAGCCTCTTGCACATGTCGTTCTATGTTGCCTGCTGCAGCCCTTCTCATTTTGTAGGTTTGTTTGTGCAAATTTCCCCACTTGTATACACCGGTGGTGTAGAGTATGTGAAAAACCAAGGGGGTAGGTGTTTGCATTTTTATAGTATTGTTCTGGACTGGGCTGGTCTGCTGTCTGTGTAACTGGCTGATTCTGATACATTTCACCTGCCAGCTAAGCTAGTTCTCCTTGATTACTTTCCTACTGCTGATTTCCCTTCCCATTGCCTTCTTGTTTAAGCGCGGGGGCTCGCTGCATAAACAGAGTGCTCAAATGTGTACAGTGCTGCTATTTCTTGGTTTAACTTTATTTTTATTACTTTAAAACCCGGTGTGCGGCACGCACACCCGCTTAGGCAATGTAAAGAGTGCTAAGCAGGTTTAGACACACCCCCCTAGCTTAGCTGTGCTAAGCTAGGAGCAAACCCGGCCACAGGGCTCCAATCCACTTACTGTATGCCTGACAACCCCCATAATGTTACCTAACTCCTAGGCTTGCACCAAGATATTCCTACTCTTACACTGTTGGGACCTGAGTCACATGCTGGGGAAAACTGGAATTCACTGTCATTCCCCTCATTTGCATAGGATTGCCTAATAATGCATAGTTACATGTCTCACACTGAGCCTCCCCCTTTAGCAACCACTACTCACTGGCCATGTTATCTTCTGCCTGCTATTGACTTGCATGGCAGAATACTGATTTTAGTTAGAATGCTTAATTTAGGTTTATTTTGTTATTTCCCCCCGATCCCGTTTGTGCACCGCTGCCCTACGCTTAAACAGCCGAGATCAGCTAAAAAAAAATAAAAGATGATTTTTGTATTTTTTTCACTGTTTGCAAACTGACATGCTTACTACATGATATGCAGCCTTTATTTGGAGCTGTCAAAGCTCCGTTTTGGAATTTGCAGAAATGTACTCGGTTACTAACCGAGTACATTTTTACAGATTGCAATAGTCCTGCACGGCCGTTTGCAAGTTTCCTGGATTGCAAAATCACCTAATTTGCATAGATTTCTCCTGAAAAATGGGGTGATTTGAATACAGGGGCTTAGTCCATGCAGGATTAGTGCAGGAGCGCTTGTGCATGCCCCTGCAGGCTATTTCTGGATTGCATGGCTTACATATTGCCTGCTAGAGCTCCTGCTCTGATCTTGCGTGCCGTGCAAGGTATAGAGAATCTGGGGGACAGAGGCATACCTCTGAACCTCTTAATGCAAGAAATCTGGACAAAGCCTAAAATAATGGTGGTGGACAAAGGCCCACAAGTAGGACAGATTTTAAATATTGCTCTTGTAAACTTAAAAAGTTGCTAGAATAACACAATTTGTGTTTGCATGCATATTCTGAAGGTTATGATATCTGAATCTTATATGTCTATCATTATTTATTGGCTTTGATCCCCAGTGAATTGCCAGAAAACTGCAAATTTTATGAAGAACAAACCAAAAATGTGAGGCAAAAATCTGGACATTCTGCAAAAATCTGGCCAGTTGAGAGGTATGTGAAGTATTGTCTTTAGTTTATATTTTCCTATATTTCCATTTTCATGCCATTATTTTGAGTTTCATGGTTACATCCCTTGGAGTTTCAAAAGGTATCCATTAGGAATGAATAGAAAAAAGGGCAGAATGTTCTGTCAAAATGTATTTCCTTGGGAGAATAGCCATCTAGATTGGCATAAAGGAATAATGCCCTGAGTATGACCCAATGAATTCCTGTTTGATTAATAGCATGGGCGAATACAAGAGCTGATGTGTGGGCGAAGGGCAGATTACAGCTGCCTAGGCTACAAACACTCAGCAGAGTACCAGCAATGCTTGGGGGCTATTTTAAGATATGCACTCATCCTACAAAGCTATTGATGTGGAAACCTTCATTGTCAAGTGCACAGAGGTATGCACACAAAGGCAGAATGGTCCTAGCAATGATTCATATCACATGTCCATCTCTGAATGACTGGGTTTAGGACATTAAAAAAATACACCTCAAGGCTGCCAGTAAGACAGCCTCACTACAGGTTCCTCTCAACTCAGTGATCTGGAATGACTGAGCAGTGTTGGACGCTTACAGTTCGACAGGCATAGAAGCCACAAAATGATATAGGAAAAATATATTTCCTTAAGAAAGTCCTTGATTCCATTTTCAATGGAATGCATAGTTCATATTTTTTTATGATACTAAGGTGTTGTCGTGATCCATTTGTAATCATCTTGAAGTAACTACTCATCATATTCAGTTAACTTTTTTTCATCAGAAAGCACTGCCTAAAGTGAAGCAAAGTAATTATTTTCAAGTACAATGTACCATTTTATTTATTTTATGATAATCAGCAAGATTTTTGATTTTCTATAACTTTTTTCATAGCTACTCCAAACATTGTTGTAATAAGAAAGAGAAATAGCTGAAATATACATGTTTTTCTATTCATTCATAGTGTAAGATTTTTTTTTGCAAAACATCTTTAATTACACTGAGCATTATACTGTTTTTCATGTTCAGACTGTGTACTTGTAAGGATGCACAATGAAAGTTTCATGGTATTATATACGGTATTGCATCATATATTTGATCACTCTTAAAAGAGGCTGCAGTTAGGACACAACATAATTCTGTAGAATGAAGCCGTAACTTTGCATTTCTGTTATTAATGTCAAGTATCTGAAACTAAATGTCAACATACGCATTTTTAGGTTAATTCTTGACTCTATGCACAATGACGTCCATGTGATAATTACAACAAATTGTTATGCCAAGTTGCATTTTGCCATATACTCAGTATAATAAATCATGACATCTGAAACTATAAATAAACCATGAGTGTATTCTTGCAGTGGAAATGTTTCTGTGTATTCTCATGAGGTCGGGTGAATTTTCTTCATGCAAGTTCCATCATTGTATTAATTTTAATGATTGATGTGGAAAGATATTGATGCTGGGTCATATGACAGGTCAAAGTAATCACTATTTGCTGAAAATGGCAAAAACATTTATTGTGTTTCATCAATATATCTTAGAACATTGGTGCACAGAATTGCATGATAGTAGTTTATCAAAATAACTATAAAAATAAGATATAGATGTGAAAGTGCATGTATAGAATAATGTTTAGGTATCTGGAGATAAAATCTAGCACCAGATCAAGCAGTAGTGATCAGTATTCCCAGTACATACATCTGACATGCTAAATTCACTGAATGTGTTTCTTTAACTAAATAGTCATATACAGTTCTGGCAGATAATGCTTGTATTTCAGCAACCTTTAAACATGACTACAGTTGAGGTTGTAGAACATAGCTGAAAATACATGCTTTGCCAGTTATACAGAATAAAGCTAGAAGCAATGTCATTTACAAATTACTAAGAAAAGTTCTGTTTCTTTTAGTTAGGTCTCCTGGAGACACATTCAGTAAGATCATGATAGTCCAAAACTCCCCAAGTGTAAAGTCCCCTATAACTATGGCACTTTGTTCTTCTGCAGTCCATCTTCTGATTTCTAAAACTCTGCAGTCCTGTTTATTACACTACTAAATAAGCACCTGTTAGAAATGATGGAGAGTGACTCTAATAGCCCCACTCATATTGTTCTATCATATCTTCCCTTGTTGTGACCCTACCAATTTGCCCAGTGTAACAGACATAACTAATAATATATCAATTATTCACTATGAAATGTATCCACATATACGGGGTTAATTTTTAGTGCCTGCACCATGATAAAATGCTATCAGATCCTGAATCTAAGTTCCACCTCGTAAATGGTACTAGGCTTCTCTTGGAAGGGTTAACTTCCACGGGTGAGTTAGGTGGCAGTAGCAAGCCTGAGTTTGAGGCACCTGTGCCAGAATATACTAGACTCCCTTTGGAGGTAGAGCTGGGAAAGTGTCACAAAGAGAGACTTGAGACAGGCTCAGCTCTCAAACTCTACTTTGCAGAACTTGAGAAAAGTAGCCAAGCAAGCTTCTGATCCACAAGGACAGGGTGAGCCCATTACTGAGATAAGAAGTAATACAGCAGCTAGTAGTGCCAAGGGTCTGACCATAGCAACTGTTTTTTTTTAATTCCTTGATGATATTATTTCCCATTTCCAAGATATTCACAAGGACAAAGGCAGTCAGTAAATTACCCTGTATAAATCAAATTTGTGGGTTACTTTTGTGTTTCATGGGTAGCCTTACAAGGGCCCTAGTGGTCGTTAACCCAGTATACATCTATGAACCTATGGACATACTAAAAAGTGAAATGTACACACACACACACACACACACACACACACACACACACACACACACACACACACACACACACATATCTACCCATCTATCTGTCTATCTAAAATACATACATGCATACACACACATATAACCAAACTACATGCACATATTACACCAACACTAGTGGTGCTCATGTGAAAATAACAATCAAACAAAGAGGCACAAAACTCTACCCTTATAATGTAATACTGTAACTAATAGGGTGACTGCTACCACAGCTTCAGCAAACAAGGTTTTCCTGTGATCAACAGAGCTTCTTCAGAGCATAAAGCCAGCCAATAACCAGCATAATCATTCTAAACACTGAGAGATGGGAGAGAAAGAACTTAAACAATGTTTAAAGACACGGTAACTAATATTCAATTCTGGCTGAGTAGAAACAAAAATATACAAACCAGTTCCTGTAGTTACATACATAAGCACACCATTCATAATATTTAGGCAAAAAGACTTATTCTGTCATAAAAAATATTTTATGCATGACATTTTCAAATATAAACTGTCTATTAAAGGTTCAATATATGAATCAAGTATTACATATAGTGATCAAAATATAAAATTTAAAACCTTTTCATTTAATCCAGACCTATAGATAGCTCCCATATTAATCATCCAAATTCTTTCTTTATTATTCAACAAACAATGTCTACCAAATTTATTGCATGAAGATGACACAAACCAATCAATACCTATAAAGATTAGCATATAATCTGGGTGGTTTTGTTTCTGACTGAACAAGACACTGTCATTCCTGGAACCCCTTAATTCACTAAAATGTTTTGAGATCCTGTATATAAATGTTGGAAGGCTTTCTCTTCATCAGATGTACTACAAACACAGAACATGAGGTATCTGACCTATTCAATATTACATGTGATAAACTATGTTATGTCAAATGCTTTATAAGTATTTCAGGAAGTAAATGTCTTCATTTTTACCACATATATATATATAAAAAAAAATAAATAAATAAAACAACTACTACATAGGAAACAACCCATGTGTTTTATACCCAAATATATTAGAACACACCTTCATTTGTAAGGGTTTTTTTCAAACTCAATAACTTTGTATCAATACTTTCCCTTTCCTATAAGAGAACATACATGCATTTGATACCACACTTCTGAAAAAAAGTTGTCTACTGTCAAGATAGGCCAAAATGTGTTAAATATACTTTTCACCTTGTGGAATGTTACTACTAAAAGTCCTAACATACCTAAGTTCATAGGTTTATAGGTTCATAGATCAGTACTAGGCTATCTGCCGTGTGGGCCATTTTAAGCCTAACAAATTTCCCTTAAAGGTAAGACTCAAACCCTGTACCTTGCACCATTTTGAACTAGTACTGAATCCCATAATTGGTATATACCTCAAAACCTCAGATTTGGTTAATATGTATCATGAATCATTAACTTTTAGTATTAGAGTCCAGAAATCTATACTGCAAATCATCAATTCAACATCCAAATCCTTCCTATCATTATGTATTTATCTCAAAACTGGGTATGGGGAATGTTGTTAATCATAAATCGTGGATGACAGATAGATGCAAATAATAAAGAATTTTAAGAAAAAAGATTTGTGATGTTACAGTATTAATGGAGCCACTGATAAACTTTAATGTTACATCTAAAAAACTCAATAGTAAAAAAAAAAATCCATAGAACCTTAAACGGTAAGCTCATATCATTGCCATTCAGAAATCTGACAAAAAGTTAAGTCTAGAAACATCCCTTACCATAGTACCCAACAGACATCCAAAAATCTTCCTCACATTACAAGATCAAATTAAAAAAGGCTTTAAGTTGCATTATAAATGTACATACTCTCCAAATAACTCATATACATAGCAAGACATGGAGGTGCAAAATACTTCATTTTGCAGTGCCAAGTAGCTGCAAGTAGTATTTTTATAAAATATAGCACATTCATTTCTACCAGCATTTGTAATAGTTTTAATAAAACAGTTATTAAAATCCATGAGGTATAAATCATTAATCGATATCCAATATTGAATAGCCACAATACCCTACTTATGAGGAACAGAAAAAAAGAGGTCATTGTTCCCCTCTACTCAACACTCATTAGACCCATTACAGAGTACAACACCCCTTTTGGAATGTACCTCACAAGACATCTGCAGCAGCTGGAAATGCCACAGAAGTACCTCACAAAGAGGATTACTGGCCTCAAACAGATGCCCTACACTGACCGTCTCAAAAAACTCCAGCTTTACTCCGTAGCATATCGCCTGCTTCGAGGTGATCTCTGCCTAACATATAAAGCTATGTCAAACCCAGAGCTGTTGGACATGCTACACCTAAAGAAATCCCAATCCCTCCAAGCTACATGCTCTAGGGACATAAACCTTGTCAACACAATAAACAGGACATGTTGGAGGGATAGATTCCTGTCCCAGAGACTTCCCATACTCTGGAACAAGCTACCCATCTATGTCAAGCAAAGTTCCTCAATAGCACTCTTCAAGAAAAATCTTGATGAGTGGATGGGAAATAGGAAATACACCCTGGGGATCACTTCTGTTGCTCTGCTTGACAGGGGCACAGGAAAATAACTTTATTGGGTGGCGTAAGCCAAAGAACCTTGTTGGCTAGGCTTACTTAGGCCCTTGGGTCAATAGCCTAGTACCTACCTATGAACCTATGAACAGAAGTATACAGACTTCCAACATCCATAATGCAAAACAATGTAGTGTTTTTAATCTAAATTCGATCTCTAAGTACAACAAATTCATTAGAGTCATGTAAACTAATGCTGTACCTATTCATCAAAGTTGTAAGGTAAAATTCCTTACAGGGTCTTTTTGAATGCCTCCTGTCCAGATCCAGTAGGTCTTCCTGAAATAGGGATAACCCCATAGGTACTTTTTATAACAATGTAACCTTGACACCTGGAAGATGTGACTAGCAACTGATTCCTAAGTTCAGCTCTAATGATGTGTCTAAGAACCATATCATTCAAATAAGTATCAATGGTTTAAACACATAGCTGGTTTCCAGTTGTGAACAAAGATTGAAAATGGGCATAATTTAGTAGTTTGTATGCCTCCATTTGAATCTCAAAATACAACCCCCCATTTATCAGCCTTGTTGATAACTACATCTTAATTTAACTTCAACTCAGATGTTACTTGTCTTTCATTAACAGATAAATTAGAACCGAATTTTCTAAAAAAAAAATATTTACTTGGTCCCTATGCAGTTGATTTAAAATTCATTGCTCAAAAACTTGATGGCACAGTGACATGTGGAAGCATGTGGAGGCAAAATTAATCAGATGCACCTATATAACAATTCATAATACTCCTAACATGAGAGGAGGCTCATGCACAATCAGTGTTCACTTGTGTGCTTGTATTTAATTCTATCTGTAAGGTGAACTAATATGATGTAACTGTAGGGCTGTGCTGTGACAATAATGAGGAGCTACTGATTGTGCAATTTGTCCTGGCCATATGAATATATGATTAGCATTGCTGCTTAATGGACATGCATTGTAGATCATGGGCAAAGCCTTTATGAATCCCCAGAAATATGATTTGTTTATATTCAATTATAAATATACACAATATTAATATTTGTATTAATAACTTGAACCAGAAAGAGTTTGTGTACTACTTCATGACATGGAATGAAAGGATAAATAATGTTGGAAATCTCTGCCCTGATTGCCAGTGTCTACCTACCACCATATTTAAATGCTAATAGTACAAGTATTAGCATACGGCACAGGAATGAAAACAAATGATAGTATCTCACTTATTGTCCCTTCAAAATGTTTATGCTAAGTTAGCCTTTGGAATGATTTTCCACAATGAGCCCAAAGATACAAACATAAACATAATATTTATGTATATTTTACTAGTAAACAAGTGCCATAGTAATGTTTCTGTTACTAACTTAAACCATATAGAGCATATGTACTTCACAATATCAGCTGAAAGCTTATATAAAGATTTAAACTTTTTGCTGATACCTGCTGTCTGCATATTTCCAATCTGAGGGTATTTATATTTGTGTGGAAATAAAATTTGCATATATGTATACATATTATATTTCTGTAACTGGGCGGCCATGGTGGTGCAGTGGTTAGCACTGCCGCCTCACAGCAAGAGGTTCTCCGGTTTGATCCTCGGCTGGGGTGCCTTCTGTGCAGAGTCTGCATGTCCCCCTGTGGTCGCCCTTGTGGTGCCGTGCTCCTCCTCCCCCACCACATCCCAAAGACATGCTGCAGGTGGATTGATTGTGGAAATTGGCCCTAGTGTGTGTGGTGTGTGTGCCTGTGGAAGGTGTGCCTGGCATGGGCAACTGGACACCCAAATTAAAAACTCCCTCAAATAACCACTGCAAGGTGATGATCCGGATGGCGGCTGCCCTAACCGGAAAGAAAGAAAGAAGAAAAAGAAGAAGATTATATTTCTGTAACTATCTCATGCATTGTTCACCTGCCTGGGTTGTGAAACAATATTTCAGTGCCCGTTCACAGTAGAGGTCAGGACTGGCTCCTCAGACATATTGGGTAGTCTGTAGCAAACAAAATGTAGGTAATTTTCTAGAAAAGTAAAGAATATAAGTCATATGCTAATAAATTTATTAATAATTTGAACAAGAAGGTGTTTACATAGTACTCAATGGCATTAAGTGAAAGCATGTATCTTGCTGGAAAAACATTGCACTGATAGTTGATGTTGAGCTAGCATTGTCATGTGGATATGTCCATTTATTTGTCCATTAAATATGAAAATATGCATACAAATAATAATTATGCAAATATCTCAAGAAGAGAGTCACATCTGCAAATTACTTTGCAGCAAACTGAAGTGTGTATCTTCCTGAACATACATAATTACTACACTTGCAGTCCAGGGGGCCACTGAGGAATCTAGCCCAAATTTCCAGTTGGCCAAAGCACTTCACTGGTTTAGTGACTTACTGAAGGTAACACTGCAGGCAAATAAGGGCTGAAGGAATCAAACCCTTACCACAAGTACTATAGTTCAGAGCATTAACCCTCTATGTCAACCACCAGAGGGTTAATCTGACAGTTGTGACATCTCTCTTGTGGTTAGATAGATATTAGTATTTGCGTAAAAGTAGCCAAATCCAGCTCCAGACAAGTGACAAGTGGAGTACCTCAGGGTTCAGTCCTGGGACCGCTCTTGTTTGGCATCTACTTCTCTGAAGTACAGGCCAACACTAAGGGACTCTGGATAACAAAGTTTGCAGATGACTGCAAACTAGGAGCCATTATTGAATCCCCAAATGATGCGGATACTCTACAAAAGGGCCTTACAGAAACAGATGCTTGGTGCCAGAGCCATGGACTCAAACTCAATGCCAAGAAATGTATAGTTATCCCCATTGGGAAAAAACATGTATCCATGAATTACCATATAGGTGGCAGTACACTAAGCACTGAAAGTGTGATAAGAGACTTAGGGACACAGGTGGACAGTGGTCTCACCTTCGATAACCACATTGCCACAACAGTCAGGAAATCCTTCTATGTGCGCACCTCATCACTAAGGGCTTTTCATCCAGGAAAAAGGAGGTCATTGTCCCACTGTACTCATCCCTCATTAGACCCATTATAGAATACAATGCCCTGTTTGGTATGTACTCTCAAGACATCTGCAACAACTGGAAAGGCCACAGAAATACCTCACTAAAAGAATCACAGGCCTAAAGCAGATGCCCTAGGCTGACCGCTTTAAAAAACTCCAGCTATACTCTGTCGCATATCGTCTACTCAGAGGCAATCTCTGCTTAACATACAAGGCCATGTCAAACCCAGAGCTGTTGGACATGCTACATTTAAAGAAATTCCCATCCCTCAGAGCCACACGATACAGGGATCTAAACCTTGTCATCACAATAAACAAAACATGCTGGAGGGATAGGTTCCTGACCCAGAGACTCCCCAGACTTTGGAATAGATTGCCCATACATGTGAAGCAGAGTGCCTCTTTGGCCCTCTTCAAAAGGAACCTTGACGATTGGATGGGAGAAAGGAAATTCACCCCGGGGATCACGTCAGTCGCCCTGCTAGACAGGGGTCTAGGGAAGTAAACAGTGTGGGAAGAAATAGCCAGGGAATTGTTATCGCTAGGCTTATATAGGCCCTAGGGCTGATAGCCTAGTACCAACCTATGAACCTATGAATCTATGTCTGTGCAGTTATAATAATAAAATATCTTTATTATTTAAATTCTTCTTTATTATGAAGCCACCATTATGGGGCTGACTTTTGAATATCACTACTGTGAAGAGATATGCATTCAAAAGAAGGTTCATATTGTATTTATTTATTCATTTTTTTAGTTATATATATTTGTTTAAGGGTGTGTTGCAAAACTGCATTCTCAGGAATATAACTCAGGCAAAAATTGTACAGCCAGGAAACATGCATGTGTCTGGAGGAGAGAAATTCCACTTAGGCTAGGAGTTAATGTGTTAAGCTTCTCCTTGGTATGTAAAGGCAGAGAGATAATCAGAAACAGAAACAAGACTTCAAGGGTAGAGATACCTGTATGTCTATGTCACGTCAAAAGAATGGAGAAACAAATGTATCCATGGCTGACTTCTGGTAAGACATGTTGATTTCAAAAAGGCCCACTGTGAACATACACTTAGTAGAGCTAGAGAGAATATAGTAAGAGTAGTCAGGGAAACAAGGAAACAGTACTGTCTAGTTTTATATCCATGGCTGAATCTAAAAAATCACCTGCTCTGCAAGGTAACAAATGACAAAGAACAGATACTGAACATGTTATTAGTTCCAAGACTTTTTTTCAAAAACTTGTGATGCAGGTAACATATAGCCACATTATGGTTATTTAAGAATGGATAAGACATTATGGGATGCCATATTTGTCAGCAAAGGAAAATATGGTCAACAGGTCTGTACCTACTCTACTACTATTTCAAATATTAGCTAAAATATTGTCCTCCTCATAGTGACTTTTTTAGTTTTTTTTTATTTTAATACCAAATTGACAAGCCTTCCAACCTATAAAATCAACCCACATTCATCTATAGGTGTTACTGCTCAATACTAGAAGCCTAAACATGAAACATCCACTGCCACCAAAATCTCCTCACCTTAGAGAATGCATACATCTGCACAGTTACCAAGAAATGCCTGCAGATTCAGGAAGCCCTACACGGATTGTAGGAATAGTGCATGTGCTGCAGCATGCAATATATCTGCTGAGCGATTCATCAAAAGTGTCCCGGCAAGACCACAAGCGCTCCTACACCATTCTTGCATGGGCACCACTGCCTAATGCTAATTACCTCATTTGCTGGTGAAAACAAAGCAAATGAGGTGAATTAGTGATTCAGCAAGCAGGCAGATGTCCGTGCAGGAATAGAGTAACCTCTAGAAATGTATTCAGTTACTAGCTGAATACATTTCTGCAAATGAGAAAATGGAGGCATGACAGCTCCAAAGCAAGCATATGTTATACTTATTAGACATGCTAATGGCCAAATATATGGCCATTGGCATGAAAAACTGTTTTAACTTTTTAAAATAAAACTTTTTTTTGGTGACTCTCAGCCATTTAAGCATAGGGCAGTGGCAAACAAATGAGATTGTGCCGAAAATTTAAAAAAAATGTGAAAAAGCAATTTTCGTGGAAATCTGCATTTTGCCATTATAGTCAATGGCATGCAGAATGAAAACAATACCAGGGAACACTGGTTGCTAAGGGGAAAGTCTCAGTGTGAGTGAGTAACTATGAGGTAAGGCAGTGGGGTATGCAAATGTACTGAATCACAAATTTCTACTAAGTGTCAGACTGCACCTAACCATGTAGGTGCTCTAATACAGCTGTATAAGCATGAGAAGTAAATGACATCAAAAGGGGGTGTGTCATGATTACTGTAAGCACATTGGAGCACTATTGCCTGGGTTTGCACTTAGCTAAGCACAGCTAAGCAAGGGTGTGTGTCTGAGACTGTAATATCTTACACCATGAAATGAAGAGCGTGTTCGCGTCCAGGGAGGGACACTTCTGCTAAAATGTGTTTAACTTAGCTAAGCAGGTTTGGGTGGTGCACACTGGGACTTAAACAAACCAAAAAAAAAAAAAAACAACACAGGAAATGGTAGCACTGTGGATATGTAAGCAAGAGGGTGTGTCAGAGGCTTTATAGCTTTGTTTACCTTGCCTAAATGGGTGTGCGTGGCATGCACCAGGATTTAAACCACAAAACTAAACAAAAAAAAATACAGAAAATGGCAAGTGGAACAAGAAAAAAAAATGGAAATAGCAGAATAGAGGCACTTAAATACAAATAATAGAGCTGCCAGGTGGAATGTATTATACTCAGCCAATCACACAGGCAGAATTTGCAGCACACCACTATAAACTATGTAAACATCTTTCAGTCTGTTTTTTTCCCACAAAGTCTACACCACCGGTGTACAAAGACGGGAAAATTTTACCTGACAAAACTAACAAAATGTTAGGGGCTGCTGTCACTCTCATACTTCAGTATGTGCAAAAGGCTGAGGGTGGTGAAGAGGACAATGCTGACAACTGACCCAGACTTTTGAGGAGGAGGAGAAGAGCATTCAAGCCCAGGGTAACCTACCATAGGCACATGATCTGGAGATAGCAAAGCACTACAGGGTGGACATGGACATACTGCAGCAAATTGTGGAGTTGTGCCGGCCTCGCCTCACATCCAGAATAAACAGAGGGGACCTATCCTGGTGGATACCAAGGTATGTGTAGCTCTAAGAATACTAGCCACAGGTACTTTCCAAAGACCAACTGGGGATATCATGGTGGTCTCACAGGCATCTGCATCCAGGATACTCCACCAGTTCCTGGATGCCAGGTGACTACATACCGAGGAGCACATTAAATTCCCCAGTGCCCGGGAGGAGCTGACTGGCAATATGCATCTCTTATACTGTGTAGTAGACTACCTGGAGGTACTGGGTGCCATAGACTGCATGCACATCCACATCCACATCAAAGCACCACCTGGTGACCAGGGTAGGGTCTACATAAACCACAAGCGGTCCCACTCCATCAACTGCCAGGTCATGTGTGATGCCCAAAGCATTATCATGAATGTGTGGAATGTGTGTGCTGGCTGCCCTGGAAGCTATCATGACTTCCACACCTGGCATTCCTCACAGCTGTATCAGTGGTTTGCCAGGGGGGACATCCCATATGGCCATTTAGTGGGGGATGCTGGCTATGCACTGGAGCCATGGATGATGACACCCATTAGAAATGCACACAAACCCACACAAGAATGCCATAATGAGGCACACGCACAAACCAGGATCATTATAGAGCGAGTGCTTGGGCTGTTCAAGTCACAGTTCTGCTGCCTTGACATATCCAGTGGAGGCTTGCAGTACTCTCCAGCCACATCTGCACACATGGTGATAGTATGTGCTATGCTACACAATATGATCCTGTAGAAACAGCTGTAGCAGGAACAAAATGGGGAAGGGCCACTCAGCCCCTCACCAATTCCAAGTCCTCCATAGGCACAGAGGGACTCAAAGGAGGAACATCCTGAGCCTGCTCCTATAGGCAGACGGAGGCATGCCCAGTATACCCTGGCCTTGGCAAAGAGGCAATGCATAGCACATACAGAGATACTGTAGGGCCCCAGGGACTGATCTCTCTCTGACTCGCATACACAGTAAAATGGATGCCAAACATCACACCACCTATTCCTGACCATGTATAGGCAATGTATTGTCTGCATCCGACATAGTCAGCCCTCAACTACCATCCTCACAACAGCTGCAGACACAAGGTAAGCCAGTCTCTGTAACAAATTAAAATAATGGAGTGGAATTTTCTGATAGCATATCTATGATACTGATCAACCATGTAAGGGAATGTGGTGGCTAACTGGGATAGCAGCAGACAACTGACAGTTCTGTGGGACAGCAGGATGTGTATCCCAGTACATCCCTACCCACACCATGCAGTACCACCCTAGTCGACAAATACCACTGCAGTATATCTGGTGAGACAAATAACTGGGGGTCATGGATCACATGCATGGATGTCAAAGTGGGGGTACCATACCCACCACCGACCCCACACAGCAGATCAGCTGAAGACAACCATACAGAAATACCTGGCAAAGGCCCTCACATGGCGACATCCATGAAATCCCCACCCACAGACTTTTACGCCATGATATCACAGCAGGTCTGGCAGTGGCAGCATGGCTTTGAAAGGTAAGAAGTCTGAAACTACAAATGTCTATGCCAGAACAATCTGACCTGTGGTTGATACTCTTATGCATTTAGTCTGAAAGATAGGGCACACCACTATGCTGCATTGAACCAAAATGTTAAGCAAATATCAGCACAGTCTGTACAGATGTGTATCATGTACAGTTGTGTCACCCCTCCCCATAGTCCCATAGAAATGCAGTAACATGTTCCTAGAGTTAAGCAGCATCCAGGTGTCACCCAGAGTAATGGTGCAATAGTAACAGAAAGCAATTGTCAGTAACACCCACAGTCAACTTACTGGTGCCATCCCAGGGTGTCTCCTGCTGGCAGCTTGGGAACATATGATCATCAGAATGCACTGCCCTGCTACAGATGGCCTGTATTTGTCATACCTGGCCTACAGGCCTCTGGAAAATGCCTATGCCTCACCCACAGTGCCCTTTAGGGAGTGTCATGGGGTCTACAATACCAACATAATACTGTCCACAAAATACAAAGAAAGGCCATGCTGACAACTGCTAAGAGCAAACCTGCCAGCCTTGGGGATCCAGAAATTGGGACAAAGTCATGAATGATGAGGTGCTGAAAGGCCACAGAAATACCTCACTAAAAGAATCATAGGTCTAAAGCAGATGCCATATACTGACCATCTAAAAAAACTCCAGCTATACTCTGTGGCATATCGTCTACTCAGAGGCGATCTCTGCTTAACATACAAGGCCATGTCAAACTCTGAGATGTTGGACATGCTCCACTTAAATAAATCCCAATCCCTCAGAGCCACATGCTCCAGGGATCTAAACCTTGTCATCACAATGAACAAAACATGCTGGAGGGATAGGTTCCTGACCCAGTGACTCCCCATACTCTGTAATAGATTGCCCATACATATCAAGCAGAGCGCCTCTTTGGCCCTCTTCAAAAGGAACATTGATGATTGGATGGGAGATAGGAAATTCATCCTGGGGATCATGTCAGCCGCCCTGCTAGACAGGGGCCTGGAGAAGTAAATATTGTGGGAATAAATATCCAGGGAATTGTTATGGCTAGGCTTGCATAGGCTGTAGGGCCGATAGCCTAGTACCAACCTATGAACCTATGAAGGTCCTAAGAGAAGGATACATGTGAAATGCTGCTCTAATAATGTTATAAAGTTGATGAAATGATTTGTAGTAGCATGGAATGTCTGATGGGTATGAAGTCTGAAGCTGCAATGTCAACTGTCTGTAATATCTGACTTCAACCCTGAGTGACTTGCAAAACACTTTTGCTGGAAAACCACACTTGTTTGGGTAACCAACAAGATATATGAGTCATGGATGTGGACATTCTGTAATACTCCATACAGTAGGGCTAGGAGTTTAAACATGGGAATGCACTCACTGCAGGCAGGCCTATCCCTGGAAGATGGTGACATGTCTGCACACACAGAACCCTGGACCACAGCCATGGGGAGTAACACACCCCTCCCTGATCACTCATCCTATGCAACATCTTGACCACAACATGTGGCCATCCAAACAAAATGAGGTAGGCCATACATATATGTATGACAAACATGCACCTCCAGGCTGATCAAACAGTCTGACACACACAAGACCCTCCAAGTGCAGTCAACCATTGAGGAGAGCCCAATGCAAAGTACTGGTAGCTATAGGCAAACATATCTGCTCAGGACACACACACACTCCACATATCCTATCCCATGCAAATCTATCTGGAGTCTGCCTGTCACCCTGATCCTGTCTGGCTTATATTACCCAACTGTGGACCGGAAATCAGAACAGGCCAGAAGATAAATGCACATAGATTCCACCATTGTAATATATCACCAAAGTGCTGGACCATTTCTACAGCACCAGCAGTCAGTTGCTTGTAGGCACACCCCTCAACAGGCTAGATAGAGCAAGAATGGGTAGCATTTGGCCCAGAAACCTTATGTGTGCATCATCCATCCTGCATTCCTCTGGTAAATCACTGTGATGATTTGAGGAGTTATGTCACCAGGTACTGAAACAGTACATGACAGTGTCAAATAGCATATATGACAGATGTCTGCTAAAACCAGCCCTATAACCCTTGCAACCCATACATTACTGAGAGAAATTGTGAGAATCATTGTATGGCCCATTGTCCCCACATTTTGATAGGCTATCTCCAGATATCCTGCACCAACAGGTTAAGAGGTATGGCCATAGCACAAAACAAACCGTACTGGAGTACCACAATCCCTGGAATGGAGTCCCACATGTATTATAGAAGGACTCACTGGGCATGCTCATACACTTAGAGAGAAATATCAGTATGATTTAGGAATGAACAGGCCTTTTCCCACCCAGTCCTCTTTCCCTTACCCCACATTAGCAGTCCTGAAGATGTCTGTCATCATAGAAGTCACTTTTGTTAAACCCAGCCCCATAAACTATGTGGTGCATGTGATAACTGCATAACACTATAGTACAAATAACTAGTTAGATAGGAGTTCTAATCGCAGTCCTGGCAAATGGAAACATTTGTGTGTGCATTCACACTAAAAGCTTTTGGGTCCATTCAAACCCAGTACACTTCCCCTTTTCCTACTTTAGCAGTCCTGCAGATATAAGTCATCTCAGAAGTTTCTTCCATCAAGCCTCAGTCTTGTAAGCACTGGGACATGTGCAATAACTGCATAACAAGATAGTACAAATAACTAGTTAGGTAGGAGTTTTAATCTCAGTCCTGGAAAATGTAAAACGTGTGTGTGTGTGTGTGTGTGTGTGTGTGTGTGTGTGTGTGTGTGTGTGTGTGTGTGTGTGTGTGTGTGTGTGTGTGTGTGTGTATTCACAACTAAAACCTTTTGGGTCCATTCAAACCCAGTACCTCCCCTTCCCTATTTTAGCAGTCCTGCAGATATCAGTCATCTTAGAAGTGCCTTCCATCAAGCCTTAGCCCCATGAGCTCTGTGGCATGTGTGATAACTGCATAACATGATAGTACAAATAACTAATTAAGTAGGGGTTCTAATCTCAGTCCTGGCAAATGTACGTGTGTGTGTGTGTGTGTGTGTGTGTGTGTGTGTGTGTGTGTGTGTGTGCGCGTGTATTCACAACTAAAAGCTTTTGGGTCCATTCAAACCCAGTACACCTCCCCTTTCCCTACTTTAGCAGTCCTGCAGATATCAGTCATCTTAGAAGTGCCTTCTGTCAAGCCTTAGCCCTATGAGCTCTGTGGCACATGTGATAACTGCATAACATGATAGTACCAATAACTAGTTAGGTAGGGGTTCTAATCTCAGTCCTGGCAAATGTGTGTGTGTGTGTGTGTGTGTGTGTGTGTGTGTGTGTGTGTGTGTGTGTGTGTGTGTGTGTGTGTGTATTTGACAGTTGTGTGTGCAAGACTGAGGAAGTTGCGTGTCTGCTTATAGGTGAAGCAGTTTTAGGCCATTCCCACCCAGGACACTTCACAATGCCCCAACTTATCAGTCCAGATGAGGTCAGTCCCTTATTAGCAACCTTGCCTAGATGTCTGCCCTGTAAGCTCAGTAGTGCATGTGATAAATGCTTAACACTATAGTACAAATGACTAGGTTGGCAGTGGTTTTACTCTTGTATCTGGCAAATGTGTGTGTATGTGTGTTTGTAAATTGAAGTATTTTGATATGTTTCCCACCCAATGCCCTACTTTATCAGTCCTGTTGATGTAATTCCCGATAACAACACCCTTTGGCCAGCTCTTAGCCTGGTAAGCTTTGTAGTGCATGTGATAACAGTGTAACAATATAGTGCAAATCACTAGTTAGGTAGGGGTTCTATTCCCACATCTGGCAAGTGTCTGCTTGCAGGACAAAGTGTTTTGATAGGTTAAACAGCCACTGCACTACTGTATCAGTCCTGCTGATGTCATTCCCTTTATAGGTTCACAAGTGTATAGTAGGTAATGGCCCGGAAGTCTTAACAAGCCTAGCACATAGAAGGGCCCTGCCATTGTGCCACCCGATATTACGTCCCAGTGTCTGTATAAAGTATAGCCACTGCAGTGATCCTTAGGTTGAACCATCTATTACCCATCCACTCATTAAGATTTCGCTGAAACAGGGTCAGCTAGGTGCTCTGTATGACATGTATGGGAAGTGTATTCCAGGTCATGTGTAGTCTCTTGGTGAGGGACCTGTCCCACTATCATGTTGTGGTGATTGTGGTACTGAGGTAGAGGTCTCTACAGTGTATGGTGTGGATGGATTTATATGTAGCATTTCTAAACCAGATGGGTCAGACATGGCTTTGTAAGTCAAGCACAGATAGTTGCTAATTAAGTGATATGACACAGGCAATAGCTTGGGTCTGCTGAGTCTGTCTGTGTAGGATGTGTTTTTAATGCCTAGGTACCACTTAGTGAGGTGCTTCTGTCGCTTTTCCAGCTGTAGCATGTGTCTAGTGAGGTACATGGCAAATGGGCCCTAATGCTTGGTGAGTGGTCTAATGAGGGAATAGAAGACAAAGATCATTACCTCTGTCTTCCCAGATGCAAAACCCTTGATAATGCAACGTGCCATATAGAAGGACTTCCTGACCATGGTGGCAATGTGGTGCTTGAAGGAGAAATTGCTGCCACCTGTGTCCCCAATCTCATATAATGCCTACAGTGTTCATTGTGCTCCCACTGATGTGTAATTTACTTGGAACTGAGTGTTTTACTAAAGGAGATGATGATGCATTTTGTGGTGTTAAGCTTCTGGCCATGGTTTCCATACCACTCATTGGTCTCAGTGAAGCCTTTCTGTAGGATGTCTGCATCACTTGTGGAGTTCATGATAGCTCCCAGCTTGCAGTCCTCTGTGAACTTGGTCAGCCAGCATTCCTCTGTGTTAGGCTGGACTCCTGAGAAGTAGATGCTGGACAAGACACTATCAAGTATTGATACCTGTGGGACCTCACTCGTGACTGCTTGCCAGTCTGACTTGGTGTTTGCCACTGTCACACTGTGTGTTCTGTGAACCAATTTGCAAACCACCACTGATATTGCGGTGGATGCCTAGTTTGTTGGGTTTGCCAATACTCTCTGCTGAGGAATGGTATCAGAAACTTTGGCCAGATTGAGGTAGGCGGTATGCAGTGCCTTACTGTCAAACACAGCCCTGGTGACTTACTCAAAGACGTCAACCAGGTTGAGCAAGCATGATCTGCCATTCACAAAACCAAATTGTGTGTGGTCCAGAGTTAGGAGATCACCCATATCTTGGTCAATCAGACCTCTGATGATACACCCATACCCGTACATAGTAGACTTGTCAAGCTAAGGACGCAATAATCCCCAGGATCTGTAGATGCTACCCTTTTATGGAGAGAGATGACTGTAGCAGTGTGCCATTTTGGAAGAAGAAAGTCTGAGGTGAGGCTGTGACTGATCAGGGCATACAGATGTGGTGCCAGGTCTCCTTGTATGTCATGTAGAACACAGCCACCGATGTGTTGGGGTCCCACGGAACCTGTATCCTTGCCTGTGGAAAATGCAGGTCTAACCTGGCCTGCAGTAATGCTGGGTGCCTGGCATTCATCTGCCATTGTGATTGTCCCCTTGTGGGGGAGAGAGGGGTAAAGCTGGCATTGACTGTGTTGACAGGACTGTGGTCAATGTCTGTGTGTCAGGATTGGAATCAGCATTGTGCAGTAACTCACAGCCCTAGTGGTGATTGCTGTGGAGGTTGTTGATATAACTATCAAATTATTTTGTGATTGTCACCAGTGTCTGCTCAAATCTGCCTTCATAGCTGTCTGTAGGTGATTTCATGAGGGATCCCAAGTTGTGTTTGAGGCTAATAAGGGGATTCATCAGTCTTGGGACACCACCATTTTCTGCAGCAGTGTCCTCCTTCTGTTGTACACTTTAGTAATGCCAGGGGACCAACACAATGGCTTCCAGTGTTTGGAGGACAGTGTCTGTGTTCTGTTGGCTATGGTTAGTACCATGCATCCACGTACATGTTTTTGCAGTGCATATGTATATGATGTGACAGTCATGCAGCTGTTTCCCATTGGCATGGGTGCAGTGAAGTCATCCACCCCTGTTTTTATGACTGCAATGTCAGCACTGGAGAGGTTTTCCAAGGTGGTTACCTTTGTGGTGGGTGTGGGTGAGATGTTGGGCTCCATGTTGATTACATCATATTTGGATTTGACCAGGTAGGGATTGACAACTGTGGTCAAGCAACAGTCCCATATGTAAGTAATCGTACAGGTCAAGGTTGTTGCATCCTCTACTGGGGGTCAGTATGAGTCGGTCCAGGCCATTGGAACCCATGAATTCCATGAAGTGTTGGGCCAGTGTACTGGTGCTTGACTACTTTCACCAGATGATGGAGGGGTACTTGAAGTCTCCTACTATGTCAGTCTTTGTTTGGACCTTCATAGATGCCAGGGTGTTGAGGAATGTGCAGTGATGGTCTAGGGACATAGCTGGGGACCGATAGCAGGCTATGGTGTGGATTGCACTATTCCCCAAAATCAGTTTTACAGGAAGTACCTCCAATGCATTATGCTAGAATACTAGTCTGGAGCTGTGCATATCCATTATGGATATGGAAACAACATCACCTGTGGAGGTGTGCTCCATGTTTTGGGACTAACAGCTGTTTAATGCACCATAGCCTGTTAGTGCAGGACTGCTGTCTGCTGCTGTGAACCACCTCTCCATTACAGCACAACTGTCAATGTCCTCCACTCTGAGGATTGCTTTGAGTGACTGTATCTTGACAGTTAGATGTCCACTGTTGAGCAGCATGACCCTCAGATTGCACACATGTCTAGCTGTTCCGGTGGTAATTTGATTTGGAGCACAGCCTAATAAGGCACTATAGGGGTGGCAAGACATTTACCCTGAACCTGGAAACCCAGGGCTGACAGATTTAGGACATCTCTGGCAAGGCATTGGGGTCTGTCAATCATGTTATCCAAAGCAGAGAGACACTGGATCCCCTGAGAATGGCACACAACACATAAGCCAATGTTGCAGTCAATTATCTGTTGATAGTACTTCAGCATCATTCTGAGTGATGACAGTATACTACTCAGGGCCACTGTCACACCTGTCTGGACCACACATAATCCAAGTGTTCAGCCATGTTTCTTGTCATGTAGCCCAGGGAGGTGTGGCTCAGGTCATAAACACCCACATGGATGATGACAGAGTGATACTAGTAGCTGTTGTGTAGTGGCCTGTCTGGATGTGCCATGTGTTGGATGCTGCCATGTGATAGACAGTTGGCTGTTACCTCCTCCATAATCAACATAGTGAGTGGGACATCTGTGTACCACAGTACTGAGTCACCCATAATCACTGTATTGTGCAAGGTGGTCAACCTTAGTAGTTAGGTTGAGGGGCACACTGTATAGGTGACATATGTGTCCTTTGGCATTTGCGATGTAGTGTCTGAGTGGGAATCTGTCTTGCTGGTTTGTGCTGTTTGTGTAAATGTCTGTTGAGTGCCTCTGTGAAGGTGTGTGTGTGTGGCTTTTCAGTGTATGTCAGGGCTTTCATAATGGGTGTTGTGGTGAGCTATGTGGTCCACATGGTGTGGTGCAGGTGTTGCTCTCATCCTCTTGACCAGCTAGTCCAGTCTCTGCTGGAGAGTGCATTTTTCCACATTTTGTGATATAGGGGTAACTTTTGCTGGTCTGAGTGTTTGGAGTTTAGAGGAAATGGTTGTCTGGGTACAGGATGCAGTTGCAACAGTGCCTCAAAATGGAAAAGTGTACCAGATTAATGGGTGAAAGCACAGAAAACTGCACTTCAATCATGCCAGAAGGGTGGTCATAATTTGCAAGTACTGGGGCTAATTCCATAATGAACGAGTACTGCTGATGGCTCCCAGTGCAAAGCTATAATGCTATTTGAAGTGCAAGACAGAAAAAACTATCAATATGTACAGTAGAAACTGAAAACAGACTTCCTGCCACTTGTAATACTTTACCTCAACTGTGCAGTCATCACTACCTTTGGCCAGTTGTAAGTCCAGTAAGCTCTGTAGCACATGCAGTAACTGTGTGACACTATAGTAGACATAACTAGACAGGCAGGAGTTCTCATCCCAATACTAGTAACTGTGTGTGTGTGTGTGTGTGTGTGTGTGTGTGTGTGTGTGTGTGTGTGTGTGTGTGTGTGTACTACTCTTTACACTTCCCTTCACTCCAGTTTAGAAGTTGTGTTGATGTCATTCACCTTAGAAGTACCTTTGGATTAGGTGACATTGTATAAGCTTTGTGGCATGTCTGACAACTGCATAATGCTATAGTAGTCATAACTAGATAGGCAGGAGTTCTTTTCCCAATACTAGCAATTGTGTGTGTGTGTGTGTGTGTGTGTGTGTGTGTGTGTGTGTGTGTGTGTGTGTGTGTGTGTGTGTGAATTGAATACTGTGTGTCTTATACTATTTTGATTTGTGTTCCACCCATTACACTTCCCCCACCCTACTTTACTACTGCTGTTGTTGTCATTCACCTTAGATGTACCTTTGGACAAGGTAAAATTGTATAAGCTGCGTGGCATGTTTGCTAACTGCATAATACAAATTACTAGAGAGGCAGGAGTTCTGACCTCAATACTGGCAACTGTGTGTGTGTGTGTGTGTGTGTGTGTGTGTGTGTGTGTGTGTGTGTGTGTGTGTGTGTGTGTGTGTGTGTGTGTGTGTGTGTGTGTGTGTGTGTGTGTGTGTGTGTGTGTGTGAATCATGTACTGTGAAGGTTATACCATTTTGAGTTGTGCAACACCATACTCAACCTAATTTAGTAGTCCTGCTGATGTCATTCACCTTACAAGTACCTTTGGATGAGGGGAAATTGTGTAAGCTCTGTGGCATATTTGATAACTGTATAACACTATAGTAGACATAAATAGATGGCTAGGAGTTCTAATCTAAATACTGGTGTGTGTGTGTTTGTGTGTGTGTGTGTGTGTGTGTGTGTGTGTTTGTGTGTGTGTGGGGGGGGGTCATATCTGGTGTGACTGATACCATTTTGATGTGTGTACCAGACATGGCAAGTGACCTCCTACTGATGCCATTACTTTATATAATGTGGTAATGGCATCAGTCTCACATGCATCATGTGAAACCATTGTACAGGGTATACCAGTCCCCTGTACAGATGTGTCAGGAACATCCAGATGTTTGGAACCTGTTAGTGCTCTGTCTGCCTTAACAATGCTCATGTATGTGATATAGTTGCCAAGTAGGTCACATAAACTGTACTGACACATATGGCAGCATCAGGTATCATACCTGAATAAAACAGCATACTGATACAACATCTGCTACTCTCACACTTGTCCAGGCTTGTAGGTGCAATAAACGAGTCCAGATGCTTGGTTTTAGAAGTGAATTGTTCATGCCATGGGGCACATTAAAGGTTGGAAAAGGTGTGGACTGACATCTTGTGGTCTCAATTAGTATATTTCAGAAACAAATGGCATCTTAATAGGTGTGTGTATACATTTTCTATCCACTGTATAGCAGTAATGTTTCACACATGTCCCTACCTTAGTCTGTTTGTCCAACACATTTTGCTCATGTCTGTCCAGATGTCTTGCACTGGCAGGTTGTGAGGTATGCTACAGGAATGTTACATTCTCTTCAGATACATCCCTGATGTCACCAATGTGATGCAATACAATTAACCCCACCAGAAGTGAACTTGCACATAAAGCAATACGGCTATTAGTCATAGCTGTGTGCATAGTAACTTGCATGCCCTCCATATGCCTGGGGTATTCCCAAAGCACAACTGAACAATTCCATGACCACCAGCTTCAGGCTGCTGTCCCATATGCAGACCAGAGTGACCTATGTAGCTGTGGGAGAGAGGTATTGTCAGCAGACTCACTTGGAAAAAAATGGATGCAGCATGTCTGCACATTTACAGTACAACACCCAATACTACACAATTTGCTGTCCTTCACCATATATTTGCACTTCTGTGTATTAGAAATCCCCATCCAAAACTGCATTCAGACCTGGCACATGCATGTAGATACTGTACGGATACAATTATGTCTCATACAGTAGTCTACTAATCTCCACTGAGACCTTACCTGCACAGTCCTTGTCCATTGTGTGTTTGCCACCCACCTCCAGCAAGTGGAGCTTTGTACGCTGGTGTTGTACTGTGATAGGTGTCCCAAGCTTTACAAGGAGCTCCTCATTTGGTGTCAGTTGGGGCTGCATGGCTGGGCTTCCATCTGTGGTTGTGGGGTCCCTGGCCATGGCAGCAGCCCTTTGCCAGGCATAGCATATGATGTTGGTGGCATGATGTTGCACCTGCTCATATATACATGTGTGCAGGCCCACCTAGTTTACCCTGTGGACAGGGTAATCCCACAGTGCGGTCCTCTCCCACAGATGTTGCTGGCATTGGCCCAACAGTACTGTGTGGTTCTGTATTATGAATTCCATTATCAGGTTGCATTCTGCTGGTAAAAATGTTTCCCACCAGTGATGTGGCATTGCACCTGGTAGATGCTAACAGGGAAACACATCACAGGACCCCATACATTTGGCAACAGTATCTCCAGTACCTGTACATGTACCTTGAATACCATTAGCTAACACTCACAACCAAACTAGTAGCCACCAATCACAACCACAGCATTCCGTTGTAATCTATCAGCACAGTATTAGCTTGCATTGCACTCCTGGTCCTGATGAGCCATATTGCCAGCATTGAGGGCAAGTTGTTTGCATAATCCATCATTCCATTCAGATCTGTGTAAATGGATGACATTAGCCATCTTACATGCATATGGTGTGTGGACGGTGCTGTGGTGTGGTGTGACTATAGTGTGTAATGCAGCCAGGAGCACATGCAGAAGTTCATGTAGGATGCAGACAGGGATATGACATCCCATGGATACTTACATTTGTTGCCTTTCAGTAGGCAATATGTATGTGTTCACTGGTGATGAGGGGAGGGTTGTGGGTGCAGTACATATCCACCTATAGTAATGCTGCACCGGGGGGATGTTTGCCCAACCCTATCTGCATCAGGTTGCATGTAGCTATGTTGTGTGTGTATGTGATCTGGTTGGCCACCATTACCGGTTGGGTTGTTATGTTGCCTCAGAGATTGCAGACATATGGGAAGATGGCCTTGTGATTGTCCATGATGAATGTCTCCAGTTTGTACTCATAGTTGGCCTTACAGTAATCTACCTCTGACCCTATATGCCTATTTAGACAATGGTTGGCTTGATGCCAGGTTGGTTCCTGCCCCTACTTTGCCCTGTACAGCCACTATAGGGACAGAGTCTGTGGTTTGTGTAATGCTGCTATCCAGCAAAGGGGATTACTCTATTTTGGTGGAGGCAGGTATGACAAGTAAGGTATTGCTGAGTCCATACAGCCATGTATTTGCTCAATCTATTGTTTGTAGTGGCCATGGCCACAAAGTCATAAGACAGTTGGACACCTCTCCAATTTAGTCACGATAATCAGGATTACTGTACTAACCATGGCTGTGTCAGGGCAATGCAACAACCAGTAGCTGTAGACATGTCACACCTTTGGGTGCACAGTAACTAAGATTACACACGTGTACAACATGTACAGCTGTTTTAACTGACATTTTGCATACCATGTCTATTTTCCTGAGGTGGACACATATACCTACTCATACTGATATGTGCATAGCTAATACTTCACATACATGTCTGTTCTATATCAGTATGGCACAATGAATTCACACTCTTGCTGTGCAGTCATCCCTCTCAGCCTCCAGAAAAAATGGAGTGCGCCTGGTAAAAACTACAAATCAATCAAGTACCAATTGCAGTGAACGGACCACCACTGAGCTATTTACCAATGATAAAGTACCTGAGAAAACAGCCACTACACGTTTTCTGTAAATGCAGACTGCTGAAGAAGGATGAAGTCGCCAGATATAAAATCTAATTTATTGAATTGTAAAAGAAGAAAACTGCCACAACACATTTTCAAAATTAGGATATAAACGTTGCTAAATGCCACTAAACGTTTTCATAGGAGTAACACTCGAACTTCATCAGATATGAAAAAAACATCATGTTGTCACTTCCTTTTTATATACATCTTAATTGGAATACTAATTCAATTAATCAATTAATCTTTTAAAGGAAATTGGATTCAAACACTTTGAATAAATAATTTGCATGAAATTGTTTCCTAAACATCACGCATTTCACACAATAAACTATAAAAACCTATTCACTGATATAAATAATGTTGTATTAAAATATTTCATGTAAATACTAAATATATTTAAAATACATATCAACTATATATAAAACTTTTATGATACAATATATAATATATAATAAAATGGACTACATATTCCCAGCAATTGAATTCAGCTAATACAATATGCTATAGATG
This sequence comes from Protopterus annectens, assembly GCF_019279795.1. Taxonomy (NCBI): domain Eukaryota; kingdom Metazoa; phylum Chordata; order Ceratodontiformes; family Protopteridae; genus Protopterus; species Protopterus annectens. The sequence goes on along the minus strand of NC_056729.1, from coordinate 1,143,951,529 downwards.
TAAATATAAATAGAATGTATAAATGTCATTCAACTGACATTATATATATTATATCTTCACAGATCTAAGCTTGAGTAAAGGGGCAATGGATATATGTTTATTCATGCCCAGAGATTTATTGGCTTCTAAAACTACTTGCCAATATGTCTCCCTGTATTCTAGTTTAGTTTCCCAGGGGTCTCCCCTGAGTTCTCTAGAACCATTTCTACCACATGAAAGTGGAATTTAGCTTAGGGGCATTGAAGGGCATGTTTGTATAAAGTATTTCTAGAACTTTGCTTCTGAATATCATTCATATGTTCATATATTCTATGTTTTAAAGTTCTCTCAGTTTTCCAAAAGTAGAATCCTTCACACCCTTTACATAAAGCAATATACACTAGCCCCTGGGAATTGCAATTTGACTAGTTCTAAGCTACTATCCATTTCTTCCTAGCTGTTAAGAATATTTTTTGTTGATGTGTAATATATTTACATTGAGAGAAAGCTCCACATTTATATGTGCCCTTAGATTTACTAGAAAATACAGAAGGATACTTGTTTTCTAATAAGTTTTTTATATTGTATTCTTTCCGGAATACAGTTTTAATAGTTTTCCCTTTTAAGTTAGGTAGGTCGGTGAATTCGTTAAATTTGACCCATTCACTTTCTACTATATTTTTAATTACATAAGCCTTAGCACTAAAATTAGTAATAAAAATATTATTGTATGTTGAACTTATTTCACATTCCTGTTGGCCTGTTGGAAATTCAGTTTGTATTGACCCCATCCCTAAAACAGGTTTGAATTTTCCTTGTCTGTTGGAACGCACTTCCCTTTGTATATCAGTTATTAGTTCAGTAGGACATCCTCTCTCCAAAAACATTTTCATACGTAGGTCATATTTTCTCATGAAATCTTCTTTGTTAGAAGTCATGTGACAAGCCCAAACAAACTGTCCCTTAACAATACTCTTTTTTTTATATAAGGGATGGGCACTAGTATATCTAATGTAAGTGTTAGAAAAGGTGGGTTTCCTGTATATAGTAGATTTAAACCCACTTTCAATCACTTGTAGGGAGACATCCAAATAATTTACATAATCAATGGTCACTTGATGTGTAAATTTTAAAAATGTAGTACTTTGATTTATATATCTGATAAATTCTTCTAGTAATTCCTCTGTACTGGTCCAAAAATGCATATATCGTCCAGGAATCTGGTGTATAAATTCCAATGTTTAACATACTTACTATTGTTTATAAATCTTTTCTCCCATACAGACAATATTATGTCAGCATAGATGGGGGCACAATTGGCCCCCATAGCTACCCTAGATTCCTGCTTAAAAATTCACCTTGGAAATATAAAAAGCTGTTGTTCAAAACCAGTTCAGCTAATTCTAGAATAGTATAAATATCATTTTCACTGGTCATTAAATTATCCCTGAGGGCCTCCTCCACCCAGGCTCATGGGGTATAACAGAAAATAAATCTGTTACATCAATAGTCACAAGTTTAAAGTTGGCTGCCTATAAATCCAGAGTAATTTGCCTTAAGAATTCCCAAGAATCTTTTAACAAATATTTGTCTTTACCCCACAATGATTTCATTTTCCAGTCTAAGAATTTTGATAAAGGAGAAATTTTGGAGCCTTCAGATGCTACAGTGGGTCTCAAGGGGGGGTCAGCAACATCTTTATGAACCTTGGGTACCCCAAATATCGAGGGTACCCTAGGTGATGTATTTTCCAGGTATAGGTAAGTATCATAATCTATTACCCTTTTGAGGGCCAAATCTATTTTTTATACAAAATATTGATTTTGTTAATAGATACCTTGCTGTACCTGGAGACATTGTATAATATAGAATACATTTTGCCATCATAAATAATTTTGTCCATTATTATAATCCCCCCACCCTTATCTGGTTCCATAATCCTGATATTTGGCTCTTCTCTCAAAGTAGTAATAATTTTTCTTTTTCTTCCAGATTAGATACTTTAGTATTAATCCTGATTTTATCTCAATTTGTTTCTCAATACTATATTCCAATTGTTTAATTGAGGGTGGATAGGAGGATTAAAGGTACTATGTTTCTTAGGTTCTCTATTTTGTATGCTGATCGAATTATTCCCAAACATATTTTCCAAATTTAATTTTCTGACAAACATCTTGACATCTAAAATGGCCTGTGCTAAGTTACTGTTTTGACTAGGTACAAATTTAAAACTTTAAAGCTCAGTGGTGGTCCATTCACTGTGACTAGTACTTGACTTGATCCCTCTCAACCTGTTACAGCAGGACATCTGTAGGATGCCATGCATACATGGGTGCAATGGAACAAAATCAGTGACAGTGTCTCAATAGTGTTGCAAAATACTTGAGTCATTTAATAGCACAGAAGCCTTTGCACTGACAGGCATCCCCTGGAGGGTGTCCAACAGTCATATGGCAGGAAGAGAGGGGAAATGCTAGGAGGGTGGTATTGAGGGTATAAATTGTTAATGATGGCAATATGTGTGGTATAGGAACCAGGCTAACTGATATGTTGGCCAGGGGATGGTTGATATATATTGTGTGTGCAAGAGACCACATGGAAGGGAATCATGGCTGGGTGTATGGTAGGCAGGCCACAATTGTGCTATCAATGTGTGGACTGGAGGTGGAAGGGGGTAGGGCTACTGCTGAAGGAACATTACGCCAAGATTGTTTTTGGAGGATGACATAGTTATCTGATAGGGTGACATTTATGAATCTGTAAGCTGATGGTGTAATGATGACTGTTGTTAGTGCATATGCTATGCAAGTTGGTTGTGCAATGGATGAGAAAGAGAAATATGACATCAGTTGGATAACATGCTGATGACTGCACCCAAGGATTTCAGACTGGTCATTGCAGCAGATGTCAATGGGTATGTCCGTGAAGGGAACAGAGGGAATGGAGAATTCATGGGTATGTATGGTGTTAAAAGGAGTGGAGACAGTGAGATGGTAGTGAATTTTGCAAAAAAGGATGGACATGGCTGTGGTGAATACGCACTATAACATGAGGGAGGAGAATAGGGTGACATACAAGAGTGGAGTAAGATTCACACAGGTGGAATATATGCAATGTAAGAGGGCCATTTTGAAGGAGATTGGAGACTGTAAAGGGGTGACAGAGGAAAGTGTATTTAGGCAGCAGAGAATGTTGGTATGTGAGATGATATTGGTGATCAAGATGAGGAGGTGTCTGGGGGCAGCACCAAGGATTAAATGGTGAGAATTGGAAAAGTGTGCTTATGAGGTGGTGTTCACGGAAAAGTGAAGACAGGCACTGGGTGACAGTGACAATCTAACAAATATCTGGTTAAGTACAGCAGAGCTGGTAAGGGAGAGAGATAGATGGGTGCTTGGGGTGACGTGGATGGAGGAGGCAGTACAAGGACACCTGTTGATGGACTGAGGAAGTACTAGACAGTATACAGAGGCAGAGGTTGGGGAAGATGGGGTGGGATTGTCAGAGAGATGAGGAAAGTAGGCAGGAGTATGAGGAGATGATGTGCATGGCAAAAATAGAGGTGGCAAAGGCTGAGGATGGGCATATGAAGAGTTCTATGACAGGTTGGACACTAAGGAGGGATAACAGGAATTGTACCGATTGGCTGGACAGATGCACTGAGCTAAGAAAGATGTGCAGCAGATAAGGGTGATAAAGGATAATGAGGTATATGTACCCACAAGTGAGGAAAGTGTGTTGAGGACATGGACAATGTACTTTGAGAGGTTGATAAATGAAGAGAATGAGACAGAGAAGGTTGGAAGATGTGGGTATGATGACTCTGGAAGTGCAATGGTTTAAAAAGGAGGATGTAAGGATGGCTATGGAGAGTATGAATACTGGCAAGTTGGTGCACACTACACACCTGTGGAAGCATGGGATTGTTTAGGGGAAATGGCAGTGGTGTGTTAGCCAGACTATTTACTGATATCTTGGGAAGTGTGAGGTTGCATGAGGAGTGTACAGAAAGTGCTTGGGTGCGGTGTTAAGAATTAGGTTTATGTGCAGAGCTGGGGTAACTACAGAGGGATAACACTGGCCAGTCACAGCATGAAGTTATGGGTAAGAGTAGTGGAAGCTAGGTTATGCAGGGAGGTGAGGAGTACTGGTCAGCCGTATGGTTTCATGCATGGAAAGGGCACCGCCGATGTGATGTTTGCTTTGAGACTGTTACTGGTGGAATACAGGGAAGGCCAGGATTTGCTCTGTATCTCTCTGGACTTATAGAAAGCATATGATAGAGTGCCTAGACAGGAGTATTGTATGATGAAGTCATGAGTGGAAGAGATGTATGTAAGAGTGGTGCAGGATATGTACAAGGGTGGTGTGACAGCACTGCGGTATGCATTGGGATTGATGGATGTGTTTAAGGTGGAGGTGGGATAACATCAGGGGTCAGCTGTGAGCCCTTTCTGATTTGAAATGGTGATGGACAGGTTGACAGACAAGATCATTTGGGAGTTCCCTTTGACTATGTTGTTTGCAGATGACATTGTGATCAGTATTGAGAATAGGGGGACAGCTTTTGGAGACCATGGAGAGGTGGATATATCTTCTAAAGAGGAGAGGAATGAAGGTCAGCAGCACTAGGACAGAATATCTGTCTGTGAATGAGAAGGAGGATAACAGAATGTTGAGCATGCATGGGGTACAGTTGGCAAAGGTGGATGTGTTCTAATGTTTGGGATCAACATTTCAGAGTAATGAGAGGACAGGTGAAGAAAAGAGTACAGGCAGAATGGAGAGGGTGGAGAAGAGTGTCAGGAGTGATATGTGACAGACTAGTACCAGTAAACTTGATATGTAAGATCTAAAAGAGGGGAGTGAGACTACCTATATTATATGGGTTAGGCAAAAAGGTACTGATTTCACCACCATGATTAAAATGTTCCAACTTTAATAAATGAAATTAAAACTCACTAAAACTGTTGCAAGACTTAAAAACAGAAGAAGAATCAAATGATAAGTGCTTTCGGCAAGTTTGCCTTCTTCAGATCGTGACTTCCTGTGCTTCATTCCATATCCTTAAACAAATATTTATCAATTGGATGATTTCCTTGCAATGTTTGTCCCTCCTACCACCAGCTGTCATAGGTTCATAGGTTCATAGGTTCATACTAGGCTATCTGCCCTTTAGTATGGGGAACTATACCCATTATTTTGCTGTGCCTCTGTCGAGCAGTGACACTGAGGTAATCCCTATCTCCCATCCATTGGTCAAGATTTCTCTTGAACAAGGTGCTCTGCCTCACATATTTTATTCCACAGCATAGGAGTCTTTGGTGATGAATCTATCCCTCCAGGTTTAAGTCTTGGCTCTGACGGATCTAGATTTTTCAATGTCAATCACTTTCTTGGAGGCAGACAAGCCTCCAAAATTAACCAATGGAAAGGCATTTCTGTTTCAGAATAGCTTTCAATGGAAACATTACATTTAAGCCTGGAGGGCGGTTAGCTCTTAAGTTATTTATTCACTCAGTTTCACAAATCTCAGTATTTCTTTTGAATATTCCCCAGCCCTGTGTCCTGTAGGCATGCATTCTATAGCTTTAAAGCTAAAATAATGGGTTGGATTAGAGCTAATATGAGATGCCAGCACATTTTTCATATCCTTTTGTCCAATATCTCTTAAGTGGTATAAACCCTGCCTTTCAAGTGTTAATCAGTTTGGCTTATGTAGAAACAAGGGCAAAGGTGACAGCAAACTAGATATACAAGATGTTCATTGTAGCAAGTTGCTTTAACATTAAATACATAGCACTTGCCTGTAGTTGGATGGATGAAATATCCTGTTTACATATGTAGAAAAAGAGCTGAAAAAGCTCATACCAGAAGCAAAAACAGTTTTGAAAGACTCAGGTACCTTTTTGAAGGATTTCTCCAGGAAAATGCAGGACATGGGCAATATGGCTAATCTGTTATTAGTGACAATGGACATAAATAATTTATTCACAGTGATACCACATTCCTATGGGATTGAAGCAGTCAGAGATTTTCCTCTCCACTGGGATTGAACTCCAAATTGATATGTTCTTTATTAGAACTAATCTTGGAAAACAATGTATTCTCATATAGCAATACTTATTATTGGCAAGTATGGAGTGTAGCCTTGGGCACCCCATGTGACAATAGTTGTTCAAACATAGTATTGGCACAGTGGGAATCAGTGCATGTTTTGTGTGATGGGAACCCTTGGTCTACTAACATTATATACTATGGATGCTTTGTGGATGATATTTTTATCCTTTGGAATGGGAATGAAGATCAGCTTAAGTCTTTTTCTGAATACCTTGAGACTACCACAGAGTTTTTGAAATTTATGCTTCACAACTCAAGGAATTAGATAAATTTTCTTGACATATGCCTACAGTTAGACCATACCAGTGGAATAAGCATGAATGTCCACAGGAAAAGCACTTGGAAAAACATTTTTTGCATAGGAGTAGTATGCATCCTGGATTTGTCCATTGAAATATCTATGAGAATCAACTTGTATGGGTATCCAGGTTATGTACAGATGAGCACACATTCCAGAAGGAATGCAGTCAACTAGAAGAAAATCTGTCTAATAGGGGCTATATAGCAGAGATGACTTGACTGCCAAAATCCACCCTGAAATCTTAAGACGAACAAAAGAACGTCCCTACTTCTCCAGATGCATTACTGGCATGTGTGACACTGGATACACCGCAAGTCACAAGGAACACTGAAGAAACCAATTTAAATTGTGTCCTTACCTTTAGTACAGACCACAAGAAGGTATGTGATGTCATCAGAAGGTTCTGGCCTATTTTGACTGAAGATGACAAAATAAAAAACATTGTAGGAGAACGACTGAGGTTCGCATTCAAGAACAAGAACATCAAAAGACTTCTCTGCCATAAAGATAGTTTTCCCAGGAAAACTATTAATATTTTGAGACAAGGAACCCACAAATTGCCGAAGATGTAAAACCTGTCAATTTATAGATAACAGTAATACTTTCATCCATCCAACTACAGGAAAGGGCTATGTATTTAATGTTAACTCATTCAGTCTCGAGCAGCTCAGAAAAAGCTGCCTGCTTAATTCCACCATAGGAACAACAGTGCAGCCTGAGCTTATTTTCAGAAAATCCATTTGTAATGCCATACAAAAAACTTCTTCTTCTTCTTTCAGCTGCTCCCATTAGGGGTCACCACAGCAGATCAACTGTTTCCATTTCTTCCTGTCCTCTGCATCTTGCTCTATCACACCAACCATCTGCATGTCCTCTCTCACCACATCCATAAACCTTGTCTTAGGCCTCCCTCTTTTCCTGTTACCTGGCAGCTTCATCCTTAGCATCTTTTTCCCAATATATACTCTGCATCCCTCCTCAGCACATGTCCAAACCAACATAATCTTGCCTCTCTGGCTTTGTCTCCAAGCCTTCCAACCTGGGCTGACCCTCTAATATACTTATTCCTAATCCTGTCCATCTTCATGACACCCAGAGCAAATCTTAACATCTTCAACTCTGCCACTTTAAGCTCTGACTCCTGCCTTTTTGTCAATGCCACTGTCTCCAACCCATATAACATAGCTGGTCTCACTGCCCTCTTGTAGACCTTCCCTTTCACTCTTACTGGTACTCGTCTGTCACAAATCACTCCTGACACTCTTCTCCACCCACTCCATCCTACCTGTACTCTCTTCTTCACCTCTCTTCCACACTCACCATTACTCTGAACTGTTGAACCCAAGTACTTAAACTCAACCACCTTCACCACCTCTACTCCCTGCATCCTCACTATTCCTCTATCCTCCCTCTGATTCACACACATATATTCCATCTTAGTCCTGCTGACCTTCATTCCTTTTCTCTCTAGAGCATATCTCCACCTCTCCAGGGTCTCCTCCACCTGTTCCCTACTCTCACTACAGATCACAATGTCATCTGCAAACATCATAGTCCACGGGGACTCCTATCTGATCTCATCTGTCAACCTGTCCATCACCATTGCAAATAAGAAAGGGCTTAGAGCTGATCCTTGATGTAATCCCACCTCCACCTTAAACGCATCCATCACTCCCACCGCAGACCTCACCGCTGTCACACTACCCTTGTACATATCCTATACCACTCTTAAATACTTCTCTAACACTCTCGACGTCCTCATACAATACCACAACTCCTCTCTAGGCACCATGTCATATGCTTTCTCTAAATTCACAAAGACACAATGCAACTCCTTCTGACCTTCTCTGTACTTCTCCATCAACACTCTCAGAGCAAACATCAAATCTGTAGTGCTCTTTCCTGGCATGAAACCATACTGCTGATCACTAATCATCACCTCCCTTCTTAACCTAGCTTCCCCTACTCTTTCCCATAACTTCATGCTGTGACTAATTAGTTTAATCCCTCTGTAGTTACTACAGCTCTGCACATCACCCTTATTCTTAAAAATCAGTACCAAAACACTTTTTCTCCATTCCTCAGGCATGCTGTCACTTTCCAAGATTTCATTAAACAATCTAGTTAAAAACTCCAATGCCATTTGACCTAAACACCTCCATACTTCCACAGGAATGTCCTCTTGACCAACAGCCTTTCCATTCTTCATCCTCTTCATAGCTATCCTTTCTTCCTCCTTGCTAATCCACTGCACTTCATGATTCACTATCTGCACATCATCCAACCTTCTCTCCCTCTCATTCTCTTTATTCATCAACCCCTCAAAGTGCTCTTTCCATCTGCTCAGCACACTCTCCTCGCTTGTATGTTTCCCTCATTATCCTTTATCACCCTTACCTGCTGTACATCTTTACTAGCTCAGTCCCTCTGTCTAGCCAATCGGTACAGGTCCTTTTCTCCCTCTTTAGTGTCCAACCTTTTATACAACTCTTCATACGCCTTATCCTTAGCCTTTGCCGCCTCTCTCTTTGCCATGCACCTCATTTCCTTATACTCTTGTCTACTTTCTTCATCTCTTTGACAATCTCACTTCTTCTTTGCCAGACTCTTTCTCTGTATACGCTTCATTTCACCACCAGGTCTCCTTGTCCTCCTTCCTCTTTCCAGATGTCACACCAAGCACCTTTCTAGCCATCTCTCTTACTAGCTCTGCTGTAGTTACCCAGCTATTTGGTAAATCTTCACTGCCACTCAATGCCTGTCTTAACTCTTCCCTGAACATCACCTCACAATTACCCTTTTTCAATTTCCACCATTTGATCCTTGGTGCTGCCCTCACACTCATCCTCCTCTTCTTGATCACCAATGTCATCCTAGAGACCACCATCCTATGCTGCCTAACTACGCTTTCCCCTGCCACCACTTTACAGTCTGCAATTTCCTTCAGACTGGCCCTTCTACATAAGATGTAATCCACCTGTGTGCATCTTGCTCCATTCTTGTATGTCACCCTATGCTCCTCCATCTTGTTAAAATATGTATTCATCATAGCCATGTACAGAAAACAAATGTTCATAACTCTTTAACTATAAGAGCTAGACTAAAAATGTAAAAGCAAAAGTTGTTCAGCAGACATTGACCTTTCCAACTGAGTAAATGTTGATAGTGCATATCAAAGTCATTATTAAATATTTGGCAAGGAATGCTGATATTGTGTATATTTATTACCTTTTTGGAAAAGCAAAGCACAATATCTTGGTCAATGTGCCATGTAAACCCATGCAGTTTGTATTTAAATTATCTGTATCAATGTCAGCTTTAAAATGATACCTTAACCATTACTGTGTGATGCTCCTTTATGGAGATATTCACAGAAATATGATTAATATAGTATTTCTCATAACTGATAAATAAACAAAGCATAATATCTCATGACCTGTAACAGACAAAGGGTACATATCAGTGTAGAAGTTGTGCATCTCAATGTCAGGTTCAAAATGATGTATCATTTGTGTCATTACTATGCTCCCTTGCAAAGATATGGCCATAATAATGAGAAGTACTGGAAATGTATAATTTTCATAATCCTACAAGGCTAAACAGACTGCGATATCTGTACATGTGTACACTGCAGAGACACAGTTTTTTACCATGTTATAAGGAGTAACACTGTATTCAAAATGAGGTATTACTTGGCACACTGACATGCTCCCTTGCAAAGATATTCACCAAAATATGAAAAAAATCATAATTTCCATAACCTAAGTCAGAAACAAACTTTGATATCTGTACATGTGTAAAACATACAGGAACAGTTATTTTACCATGTTGGACCTATGAATACTGTCTTCAAAATGAGGTATTACTTAACACATTCATATGCTCCCTTGCAAAGTTATCTACCAAAATATGAAAAAGTTCAGAATTTCCATAACCTAAGTCTGAAACAAATTTTGATATCTGTACACATGTACAACACAGAGGCACAGTTCTTTTACCATGCTATAACAACAAATATTGTCTTCAAAATGAAGTATTACTTAGCACATTCAGATGCTCCCTTGCAAAGTTCTTTACCAAAATATGAAAAAAATCATAGTTTCCATAAGTTTGATATCTGCATGTGTACTACATACAGGCACAGTTATTTTACCATGTTGGAACTATCAATACTGTCTTCAAAATGAGGTATTACTTAGCACATTCAGATGCTCCCTTTCAAAGAGATTTGCCAAAATATGAAAAGCATCATAATTTCCATAACCTGAGTCCTAAAAAAATGATATCTGTACATGTGTACAGCATTCAGACCCACTTGTTTTACCATGTAGACACATACTATTGTAAATATACACGTTCTTGGGGTAGCCAACATACTGCTGAATGGGTACATGTAAAAAGAAAAAGTGACAGGCATGGGACTTCAGTGGCACACAAGGCCATTTGATCTGTCCGATACCTGTGCTGTCTACCCACTCAGGCAGCTGATACCACTACAGTCTCATGATCTCCTTCAGCTTCAGCAGTCTGCCTTACCTATGCCTTTTCTTGTTACCTGTGTCCATTCAGAAATGGACCTAAGGGATCAAGTTCTGTATTACTAAGCCCTTCCTGTCATCTAAGCTCTACACATGCCTGATAAAAGCAAAAGAAAAAAAGTATTGCAAATGGTTACTGACATATTCGATTGTAACTGGTAGCACTCTCCCGTAAACAGTTATTCTTCCTCAGCATCTTCACCAGATCTTTACCACAGTTATTTGCCAAACTCAGAAAAATATCATATTTTACACAACACAATTCGCAAACAAATGTTTATTTGTACCTGTGCAAAGCATACAGATGGTTCTTTTACAATCTGAAAATGAAGTGTTACTCAGCATGTGTACACGTTCCCTAGCACGTCTTTTCATGTGTTGCAAGTAGTGATAACGGTGTTCATAAATATAACAATAGAGTTTTACTCACCTTAGTGGTCTTAATTGGTCATGGGTGTTTTCCATTCTTATCACAAGCTGCATGTTACTAATTTATTGTGCATAGCTCACCACACACCATTGAGGTCAGTCAAGAACAACACAATGCCCTCCATAGTTAAGTGAATGCCATCCTTTCTGAAAAGGTGAACATCTTCTGTGGTGATGCTATCATGGTAGATTGTAGATTCACCGACCCTGTGCATCAAGCCATGCATGTACCCATTCTATAAACGTCTGGCCTCGTGCGCTGCCCGTTGACTGTTTGCTGTTTTCCATATCTGGCAAGGAATTATGTCAGACCACACAAAATGCCAATGTGGCCACCATGACTGCAAGTGTTCAAAAATTGCTCTGATTTGAAACCATAGCCTTCCAAGTGGGTGACTGATGACATCATTCCCTCCAATGTGCAGCACAGGAATATCGGGCTCAGGGTAGATGGCACACTTCTCTTCCAACAAATGCAGTACTCCACTCCAATGCATACATCTTCTTGCAGTTCAGTATACCTTCACACTAGATGTGGGGAAGCTCAAGTTGTAGTGGTTTTCACTTACAGAGGCATGGCTGGCAGCCAGTGAATGTAGGAATGGCCACATACCCACACTCTCATTTGTCATTCTGCTCATAAAGCCATGTCAGTGTCAGAAGGTGGATGAATCTGCACTGGAAAGAAAATGCCAACAGATTACTACTGATGTTTGACAGATGTATTGGAAGACTACAGCATTACTACAACATGTATATGTATATAATGTACATTGCCTTGTTTGCCTGTTGGAATCTTCACTGCTATTCACATAGGCATTATTCTTCTGGTTCATTATTTGCAAAGATGATCAGAGGTACATACCTAACAACATAAAAACCAGCAGCTCGCACACACTATTAGGTTAGTAATAGACACATATCACCGCAAGCATACACATTCTTGGTGTAGCCAACATACTACTGAATGGGTACTGAAAAAGAGCTACAGAAAGGACACATGTAACGAGAAAAAGCAGGGTAAGGACTGCCACTCCACTAATGAACCCAGCACAAGCATGGAACTTCAGTGGCACTCAAGGACATCTGTCCTACATACATTTACTGTACCAGAGTGGCAGGAGAGTGAAAGGGCACATCACAAAAGAAAAAGACATACCAAGACTATTTCTTTTTGCCAGTGGACTTTTGGGGAGGGACTGAAAGCATCAGAGTGGCACTTTTGAAACCATGCATATCCAGGAAAGCAGCCTAGTGGGACTGAGCTGAAGACTCTCCAAGTTCCACACTTCCATCCAGGATGATCCTAAGGGTCACGGTGTCTACGTGTGACACCCACTGATGCACACACCATCAGATTGGCAGTAGGCAGAAACCAATGTGAAGGGAGACAGTCTTGCCTTAGTTAAAATACTGCCTGAGTGGAAACTGCCTGGACACTGTCTTGAAAATTAGGTATTACTTAGCACACTGACATGCTCCCTCGCAATGTTATTTACCAAAACATGAAAAAAATGTCATCATAGGTTCATAGGTAGGTACTAGGCTATCAGCCCTAGGACCTATACAAGCCTAGCCAAAAAGATACCCTAGCTTTTGCCACCCAAGAAAATTATTTTCCTGTGCCCCTGTTGAGCAGAGCCACAGAGGTGATCCCCGGGGTGAATTTCCTATTTCCCATCCAATCATCAAGATTTTTCTTGAAGAGTACTAATGAGGAGCTTTGTTTGGTATAGATAGGTAGTTTGTTCCAGAGTACGGGAAGTCTCTGAGACAGGAATCCATCCCTCCAGCATATTCTGTTTATTGCACTACCAAGTTACCCCTAGACCGCATTAAATTCCAACAATTAAGAAATGAGACTAAAAAAGCCATCACACTAGACAAGAAAAGCTACTTTTACCATCTGCAACATAAACATCAAAATAACCCTCAAAAGTACTGGGCAGGCCTAAATAAACTTCTCCAACCAGGCAAATTCACCACTCCTACCCCAGGAACATTATCTGACAAGAGCCGAGAAGAAGTAGCAAATTCCTTCAATACTTTCTTCACTGAAACCATTCAGTCCTTAGCTAACCAACTATCTCCTCCCTCCACATCAATAAATGCTACACCAACCTGTGTCCACATCCTTTATCAGATCCCTTTTGAAAAAGCTAAAGCCAACCACCCTTTCTGCCGATCTTCTCCCAGCTGAATATCTGCAAATAGCTGCAGATGTCGTAGCCTACCCTATCTCGATTTTAATTAACAGAACCATCAATATGGAAAATATCCTTACATCCACAGAACTATCAAACTATAGACCAATAGCCATACTATCACCACTTGCCAAAATTATGGAAAAGTGTGTGCACAACCAACTAATGCTCTATCTCAGTCAGAATAAACTACTAACAGACTCTCAACATGGATTCAGACCCCATCACAGTACAACCACTGCCCTCCTCAAAAATATCCTCTACATACTCTAGAAACCCTGCATCTAGATAGTCCAGCTCTTGACTGGTTTCAAGCCTACCTCACTGGGAGACAACAAGCAGTACTGTGGCAGAACAAGCACTCTTGCATGCTACCAAATACCATAGGAGTTCCTCAAGGCTCCATATCAGGACCTCTTCTCTTTTCAGTCTTTATAAACGACCTCCAAACAGTCATCCCTGAAGCCACCTGTATTCAGTATGCAGATGACTCAACTCTAATATGTTCCAATGCCTCTCTCGAAAATTTACTAACTACAACCCAGTACAGTTTTACTACAGTCGAAAACTGGCTCACCAACCATCACCTGATCTTAAACCCAAACAAAACCAAACTACTTCTCTTCTACCCAACTAATAAATCACCTACCGAACACTTTACTATACAATCCAACAATGGGACCATTATCTCCCCTGACACCTATGCAAAGCTACTAGGAGTAAAAATTGACAATAAACTCAGATTTGATATGCATATCAATCAAACCATTAAGTCAGTAAACAAGAAACTTGGGACCTTATACAGGATAAAAACCTTCCTTACTCCAACTGCCAGTGCAGCCACTGCCCGCTCACACCTTCTCTCTACCCTACTATATGCCTCTCCTGTGCTTACTAACCTTAACAAATCTGACCTAAATAAGCTCTCATCCTGTTACAATCATATTGCCAGATTTGTAACAGGCTTACATTGTATTAACCTGAAAAAACTTGAATGGATAGAATTCCCATGCCTTCTCCAGCAGTACCAACTCATAGAGGCATTCAAAATCCTTAAACAACCTCAGAATACCCCTGCTCTAAAAAATTTAACGACTCCTTACTCTAATCTCAGCAAATAGACTCCTTGTCCAAACAACTAAATCTTACAACCTAGGTGGCTGTTTGCCAATACCACTGGAAAAATATGGAACTCTCTCCCCAATAACCTCATGCTTATAACTTCACTAGCTCAATTCAAAAAGAGTCTAAAACTCCACTTTAAGTCACATTGGCTTTGTCCTTGCTCAAACCCAGACTAGCTCCTTGAACCAAAACCAAGCCCATACTAGTTCTTCGTATTATCCATTCCCAAAAAGAGCAACCTAGCAAGGGTTATAAGAACTATGTATGTTGCCAGACTCTAAGCTATAATACGTCCCAACGACTCTGCTAGCATGTTATTAATGTACAATCTAATGATTAGTAGTATTCTGCATTTGATAGAGCATGGTAGTTTTATAATAGTATGTAAATAGTCTTTTTTCTTTTTTCTCTCTCTTCCTCATTTTTGTTCATCTTATATACTATTTTCTGTAACAATTTGTCATTGTAACTCTGTTGGAGCTTTTCTCCCCGGGCCTCCGCTGAAAATGGACATGTATCCAGTCGGACTATCCCGGTCAACAAATGTAAAATAAAATAAATAAATAAAATAAATAAATTGTGGTGACAAGGTTTAGGTCCCTATAGCATGTAGCTTGGAGGGATTTTGATTTCTTTAAGTGGAGCATGTCCAACAGCTCTGAGTTTGACATCGCTTTGTATGTTAGGCAGAGATCACCTCTGAGTAGGTGATATGTGATGGAGTAAAGCTGGAGTTTTTTGAGAAAGTCTGCATAGTGCATCTGTTTGAGGCTGGTAATCCTTTTTGTGAGGTATTTCTGCAGCCTTTCCAGTTGTTGTAGATGTCTTGTGAGGTACATACCAAAAGGGGTGTTGTACTCTATAACAGGTCTAATGAGTGATGAGTAGAGGGGAACAATTACCTCTTTTTTCCTGGATGAGAAAACTTTTGTGATGAGGTGTGCCACATAGGAATCCCTGACTATTTGTGGCGATGTGATTATCAAAGTAGAGACTACTGTCCACCTATGTCCCAAGGTCTCTTATCACACTTTCTGTGTTAAGTAGACTACCGCCTGTGTAGTAGCTCATGGGTACAGAGCTTTTACCAAAGGAGATGACAATGCACCTTTTGGCATTGAGCTTGAGGCCATGACTTTGACACCAGGTATCTGTCTCAGTGAGGCCTTTTTGTAGGATGTCCACATCGTTAGGAGTTTCAATTATGGCTCCTAGTTTGCAGCCATCTGTGAACTTAGTTAGCCAAAGATCATCTGCGTTAGCCTGTACTTCAGAAAAGTAAATACCAAACAGGAGAGGACCCAGGACTGAACTCTGTAGTACTCCACTTGCCACTGGTCAGAAGTTGGATTTGGAGTTTGCAACTTTTACAGTGTGGGTTCCAGTTGGCAACCCATCTTGTGACATATGGATTTATAGCTAGTTTAGTGAGTTTATCTATAATTCCAGAGTGGGGAATGGTGTCAAAAACCTTGGCAAGATCTAGATAGACAGTGTGAGCACCTTACCCTCATCTACAGCTTTGGTGACTGCTTCAAAGAAGTCAATCAGGTTTAGGAGACATGATCTGCCTTTTACAAACCTGAACTGGGTGTGGTCCAGGGTTTGGAGATTACCAATGTCTTTGTTTATAAGTTCCATGATGATACATTCCATGGCCTTCCAGACCAGGCTCATTAGGCTAATGGGGCAGTAGTTTCTGGTGTCTGTGGTGGGCCCCCCATTGTGGAGTGGGATAACCATCACTGTGCTTTATTCAGTGGGCACAGAGCCTGAGGTGAGGGTATGATTGAACATTGTGCTTAGGTGGGGTGCCAGTTCATTCTGTAGTTCATGTAGAACACAGCTTGGGATATTGTCAGGTCCCATGGATGCTGTGTTCGTAGCTTTGGAGAGTGTTGTTTTTACCTGTGCAGCTGTGATTACAGGAACTTTTCATTCTTCCAGTAAAGACATGGGTCTTTTAGGGGGTGGGGGGGTTAAGTTAGCACTGAACGTATCTGCCAAGATGTTGGCAATATCAGTTGGTTCTGTATATTTAGTGCTATTGTGTTGTAACTCAGAGTAGATCTGATTTTTGCCATTGAGATTCTTGCCTTAGCTATAGAATGCTTTGTGGTTGTCTTTAGAATCAGTGGCAATTTTGTTTTCATAACTAGCTTTGGAGGATTTTATGAGGTATCTCAGCTTTTTACTAAGGCTGACCAGGGAGTTCTTCCAGTCA
This sequence comes from Protopterus annectens, assembly GCF_019279795.1. Lineage (NCBI taxonomy): Eukaryota > Metazoa > Chordata > Ceratodontiformes > Protopteridae > Protopterus > Protopterus annectens. Next base: position 1,143,934,609 of record NC_056729.1, on the reverse strand, counting down.
TGGGATTTTACTCTTTTTTTTGCAGCAGTTTCTTTCTTCTGTTGTAGAGTTTGTTTATGGCAGGGGACCACCAGATTGGCTTCCTTTTTTTGGAGGATAGCATCTTGATTCTGTTAAGAATAGCATGATCCATGCACTCGTGTAAGTGCTTATAAAGTGCATTTGTGTAGGATTCAGCAGTCGTACTTCTATTGTCCATCTGCATGGGTGTCATGAAGTTTGTCACTTCTGTCTTAAGAAGCATGAAGTTGACTTTGGAGAAATTTTTGACGGTGGTTTCCCTAATGAGGGTGGGGCGGAATGTGGATGTCTAGGCTGATTAGCTTGTGGTCAGATCTGACCAGTGAGGAATTGACCTCTGGTGTGGAACACCAGTCTTCCATGTTCGTAACGACCAGGTCTAGGATATTGCTGCCCCTGGTGGGGGTGTGGATAAGTTGATCCAAGGCACTGGAATTTATGAATTCCAGAAAATGTTGAGAAAAAGAGTTGGTACATGAGTAGTTTTTCCAGTTAATGGTGGGGTAGTTGAAATCACCCATTATTATGGTGTTGGGGTGTACCCCAATATTTTCCAGTGTATCAAGAAATGAGGAGTGGGAATCCTGGGTCATGGTGGGGCATCTGTAGCAAGCTACAATTTGGATTGCAGTCTTGCCCAGAGTTAGTTGCACTTGGAAAATCTTGAATGCATTATGCTGAGCAACTTGCCTGGAGGTGTGGATATCCTTAATGAATATGGGCACACCTCCACCTTTAGTGTTTCGGTCCAGGTTAGGTGGCCAGAAAGTGTGATATGAATTATAGTCTGGTAATGCAAGGGTGCTCTCTGGAGCCATGAACCACATCTCAGTTACTGCACAGATATCTATATTCTCCATTTTTAGGAGTGCCTTGAGAGAGTGCATTTTGAGGTTTAGACTTCTAGTACTGAGTAGCATTACCCTCAGATTTCGCATGTTTGTGTCTGTCAAACATTGGTGGTTTTGCCATTTGAACCTTGCCTAAAAAAGGCACTATAGTGGTGGCAAGAGCCTTAGCCAATAATCTAAATCCCAGGGGCAACAGGTGCAGACCATCTCTGGCAAAGCATCGTGGTTTGTCGATCATGTCATCCCAGGCAGACAGATACCGGATCCCCTTTGAATGACACCACAAGCTTAGCCAATTGTTGAAGTCAATCATTTTGTCCTTATAAAGTGGTATCATTTTGGGTGAAGGCAGGATGTTACTCAGGGCTAGGGTCATACCTGCCTGGACCACATTGTCTGAGAGCTCTTCCATGTCTCTTTTCATGTAGTCCAGGGAGGTATGTCTCAAGTCATTCACTCCATCATGAACAATGACAGAGTCATATTTGTACATGTTGTGGAGTGACTTGAGTGCGTGCATTATGTGGTGGATCCTGGCACCAGACAGGCAGCTGACCGTAACTTTCTCCTTGTTCAGACTGGTAAATGGGACATCAGTGTGCCTGACTATAGAGTCACCTATGACTAAAGTGTTTGGTAGGTTGTCTTGCCTTAGGAGCGGTTTTTGGATGGCACACTGCTGTGTCATTGGTGTTTGTTTGCATTTCAGCTTTGGAGGTCCTCATTGCTTGGGTAGGTTAATGGTAAGGGCCGCCACATATGTGGGTTTCATGTTGCTATGTGTGGGTGTTGATGGTATGGGTTTTTTAGAGCTATGTGCTGCTTGAGGTGTGGTGTATATGTTTACCTTCTCCTCTTGACTGTCTAGCACAGTCTTGGTTGGAGAGAGCTTTGTTTCCAGTTTGGCTATGTACTTGCATCTCTCGCAGATAGTAGTGTTTGGTGGTAGGATGAGAGGGTTGTCTGTGTACATGAGGCAATTGCTGCATTGCCCCAATATGCCCAGATTCACCAGGTGGACAGGAGAAATCACCAAAAGCTGACCATTGGACATGCCTGGTTAGGTGCTTTTTAGTAAAGTGCAAGAGCTGTTTTTCCTTACCTTGGCAAGGTACTTGTCAGTTTTAGGTTGTTTAGTGCCTATGGTTAATTCCCTTATTGACAGTGAGGGTTTTAGTACTTGTATTAATTTAGAGTTTCTTAGTACTTTTTAGCAGTTCTAGAGCAAGTGATAGTCACAGGGATTCAGATTTTCGTGCTACTGTTGAAAAACCAGCAATTTCTAAGGGAAAATTTGAAGAGCAGACTTTCTGGCACCGGGAATAGTTTAACCCTATCCCAGCGGCATTGCACAATGCTAAAACTGTGCAAACACGGCATTTTAACTCAGAAGCTTGAAAGGGATAGGAATTAGCCCAAAACAGCCAATAAGGTAACTTTTCAGAGCTGGAGACACTCTTCTTGTGGCGGATAGGCTGCTCTAGTGCTTACCACACTCACTGATAAGCAGAAAGGCCTCCCATTGGCACAACAAGGTCTGGACACTCAGAAAATACACTAAAGTCCTGAAACCAGCAGATCTGGGATCCTGACTATTCTAGTATAGGAAAGGGTGAGAAAACAGCAGTACAGAGAATATATATTTTTTTCTTTTATTTATTTTTTTTTTTAGGAATTAAACAGTAAAAAGCAATTTAAACAGTAGCAATGAACAGAAAAGGCAGTCACACTTGAGTGGGATGCCTACAGCATCAAATGCAGTTTAAATTATAATACTTTAAGAAAAAAACAAGTTCACACACAGAAAAACAATTTTAAGCTGAAATGCAGCAATAAACAACAGTTAAATGGCTTTTTAAAGTGCGATTAAGTAAAGACGACTAAGAGAAAGCCAAAAAAGTACTTAAATCAGCAAAAAGTCTCTCCTTCTTGTTTCTGACACTGTGGTAGTCTGCAGGACACCCAAACAGGATCTGCGCAGCTAAAACAAGCGCAAACCCGCGCAAACATGGGGTTTTAACTGAGAAACTTGAAAGGGATAGGAATTAGCCCAAAACGGCCAATAAGGTAACTTTTCAGAGCTGGAGATGCTCCTCTTGTGGCAGATAGGCTGCTCTAGTGCTTACCACTCTCATTGATAAGCAGAAAGACCTCCCACTGGCACTACAAGGTCTGGACACTCAGAAAATACACTAATGTCCTGAAACCAGCAGATCTGGGATCCAGACTATTCTAGTATAGGAAAGGGCGGGTAAACAGCAGTACAGAGAATATATTTTTTTTTCGTTTTTTTTTTTTTTTTAGGAATTAAACAGTAAAAAGCAATTTAAACAGTAGCAATGCACAGAAAAGGCAGTCATACGTGAGTGGGATGCCTACAGAATCAAATGCAGTTTAAATTATAATACTTTAACCAAAAGCAAGTGCACACACAGTAAAAATGATTTTAAACTAAAATGCTGCAATAAACAGCAGTAAAATGGCTCTTTAAAGTGTGATTAGGCAAAAACAGATAAGAGAAAGCCAAAAAAGTACTTAAAATCAGCAAAAATACTCTCCTTTTTGTTTTTGATGCTGTGGTAGTCTGCAGGACGCATAAACAGGATCAGCGTAGGTAAAACTATAACCTAAGTCTTAAACAAACTGTGATAACTGTACATTTGTCCAGCATAAAGACATGGCTCTTTTATCATGTTGTAAGTACTACTACAGTCTTCAAAATGAGGTCTTATTCAGCATGTTGAAATGTTCCCTACTTGAACAGATGGCATCTTCTTTGAGGGGCATGTTGCCTTACACTTGAACTTACAGCTGAGAAACACAACAGTATAGAACAATATGGTGTTATTTACCTGCACAGAGTCAGCTGGAAAACAACATAGCAGTATGTGCAGTAATTCACAAAAATATGAACCATATAACCACAATGGACACCTTCACTGGTATCTTACAATATAAGTTATTGGGGAAAAAGAAACAAAAGAATTTTGAGGGAACACTTCTGCATGACTCAACATATACAGAAGCCAAAACCTGGCAAATGCATTCATCAATGTAATAACGACTTTTTTGAAAGTGAATAATAGTGTCAGCTGCATGAGGGTTTTACCTGACAAGTGATGATGACTCGGTGTTATTCTATAACAGCACAGACTGTAAATTAATAATGTGATAATGACTTGCTTTTCATTACTGCAAGGTTCTACATGCTCATACCAAGGTGATAATTGCTGCACCCTGTTGAGCAGACATTTATTACACTCCTGGTGCAGTTGTAAGCTAAGGCTGATTCATTACCATCTTTCAGTATAACCTAAATCATAGAATAGCCAGACATATTGTCAAAAACAGATGGTTGCTCCATGCCAGAATCCATGTAAAAATAACATTTATCTCTCTGACCCATCCCACTGTTAAAATATTCACTCACATATCTAAATGAACTGGTTGATCGATGTAATAATTAGTGCAATAGTAACAACATTTATCTCATTGTACGATCCCTGTGATTAGAATCAAACACATAAATGACAAATGAAGAAATGTTCAAAATATCTAGTTGATCGATGCTGCAGTTAGTATAAAATCAGTAATATCGTATGTCTTACTAAGCCCTTTCTCTCACCCAACCTGTCCACATGAATCAGACATGCAAATAAAGTCAGAAATATTTAAACTATCTGGTTGATCCATGCCTTTCTCTTGCTAAAACTGTCATACATATTAAAGCCAGAAGGGAAGTGATGACCTGCTCCTTAGAGATAAGGTGTGGGGGGCAGGTACTGGAGATGTCCTGATTTACTGTTGGGGGACAGAGGAGAGAAGTTTTCACTGAATCTGTCAGTCAGTACATTGGCTACATATACAGCATTTGTGTATGTGGTGTCCTTGACCACCAACTCTGAACACATGTGGGTGCTTCCTTTGAGATTGTGGACATATGTGAAGAAGGCCTTATGATTGTCTCTAGCAGATGTGGCCGATATGGACTCAAAGTTGACTTTACAGGATTTCACTAGTGCTCTTATTTGCTTGTTCAGGCTAAGGAGAGATTGCTTCCAATTGGGCACCTGCTCCGTCTTGGTCCTAGACAGCAATTTTTTCCTTTTGTTATATAATTTATGTATTGCAGATATTCACCAGACAGGTTTATTCTTCAGTACTGATTGTCCACTTTTTATGATGGATGGTGGCTTTGCTAATCATGTAAAGAATATTATCCAGGACAAAAGAAGTTAGCATTCTTCTATACTCAACCCAAATCAGATCAATTATAGAAATGAATGCCTCTTTTACTATGTATCTTTCCCACCACCATACAGCTAGATAGTCCACAGAGATTTCTACCAAAAAAATCATCAGAACAAAAAAGAAGTATGAAACTAAAGTTTGTCATTATTGCCTGCTAGCCAGAATGAACAACATCAACATAGGTGTCTTTGGTTATGTTGGTTTTCTTGAGTGCTGACCTATAAAGATAAAGTTAAAGCTTGATGTTGTCCAATATGCATTGATCACATCCAAAGAGTGTCATTTCTTATTCTGCTCAATGCAGAGACAGAGCTACAGTGAATTCAAGTACCTCTGTGTGATTAAACGGGCAGCTGAGACAACTAAATAGTGTACACTAATGGTCCCAGTTATTAAAAATAATGAGAATGAATAAACATATGCTGACTTAAAGAAGTTTAATAATATAGTCACATGAGAATATTTTATTCAACCTACAGTAAAAGACATAACATTCAAGCTAGCTCATGCCACATTACATGACTCCAGTAGTTTTTGGAAGATACGTCTAAAAAAACCTATCCAAAAGTTAACAGCCCTTAGCAGCCCAATGAAAAGGTTCTGCTTTAACAGACTGCCATTTTATATAATTTCAGTATCATAACTGTTATCACAAGGTGAGTCATTTGCTACATGAGCATGGACTTATTCTTGTCATGGATGTTGTAATTGTGCTTTGTCTTGATAAACACATGACTCTAGATTGGGGGAAGAGCTCCAAACCATTAAATATTCTGGTTTGAAACTGAATAAAATAAACATAAATGCTGTTTTGGAAAGTCTGAGGTTCATTGTTTTGGTCAGAGCATAAGTTCTAGTGGTATCAGAGCAGATGCAATCAAGGTCAGAGCAATAGTGGAACATAGGAGTCTAACCAATGTGTAAGTGAATTACATCAGGCCCAGTGCATGATAAACATCTTTGGCAAGTTTGTACCACATCTGCCTGCTGTACAACAACCAATGAATGATTTACTCAAGAAAGATATACCCTGGTCTTGGGGAGCTCTTCAAACCCAGCTTTCAGCAAAGTGAAATAAATATTAGCAACTATCCCAGTATTTGCTTGCTATGATGTCACCAAACTGAATATTTAGTGACTGCAGATACCAATTACTATAGCCTAGGTGCTGCATTACTCCAGATGGATGAACATTATAGCCAGTTGCTTATTGATCATGAATGCCAGTGGATGTTGAACATAGACACTCACAAATCCAGAAGGAGTGTATGGTGAGTGTGCAGACTTATGAGAAGTTCTTCGGTTAGCTCTCAGGCTGGAGAGTTTTTAGCTATAAACTGACCACAGACCACTTCTTCCACTCACTATTTCCTATGCTTTAGACAAGTAACTGCATAGATGTCAAAGGTTACTCATAAGAATGAAGTATTTCAATACTAGAGAAACTCGTGTGCCTAGACAGCAATTAGTCATGGCTGATATATTATTCAGAAATCTAAAACATGACCATATGCTGTTAAATAATGAAAATATATTGATGTTTCATTTCTATAAAAAGTATTATGTCAATTTGAAGAGTAACAACAAAAAGACTAGGAACAGCTAAAGCAATCTACTGAAAAGAACCATAAGTTACAAACAGCTGTCGCATATGCTAAGAATGGATAGCCTATGTGCTGGGCAAAGACTAACCATATGATGTACAAATATTACACTGTTAAAGCATGATTGTCTGGACATGACACTTTGCAACTGTACCAAGAAAGAATTGTTTTACCCTTGTCACAATATAGTGAAATGTTAAAAAAGACAAATACATGAAAAGCACCAAGACCTCACAAAGTGCGAAACTGCCAACATGTCTGTATGATGAAATACCAATACGACTGAAAAGCTTCTGCCAAAATGTCATTTCTGTATTATCCATAAACCTTCCCAAACAAAAGAGTAATTGCTACTAATGTCTCAACCACAATGTCCTTGGCAAACAATAGCTGCTGACCTGTGTGAATTTGAAGAAAAAATGTATTTAGTAGCAGTGGACTATTAGTCTTGAGACATAGAGTTAGTGCCAACTTCAACTTGCCATCAGTTCATATTATGGTTTACCATTTTTACTATATAAGGAATCCCCACTGAAAGCAATCCCAGCAGTCTACTGACCTCTGTGGTTTTACTTGCACTATGCGATATCCTCACTATCATCAATCAAATGGAGTTCAAGTTCATGAGAAAGTAGTCAAAATTGAAAATATATTGAAATAGTTAAATCATCAAAGACCTCTCATGTTGAACCAAGCTACTCTACACTGTGCTATGGAAGTAAAGACTTCACAGCTAATACTTGGATGATAGTTAAGAAAGAGCACGCCAGCAAAAACACTGGTAATGCTGTGCGACCTCAGCATTGGTAGTATAGTTAAATAGATTGTGTTCCAATTGCAAACTGAAAACGTATATGGCTGATCAAAAAAGGCTGGCTCCCCTACAAGATTGAAACTTAAAACTGTATTTTTCTTCCAGGCCAAACCATTGTTAATTACTATGAATAATGCTACAATAACCATGGGGAAACACCATAACTACAATGGGTACTACAGAATAGCCAAAATATAACAAATGCAGACCAGACTAGCTGATAGTACTTAAGTTAAACAAGTATGTCGTAAAGGCTGGCCATAAGAACCAGAACGATGACAGGGCCAAGGCTACGGATAATAGGCAATAGCAGATCCTAGTGCAGCCACCACACTGCCTGCAAAGATTAGTTGAAGAGGAATCAGGTATAGTCATCGACAGTAGCAGATTCCACATTGCCCTAAACACTTAATTGACATACTGACCCAACTGCTTAAATACATCATGTGTTTAAGAAAAAGTACATATTTGTTATTGTCGCCCTGTAGTGCCCCTTATTCCTACCTCTATCTGCGATCCATGTTTTTTTATGCTAACAGATTTTAAAGTTATGAAAAACAAACTTCACAGCAATGGCTTAAAGAGAGTATTGGTTTCTTTTATTAACAGTGGCTAGAGTTTAAGAACATTATGACACTTGACTGCCACACTGCTAAACCACATAAAGTCTGAACTATTATTCAAAGCAAGTTTTTCTAAAAGTCTACGTGACCTTGTTAGCCTTCTAACAGCAGCTTGCCATACAGTCAAACCATTTGCCCATTTTATCAATCACTGAGAGGGCCCGGCGAATCTCTAGTTCAGCCGAAATGTTTCTTTTCCGTCAGTCCTCGTTCACCCATGGTTCCTCTACACACCAACAGCCGGTGCTCACTTCATTGAAATAAATGAATGAAGCAATGTTCACATCTTTAACTAGTTTCATATTCAACTTTAATTAGTAACTCAACAATGATATTTAGCAGACATTTTCTTGTTTTAATTGTGGTAAGCAACTAGTCATCAGTAGGTAAACTACTATTTATCAATAGGAAAAATTACTGCAACTACGGATACAATTTAACTGATGCATGTTAATTTGGTAGGCAGACTACTCCTTGGGCAATTTTCAGTCTTGACCCATGCCAAGATGTTACTTATAGAATATGCTGTTACAGGATCCCTTATTTGCATTTCTTGAAGGATTTCTAACTGAAAGAAGTCTGTTTTGCTCATTCGTCTGTGTTGATGCAAAAATAGACACAAGATAGAGACTGCAGTAAAGCAACTGCGTATTTTTTGCACGTCACTTACTAAAGTGACATATGAGTTAAACGTGAGTACAGATGCACACACTTCTAGCCATCTTTGTGGCCAAAATAACAAAACAATAATATGAAAACATTTTAACAGAATGGGTGTTCAGCTGCATAACTTAGCTTCTTTGCTCAAAAATTATGGACAAAGGCAAAATAACAGAGGGACAAAGTTCCGAAACACAGGAATAAAAAATACACATTACTCTGATTAATTTACAAAGTTAACCCAAGGTTTGGCATCAACTTACCAACCTTGTTCACAGTAAAGCACTGACAGTCTCATGCTTGGTTTGCTTACTTTGATGCTAAACTACAAATGGACAGCTCACAGAAAAAAAAAGAAATTAGCATGGGGGTGGAGGTGTTATGCAAGTGGTGGCATGGATTGCAAGAATCCGACTGGCTGTCACCACTTGCTTTATCAACAAGTTTTTAAGCAGATTTTCAAGAAAAGTTTAATGTGACCTTAATGCAAAAACACACTGAATTGTAACTACATAAGGTAAATTACAAGTTCAGTTAAAATTTCAGCGTGTTTTACATTAAGCTCAGCTACAAATCTGCACTGCAGTTTCTCGCGCTTGTGGAAGGCACTTGGGGGTAACAGCTTCCAATTTGTATATGCTCATGGCACTCTCGGTTGTAAGCACAGAGGCGCCATGAGAAGGTACTCAGATTAATGAGTGCAACCTGCAACAGTGAACATCTTATATATCTAACATGCTGTCACCTTTGACTTGTTTCTACATAGGTAAACCTAATCATCATCTTCTTTTGGCTGTTCCAGTTAGGGGTCGCCACAGCAGATCATCTGTTTCCATTTCTTCCTGTCCTCTGCATCTTGCTCTTTCACACCAACCATCTGCATGTCCTCTCTCACCACATCCAAAAACCTTATCTTAGGCCTTCCTCTTACCTGGCAGCTCCATCCTTAGCATCCTTTTCCTAATATACCCAGCATCCCTCCTCAGCACATGTCCAAACCAAAGCAATCTCGCCTCTCTTGCTTTGTCTCCAAATTGTCCAACCTGAGCTGACCCTCTAATATACTGACTCCTAATCCTGTCCATCTTAGTCACACCCAGTGCAAATCTTAACAGCTTTAACTCTGCCACATCCAGCTCTGACTGCTGCCTTTTCGTCAATGCCACCATCTCCAACCCATATAACATAGCTGGTCTCACTACCCTCTTGTAGACCTTCCCTTCCACTCTTACTGATACCCATCTGTCACAAATCACTCCTGACACTCTTCTCCACCCATTCCACCCTGCCTGTACTCTCTTCTTCACCTCTTTTCCACACTCACCATTACTATGAACTGTTGATCCCAAGTACTTAAACTCATCCACCTTTACCAACTCTACTCCCTGCATCCTCACCATTCCTCTACCCTCCCTCACATTTACACACATATATTCTGTTTTAGCCTTGCTGACCTTCATTCCTCTCCTCTCTTAAGCATATCTCCACCTCTCCAGGGTCTCCTCAACCTGGTCCCTACTCTCACTACATATCACAATGTCATCTGCAAACATCATAGTCCATGGGGCCTCCTGTCTGATCTCATCTGTCAACCTGTCCATCACCACTGAAAATAAGAAAGGGCTCAGAGCTGATCCTTGATGTAATCCCACCTCCACCTTAAACGTATCTGTCACTCCCACCTTAGTCCTCACCAATGTCACACTACCCTCGTACATATCCTGTACCACTCTTAACATACTTCTCTGCCACTCGCGACTTCCTCATACAATACCACAACTCCTCTCTAAGCACCCTGTCACATGCTTTCTCTAAATCCACAAAGACACAATGCAACTCCTTCTGACCTTCTCTGTATTTCTCCAACAGCACTCTCAGAGCAAATATTGCATCTGTAGTGCTCTTTCCTGGCATGAAACCATACTGCTGATCACTAATCATCACCTCCCTTCTTAACCTAGCTTCCACTACTCTTTCCCATAACTTCAAGCTGTGACTGATCAATTTTATCCCTCTGTAGCTACTCCAGCTCTGCACATCACCCTTATTCTTAAAGATAGGTACCAAAACACTTTTTCACCACTCCTCAGGCATTCTCTGACTTTCCAAAATTTCATTAAACAATCTAGTTAAAAATTCCACTGCCATTTCACCTAAGCACCTCCATGCTTCCACTGGTATGTCATCTGGGCCAACAGCCTTTCCATTCTTCATCCTCTTCATAGCTGTCCTTACTTCCTCCTTGCTAATCTGTTTCACTTCCTGATTCACTATCTCCACATCATCCAACCTTCTCTCTCTCATTCTCTTCATTCATCAGCCCTTCAAAGTACTCTTTCCATCTACTCAACACACTCTCCTCACTTGTGAGTACATTTCCCTCACTATCCTTTATCACCCTTACCTGTTGCACATCTTTCCCAGCTCTGTCCCTCTGCCTATCCAATTGGTACATGTCCTTTTCTCCCTCTTTAGTGTCCAATCTCTCATACACTCTCCATATGCCTTATCCTTAGCCTTTGTCACCTCTCTCTTTGCCAAGTGTCTCATCTCCTTATACTCATGTCTACTTTCTTCATCTCTTTGATAATCTCACTTCTTCCTCGCCAGCCTTTTCCTCTGTATACTCTCCTGTACTTCCTCATGCCACCACCAGGTCTCCTTGTCCTCCTTCCTCTGTCCAGATGTCACACCAAGCACCTTTCTATCAGTCTCCCTTACTAGCTCTGCTGTAGTTATCCAGCTATTCGGTAACTCTTCACTGCCTCACAGTGCCTGTCTTAACTCTTCCCTGAACTCCACCTCACAATCACCTTTTTTTAACTTCCATCATTTAATCCTTGGCACTGCTTTCACACTCCTCCTCCTCTTCTTGATTACCAACGTCATCCTACAGATGAATATTCTATGCTGCTTAACTACACTTTCTCCTGTCACCACTTTACAGTCTCCAATCTCCTTCAGAATGGCCCTCCTACATAGGATATAATCCATCTGTGTGCATTTTCCTCCACTCATGTACATCACCCTATGCTCCTTCCTCTTCTTAAAATACGTATTCACCACAGCCATGTCCATCCTTTTCGCAAAATCTGCAATCATCTGACCTTCTGCATTCCTTTCCTTAACACCATACCTACCCATCACTTCCTCATCTCCTCTATTCACTTCACCAACATGCCCATTGAGGTCTGCTCCAGTCACTAGTCTTTCACCCTTGGGTACACTCACCACCACTTCATACAACTCACTCCAAATTTTTTCTTTCTCATCCATCACACACTCAACTTGTGGAGCATATGCACTAACAACATTCATCATTACACCATCAATTTCTAGCTTCATAAACATCACTCTATCAGACACTAACTTCAACTCCAAAACACTCTTGGCATACTGTTCATTTAGGATAACCCCTACCCCATTTCTCCTGCCATCCACACCATGATAGAACAATTTGAACTCGCCTTCTATACACCTGGCCTTACTTCCCTTCAATCTGGTCTCTTGCACGCACAATATATCAACCTTCCTTCTCTCCATCATATCAGCTAGCTCTCTTCCTATACCAGTCATACTGCCAACATTTAATGTTCCTACCTTCACTACTACACTCCTAACCTTCCTTCTCTCTTCCTGCCTTTGGGCATGCCTTCCCACTCCTCTTCTCCTTTGGCCAACAGTAGCCCAATTTCTGCCAGCACCCTGTTGGCTAACAGTACTGGTGGCAGTCATTGTTAACCCGGGCCTTGACCGATCCGGTATGGAAATATGAAATGTTCTCAGCATAAGTAATTTGGCAGAGGTTTTACGCCTGATGCCCTTCCTGATGCAACCCTCCCCTTTTATCCGGGCTTGGGACCGGCACAAAGAAATGCACTGGCTTGTGCATCCTCAGTGGCTGGGTTACATAGGCAAACCTAATCAATGCTTGAAAGGTGGGGTTTTATGCCACTTAAGAGATATTTGACAAAAGGACATGAAAAATGCACTGGCATCTCATATTAGCTTAAATCCAATCTATTATTTTAGCCTTAAAGCTATAGAATGTGTGCCTACAGGACACAGGGCTGGTGATATTCAAAATAATACTGAGATTCATGAACTTGAGTGGATAAATAACTTAAGAGCTAACAGCCCCCCAGGCTTAAATGTAATGGTTCCATTGAAACCAATTCTGAAACAGAAACACCTTTCCATTGGTTACTTTTGGAGGCTTGTCTGCCTCCAAGAAAGTGATTGACAGCTTGTAGTAGGAGGACCAACATTGCACGAAAATCACCTGATTGGTGAGAATTTGTTTAAGAATATGGAATGAAGCACAGGAAGTCATGATCTGAAGAAGGCAAACTTGCCAAAAGCACTTATCATTTGATGCTTCATCTGTTTTTAGTGAGTTTTAATTTCATTTATTAAAATTGGAACATTTTAATCGAGGTGGTGAACTCAGTACCTTTTTGCCTAGTCTCTACTTTGTTCTGAGTTACCTTTAGTTGTGGGGACTTATCTTTTGCCATGTTATATGGGTTGGAGACAGTGGCATTGACAAAAAGGCAGGAGTCAGAGGTGCATATGCCAGAGTTACAGATGTTATGATTTGCACTGGGGGTAACATGGTTGCACAGGTTTAGCAATGCATATATTACAGGCTCAGGCCATGTTGGATGGATACGAGAAAATGTTGGAGAGGCAGCATTACAACAGTCTGGACATGTGCTGAGGAGGGGTGCTGAGTATATTGGGAAAAGGATGGCAAGGATGTAGCTGCCAGGTAAGAGGAAGAGAGGAAGGCCTCAGATAAGGTTTCTGGATGTGGAGATAGAGGAGATGCAGGTGTTTGGTGTGAGAGAGCAAGATTCAGAGGACAGGCAGAAATGGCAACACATGATCCACTGTGGCAATCCCAAATGGGAAAAGCCAGAGGACAATGAAGGGGGATGTTGTAATGTCAGTCTTCACAGATTTGGCAAGGATTTATTTATTTATTTATTTATTTCAGTTTGGTTACCGGGGAAGTCCACTGGGCCAGTGGTGTGCCCATTTTCAGTGGAGGCCCGGGGAGAAAAGCTCCAATAAGCAATATGGTTACAAAGTTACATAATGCAATGGTAAGTACATACATAAATGGATACAAAGGTTACATAATGCAGTGGAAAATACATATATGCAACCAGGTACAGGGGATGAATTGGCATTGAAATACAATTTTGACATAGGTAGCACAGTTTGTAGGTATTTACATTCAGGACAGTAGGTTTAGATTGACTGGACAATAAGTATATATGACTTACTTGATATTTACAATATATACAATACTTGGAGTCAAGAGAGAGAGGATGCTTAGTCTGAGTATGTTAGCTTGAGTTTAATTAGGATAATAGAAAAGAGGTAATAGTGCAGAGAAAAGCAGGAGAATGAAGAGCTCAAAGGGGAAATTCTTAAGATAGTTATGTAGGGTGAAAGCAGGAGCATTTACATTTAGTGGATAGGTAAGAGAAAAGTAGGGTTTTGAAGGATTCAGAGTTAGGTGTAGTCCTGAGTGAAGGAGGGAGAGAGTTCCATTTTTTGCCAACAGTAAAAGAGAGAAGGTGTTAGCCTGCAGGGCGTTTGGGTTTGTGGACAAAGATTAAATTTTGGTGTTCAGATCTCAAAGATCTGGTTGGGATGTAAGGGGGAAGGATGTTTGTTAAGGCTGGGCATTTATCTGGATAGAATATTAATTTGTGGACAGTGGTTAGTTGGAAATAGTCTAGGAGGTTTGGGAGTTCCAGCCAGTTCAGAGATTGTAGGGTTAGGCAGTGGTGAGTAGAGGTTTTGGATTTAGTTGCAAATTTTTATTATAGCAAGTTTCAAGTTTAGAGGTGTTGGAAGAAGATATGTTAGTTAGTAGAGGGGCTCCATATAATAGAGTGGGTAGGAGGTAGGTATTAGCAATAGTTTGCCTTGCGGAGTTGGAGAGAAAGCGGTTATTTCTATAGAGCATGCCTAGCTTTTGATGGGTTTTCTTGATGTTTTGTTGGATGTGGATATCAAATTTAAGGTGTTCGTCTATGGTAATGCCGAGGAGTTTTGCGGAAGGGACCACTTCTATGGCAGAGTTGCTTTGGTTAAGGACTTTGAAAGCATTCTTGTCGAAGGAGATGTTTTTGGAGGGAGGAAACAGAAGAATTTTAGATTTGTTAGAGTTGAGTGAGAGATGGTTTTGGTGCATCCAGTTTTCAGTAGTGGAAAAAGCTGTTTGAGTTTTAGTCAATAGTTCAGGAAGGTTGGAGGCGGCACAGACTAAGGTGGAGTCGTCTGCATATTGGATAACTGTTGTATCAGGGATGATTGAGTGAAGGTTGTTAATGAAAATGTTGAAAAGCATGGGTCCGAGGATGGACCCCTGGGGAACACCAGTGGGTGTTGGCAAGAAAGAGGAGGTAGAGTTCTTCCATCTGACAGCTTGAGATCTGTCAGATAGATAGCTGGAGAACCAGGAAAGGGTATCAGGGGGGAGATGAAGGTTGGAGAGATGAAAGAGAAGGTGCTTGTGGGAGATGGTATCAAAGGCTTTGGAAAGGTCTAGCAGTACTGTGAATACTAGAAATCCAGAATCGCGTGCTCGATTTACTGTGTCTAAGAAGGATAGTAAGGCGGTAGTGGTGCTGTGGCCAGGGCGAAAGCCATGCTGGGTGGGAGTTAAGAGGAGATTCTGAGTTAAAAAAGGCATAAGTTGGTGATGGACACATTTTTCAAGTATTTTTGATAATGGTGAGTGTAAGGCAATTGGGCGGAAATTAGAGATATTGTAGTTTTTGCCTCCTTTGTGTAGAGGTAGAATGAAGGCAGATCGCCAAAGTTTGGGTACATAAGACTCTTTTAAAGATCTGTTAATTAGGATGCTGATCGGGAGAGCAATACCATCTGCAGCAGTTTTGAGGAAGGAGGAGGGTAAGTTGTCTGGGGCATTTGAGCAAGGCTTTAGTTTTGATAGGAGTCTTTTTATGAAAGTAGTTGGTACAGGTTTGAGTTGGAAATTAAGCATACAGTTACTAGGGGTGCTGGGAGTAGAGGAGAGAGAGTTGGATGGATTATTGTTGGGAAAAGATATGGTTAGATTAGCTATGGATTCTGTAAAGAATGTGTTGAAGTGAGAGCTTAGTTCTGAGTCGGTTAAGCTAGGGTCAGGGCAGGGATTATTCCTAGATCCTGGGTGGAGTAGGGAATTAATAGATTTCCAGAATTGTTTAGGGTTCTTGTTATTATTGGACTGAAGTTTATTGTAGTATTTTTTTTTTGTCTGAGGTGATTACTTTCTTTACTTGGTTGCAGAGTTGGGTGTATTGAAGCAAGGTAGAAGGCATCTTATTTTTTTGGTAGAGCTTCCAGGATTTGTCCCTGGAGTGCATGATTTGTTTAGTTTCTTTGGATAGCCAAGGAGCAGAATTAGTCTTGATTCATTTGTTTCTTGGTGGGGCTTGGGAGTTGAGGGTTTTTAGGAAGATAGAGTTAAAATATTCTACTGCATTGTCAAGGGGAAGAGTATAAAGGATTTGCCAGTTTATATATTTAAAAGTGTTTGAGAAATTTGAGGGGTTGAAGTTGCTGAGATTGTGAGTGTGGATATAGTGGTGTTGGTGTTTAGTATTGTTGTTGACAGACTGATTTGACTGACATAACACAACTCTATGGGTAAATTACTACAAATATGAGCCACACATATGGTAAGTGTTCAGAACACTGGACTGTTGAATGGTATGAGCTCAGTATATAACATATAGTTCAACACACACATCTGCAGCATTACTTTACTCTGCAAATGCTCTGTATAGTTGTCTTATATTTACAAGACGAAATGTGTATCATAGTTACATGCAGAGGTAATATATGGATATGTAAAACATCCCAGTAGCTGGCTTAGTCACTACAGACAGATCCACATGCTCTGGCCATCAGTGCTGTCAGCAGTACATCAGTACAAGTCTTGTTGAGATATATGCTTTCAAACCTTTATTTTTCCATTATTACAGACCATCTACTTATTCAGTTACATGCTTACTTGTTTCACATGCCTTTTTCTTTTTTCTGGAATTTTCACAGATATATCCTTTTTTTATTTCTCACACTATTTCACCTTTGCACTGATGGACTGTCTATGACAGAGGTGGTTTGAATAGATGGCAGCTTGTCTTTTGTAGGTAATGCTCATGACCATGTGATGGCCTGAGCAACAATTGGTGTTTCCCAGTTGCTGATTGCATGCAGAGCAGCTGTGTAGTTATTCCAATAGCCAATGTCATGGCAACACACTCCTATAATTGAGTACTCCATGTGGGCGTTGTCCCTTTCCCTTAACTGTGAGGAAGACATCCTGGAGGTGTGTGAGCTAATACCTCTTAGAACAAGATCTGTGCAGACAAGCCAACTAAATGGTGGAGAAGATACAAGACTTAGGGTCAGAATGTGAGTGTTGCTGTTATATGTTTTGAATAATGCTTGTTTAACAAGATTTGTCTGAACATGTTACTTCTGCATGGGTTTCAATCTGAGAAAGGTATGTGTCTACATAGCTCTCAACTGTAGGGCTATCCACATAACGGCCAGAGGTTTGCCTGTTATGTTTAGTCTGTTGCTCAGACAGGCAAATCAGTAGCATACTCTGGTGATTGTAATCAGTAAATGCTGACATTCATTTGTGTTTCAGACTTTACATCCCTCAGAAATTATATGTTACAACACACTCTGTAATGCCAGCAACTTTCTCAGTGTATAACAGCAATATTTCAAGTATGGCCATGTTTTTGGGCCTCTGTCCCAAATGATGTCAGGATTTGTACAGATGCCATACAGTAGGAGGTTGATAGTCAGGGTCTAACATTATTTTGTTCTGTCATTCCTGCTGGAAGAAAGGGTAGACAACATGTGTACATTCAAGAGGTTGGCTTATGGATAAGGCTCTTATATGCCCTTGTAACATGTTTTATGTGGTGGAGAGTAACAAGTGTTTTAAAACTAGGCTGTTAGAACATGTGAGACATATTACTGATGAGAAAGAAGATAGTTCTATGGCTGTGCATTTTAATAATTCTCACCTCAGGGGTAGTAGTCATGGAAGAACATTAGTTATGTACAAAATCAATGTATGTTTTTAAATGTGATACTTTATCCCCTAGGGGGATGAATGAGGATTGTAATTGGAGGCTGTGTATTTAAATGTACTTAAGTGTTAATTGCGTCTTCTAATTAAGGCAAGTGTTTCTTCTAATGTGTTACTCCTTGAAGGCTTTGGCAAAGCCATCAAAGTAAAATGAACTTCTGTCAATTAATGGTTGTCTGTATTTTTGTTTACTATCTTCACTCATTGTAGTTGTTTTGCTAAGAGGTAACTGTATATGTGTGGCCATTGTGTATGGCCTATCATGATTTTGTAGCAGCGTACTGTTCATTTATTATTTGGACTGGGGGGGGGCAGATGTGAGTATCATGGGTCCTTTTGTATCCAACTATGCATGCTGCCC
Source organism: Protopterus annectens (assembly GCF_019279795.1). Lineage (NCBI taxonomy): Eukaryota > Metazoa > Chordata > Ceratodontiformes > Protopteridae > Protopterus > Protopterus annectens. Next base: position 1,143,916,285 of record NC_056729.1, on the reverse strand, counting down.
CAGTTATGGGTGGTCTATCAACAGCATATGTTTGTATGGGTATTTAGAGACATGTATGCATATATATATATATATGTCTATATATATATATATATATATATATATATATATATATATATATATATATATAGATTCACTTCATAATCTCAAAATACTGAAACATTGAATTTTAGTATCTCGAAACTATGAAACCAAATCCATAAAACACCGAAACTACAAAACCTGAGCCCAAAACCGCGAAATTCAAAACACCGAACAAACTGCATACACAACATCATACATACACCGCAACACCCACATCATAACATAAACAAAGAAAAACTACACAAATACACAACTCATACACACATAAGCAGGAGGGCAACCCCACCTGCACCCCCCACACCTAACTCCGAGATCGCACAAACAAGAAACAAAAGCAAACTCACACGCACATTCTCCAGTCCTCACACATCAAACATATCAGCACACTCAAACACACTCTAACCCCCACTCAAATCCCTTACAAAACACTCACTTACCTGACAAAACACCTAGATCCACACATGGCACCATGCACCATGAACACACAATCCTGGACATCACGTAGCGTAAGGCCATAACAGGGAATTCGAGATATTCAAATTCATGATTATAAACTTTCATTATTTTAAACATTCGAGTTTATAGTCTCGAGATACTGAAATTCGACATTTCAGTATTTCGGATATAAACAACTCTATATATATATATATATATATATATATATATATATATATATATATTATATTTATAGCGGTGGCATTGTTGCCTCACAGCAAGATTGTTTGGAGCAGTTATGCACAACGATGAGTGAATGGGTCATACCAATTTAAAAAGAATGCAAAATAAAGAGGAGGTTACTAAATTAATGTTTTGCAGATGATTTTGGGAAGGCACCAATATTTACTGCAGAGTAGTGATTCTGAGTAAACATGCCTGACAAGTGATCAGTGTAAGCAGTAGGTCTTCACAGCCGTGGCTAAGCGGCATACAAATTAGGGGCTAAATGCATAAGAGCACCCGACAAAAAGTCAATGTTTGTAGCAGCTTTGCACAATTTAATACAAGGATATACATTGGGAACGTTTAGGTAACTTGTTTGATGGAATATGTGACAGTTCCCTGTAATTATAATGCTCAACAAACAGAAAAATTAAGTACAATAGTTATACAAGCTGTACAGAGTAGCGACATACAGAGCATATACACGGTGCAATAACTAGGTAGCTGGACTAGAGAAGTATAAACAAATAGCTGTACAGAGCTATGATTGAGCAGCAACATATAATTGGGCATAAACACATGGAATAACAAGAATACAAACAGAAAACACTCACCCACGAATGGAGCCAGCAACCAAAAGCACGACCTGGACTGGAAGGGGCCAGAGGATGATTTAAAAATCGTGCCTGGCTCTAGTGGCATCACTATATGATTTCAGGGGCAGGAAAATGGCAGAAAGAAGGGAGGAGGGGCAAGATAGGGAGACAGGGGGTAGACAGTTGAGTAAGGGGAGGGGACAGGTACAGAACGTAGACAAGAAAGAGCCAGGAGATGAAGACCAAGGACGAGGCTATGGAAAACAATCAGTAAGGATAGGAGAAGAGACACAAGGTAAGAAGCATAAGGTAAGTAGTCACTGGGGTTAGGGACAGGATGTTGAGTCAAAAGTGGAAGGAAAACATAGAATTCGCTAGTTGGAGAGGTAGAGAAGGCAGTTGGAGGAGAAGATTCAAGACTTAGGGTCAGAATGTGAGTATTGCTGTTATATGTTTTGAATAATGCTTGTTTAACAGGGTTTGTCTGAACATGCTACTTCTGCATGGGTTTTAGTCTGACAAAGGTATGTGTCTACATAACTCTCAACTGTAGGGCTATCCACATAATGGCAAGAGGTTTGCCTGTTATGTTTATTCTGTTGCCCAGACAGGTGTTGTCCTTGGCAAATCAGTAACATACTCTGGTGATTGTAATCAGTAAATACTGACATTCATTTGTGTTTCAGACTTTACATCCCTCAGAAATGATATGTTACAACACACCCTGTAACGCCAGCAACTTTCTCAGTGTATAACAGCAATATTTTAAGTATGGCCATGTTTTTGGGCCTCTGTCCCAAATTATGTCAGGATTTGTACAGATGCCATACAGTAGGAGGTTGATAGTCACGGTCTACCATTATTTTGTTCTGTCATTCCTGCTGAGGGGAAAGGGTAGACAACATGTGGGACTCTGTACATTCAAGAGGTTGGCTTATGGACAAGGCTCTTATATGCCCTTGTAACATGTTTTACGTGATGGAGAGTAACAAGTGTTTTAAATCTAGGCTGTTAGAACATGTGAGACATATTACTGATGAGAAAGAAGATAGTTCTATGGCTGTGCATTTTAATAATTCTCACCATGGGTTTAGTAGTCATTGAAGAACATTTGTTATGTACAAAATCAATGCATGTTTTTAAATGTGATACTTTATCCCCTAGGGGGTTGAATGAGGATTGTAATTGGAGGCTGTGTATTTAAATGTACTTAAGTTTTAACTGCATCTTCTAATTAAGGAAAGTATTTCTTGTAATGTGTTACTCCTTGAAGGCTTTGGCAAAGACATCAGAGTAAAATGAACTTCTGTCAATTAATGGCTGTTTGTATTTTTGTTTTCTATCTTCACTCATTGTAGTTGTTTTGCTAAGAGGTCACTGTATATGTCTGACCATTGTGTATGGCCTATCATGACTGTGTAGCAGCGTACTGTTAATTAATTATTTGGACTGGGGGGGGGCAGATGTGAGTATCATGGGTCCTTTTGTATCCAACTATGCATGTTGCCCCAGTTATTCATGACTGTTTAGCAGCGTACTGTTAATTAATTATTTGGACTGGGGGGGGCAGATGTGAGTATCATGGGTCCTTTTGTATCCAACTATGCATGTTGCCCCAGTTATGGGTAGTCTATCAACAGTATATGTTTGTATGGGCATTTAGAGACATGTATGTGTATATATATATATATATATATATATATATATATATATTTTTTTTTTATACACACACACACACACACACACACACACACACATATATATATATATATATATATATATATTCACTTCATAATCTCGAAATACTGAAATTTTGAATTTCAGTATCTCGAAACTATGAAACCGAATCCACAAAACACAGAAACTACAAAATCCCGAGCCCAAAACCGCAAAATTTCAAACACCGAACAAACCGCATACACGACACCATGCATACACCACAACACCCACATCCCAACATATACAAAGAAAAACTACACACATGCACAACTCATACACACATAAGCAGGGGCCAACCTCGCCTGCAACCCCCACACCCCCCCTACTTATATATACTAACTCTGAGATCACACAAACAGGAAACAAAAGCAAACTGTCACACGCACATTCTCCAGTCCCTCACACGCACATCAAACATATCAGCACACTCAAACACACTCTAACCCCACTTGAATCCCTTACAAAACACTCACTTACCTGACAAAACACCTAGATCCACACATGGCACTGCGCACCATGAACACACAATCCTGGACATCACGTAGCGTAAGGCTATAACCAGGAATGCGAGATATTCAAATTCACGATTATGAACTTTCGTTATTTTAAACATTTGGGTTTATAGTCTCGAGATACTGAAATTCGACATTTCAGTATTTTGAGATTATAAACTGCTCCCATATAGATATATATATGATATATATATATATATATATATATATATATATACATATAATATATATATATACACATCAGTATTTCTTGGTAATATAGCTATATAGTGTTATACATATATATGTATCTCCACACATATCTATCTATCCCTCTATATATGTAAATATTTTTTTCATGTATACTCCTCGTGGTCCTGCAGAGTGGTGCAAGCAGCAGAGAAATGAAAAGAGTGACTGCTTCCAAGATTTAAGTATAATTTTTCTGTTACTACCTGTGCAACCATCCTACCTCGCCAAAAAGCGAGTTTAAACTGCTGATTTACTTGTTCTAAGCCTGTTTTCTGTGCTTTTACAATACCTGCACTTTTTTAAAGTTTGTTTGTTTGCATTTAACTGTTGAGGCTGCCCACTCAAGTGAGCTAGCCTGTGTATTGAATTTACTGTACCTTTCCTGCTGTTTTTGTGAAAAAAGAAAAAAAAATATATATATCCTTGTTTCCCGCCTTTCCTAACCTAGAATAATCCCTTATACAGGCTTTTCTGTATTCTGGACTTTTGAATAGTTCCTGTGTTGCCCATTTCCTTACTTGGATAGAGGGAAGTTTCTTGGCTCACCAGTGGGAGTGGAGAGCCTTGAGTAGCCTATCTGTCCCTGAAGAAGTGACCTCAGCACAAGAATCTTGTAGTTAATTGGCCGTTTTCGGCCATTTCTACCTCTTTAAAGTTCCCTGCATAAAAACCCGCTTTGGGATGTTTTTTTCGCTTATCCTACTCAGCAACAGCTCCTCGTGGTCCTGCAGAGTGGTGCTAACAGCAGAGAATCGAAAAGAGTGACTGCTTCCAAGATTTAAGTATAATTTTTCTGTTACTACCTGTGCGACCGTCCTTCCTCGCTGAAAAGCAAGTTTAAACTGCTGATTTACTTGTTCTAAGCCTGCTTTCTGTGTTTTTACAATACCTGCACTTTTTTAACGTTTGTTTGTTTGCATTTAACTGTTGAGGCTGTCCACTCAAGTGTGCTAGCCTGTGTACAGAATTTACTGTACTTTTCCTGCTGTTTTTGTGAAAAAGAAAAAAAAACAAAAGAAAATTTTTGTTTCCCGCCTTTCCTAACCTAGAATAGTCCCTTATACAGGCTTTGCTGTATTCTGAACTTTTGAATAGCTCCTGTGTTGCCCATTTCCTTACTTGGATAGAGGGAAGTTTCTTTGCTCACCAATGGGAGTGGGGAGCCTTGAGCAGCCTATCTGTCCCTGAAGGAGTGACCTCAGCACAAGAATCTTGTAGTTAATTGGCCGTTTTGGGCCATTTCTAGCTCTTTAAAGTTCCCTGCATAAAAACCCACTTGGGTGCGTTTTTTTCGCTTATCCTACTCAGCAACAGCTCCTCGTGGTCCTGTAGAGTGGTGATAGTAGCAGAGAATCGAAAAGAGTGACTGCTTCCAAGATTTAAGTATAATTTTTCTTTTACTACCTGTGCGACTGTCCTTTCTCGCCAAAAAGCAAGTTTAAATTGCTGATTTACTTTTTCTAAGCCTGTTTTCTGTGTTTTTACAATACCTGCACTTTGTTAAAGTTTATTTGTTTGCATTTAACTGTTGAGGCTGCCCACTCATGTGAGCTAGCCTGTGTATTGAATTTACTGTACTTTTCCTGCTGTTTTTGTAAAAAAACGAAAAAAAAAACAAAAAAGTCCTTGTTTCCCACCTATAATAGTCCCTTATACAGGCTTTGCTGTATTCTGGACTTTTGAATAGCTCCTGTGTTGCCCATTTCCTTATTTGGATAGAGAGAAGCTTCTTTGCTCACCAGTGGGAGTGGGGAGCCTTGATCATCCTATCTGTCCCTGAAAGAGTGACCTCAGCACAAGAATCTTGTAGTTAATTGGCCATTTTGGGCCATTTCTAGCTCTTTAAAGTTCCCTGCATAAAAAAAACACTTTGGCGCGTTTTTTTCGCTTATCCTAATCAGCAACAGCTCCTCGTGGTCCTGCAGAGTGGTGCTAGCAGCAGAGAAATGAAAAGAGTGACTGCTTCCAAGATTTAAGTATAATTTTTCTGTTACTACCTGTGTGACCATCCTTCCTCGCCGAAAAGCGAGTTTAAACTGCTGATTTACTTGTTCTAAGCCTGTTTTCTGTGTTTTTACAATACCTGCACTTTTTTAAAGCTTGTTTGTTTCCATTTAACTGTTGAGGCTGCCCAATCAAGTGCGCTTGCCTGTGTATTGAATTTACTGTACTTCTCCTGCTGTTTTTGTGAAAAAAAAAATATATCCTTGTTTCCCACCTTTCCTAACCTACAATAGTCCCTTATACAGGCTTTGCTGTATTCTGGACTTTTGAATAGTTCCTGTGTTGCCCATTTCCTTACTTGGATAGAGGGAAGTTTTTTTGCTCACCAGTGGGAGTGGGAAGCCTTGAGCAGCCTATCTGTCCCTGAAGGAGTGACCTCAGCACAAGAATCTTGTAGTTAATTGGCCGTTTTGGGCCAATTCTAGCTCTTTAAAGTTCCCTGCATAAAAACCCACTTTAGCGCAGCTTTGTGGGTTTTTGCGCATAGCGCAGCATCGGGCAGCACCGGTTAATCAGGTTTAAACTACTCCCGGCTCCATAAAGTCTACTCTTCACTTTTTCCCTTAGAACTGCTCTATCTCTCAAGTTAAACACCCTACTCTCAATCTAAGGCCCTGCACTTGCCCAAATAAGCAATCTTACAATTTAGCACTAGTAAACTAAAAGCACTACATCCTCATCTACTCTATATGATTACCTTGTCCTCTATTAGTCCTTTGATTCAGTGATAAAGGAGGTCCCTATACTATTCTAGCATATCTAAACGTCAGCTAATGGTTTCCTCTCCAGTCCAGCTGGTGAATCTGGGAATCTTGATGCAATGTTACAACTGTCTCATGTATACAGACAACCCTCACCTCCTCCAAACAGGTTCAAATATATGTGAGAGATGCAACCATATAGCCAAACTGGAGGCTGAGCTCTCTTAACTCAGAACTGGTGTAACCACTCAGGAGGAGAAGGTAACCTCACACAACACAAATCCAGTCTCACATAGTCCTACCACAACAACAAACCAAACATGTAAACACACAAAAACATGCATGGCTCTAAACAAAAATCTGCCTAAGCAACAGAGACCTCCAAAGCAGACATCCAAGCAAATGCTACCCCAAAACAAAACACATGCAACACATAACTCACAAAGTCAGTGTGCCAAACAGTCACAGCCCTTAAGGCTAAATAACACACCTGATACACTCGTAATAGGTGATTCTATAGTCAGACTCACTGACATCCCGCTCACCAGGCTGAACAAAGAGAAGGTCACAGTGAGCTGCCTGTCGGGCGCTAGGATCCGCCACATAATGCAAGCACTCAGGTCACTCCAAAGTAAGTACAAATATGACTCAGTCATTGTCCATGCTGGTGTGAATGACCTGAGACATACCTCCCTCAACTACATGAAAAGAGACATAGAGGAGCTCTCTGATCATGTAGCCCAGGCTGGTATGACCCTGACCTTGAGCAGCATCTTACCCTCACCTAGAATGATGCCACAGTATAAAGACAAAATGATCGATTTTAACAATTGGCTAAAATTTTGGTGTCATTCAAAGGGGATCCAGCCTGGGATGACATGCTCGACAAGCCACGTTGCTTCGCTAGGGACGGCTTGCACCTGTCTCCCATGGGCTTTCGGATATTGGTGAAGGCTCTTGCCACCCCCATAGTGCCTTTTTTAGGCAAGGCTCAAAAGACAAACCCACCTCCATAGACAACACAATGAATAAGAAACTAAGGGTAATGCTGCTAAACGCCAGAAGTCTAAACCTCAAGATGCACACACTCAAAGCCCTCCTCAGTATGGAGAGCACTGATATCTATGCAGTGACAGAAACCTGGTTCAAGGCTCCAGAGAGCACCCCAGCACTACCAGGTTATACCTCATATCATGCTTTTCAGCCCGAAAACTCGGACCGAACCACAAAAGTAGGGGGAGTATCCATATTTATCAAAGATACCCACACCTCCAGGTTAGTGGTGTTGCACGAAGCATCGGAGACCATCCATGTGCAAATAAAAGTGGGCAAAACTGCTTTTCAGCTTGTAGCATGTTACAGACCACCCTCTCAAAATCAGGAATCCCACTCGGCATTCCTGAAAACACTGGAGAATATGAAGATCTCTCCAAACACCATTATATTGGGTGACTTCAACTACCCAAACATAGACTGGGAGCATTACTCAAGCTCCAACACCCTAGACCAAAGGTTCCTGGAATTTATAAACTCAAATGCTATGGAACAACTAGTCACCACTCCCACAAGAGGGGAAAACATACTTGACCTGATCATTACCAACATGGGGACTCTATGCTCCATACCAGAGGTATACCCCTCATTGGTGAGATCAGACCATAAATTAATCTCACTGGATATCCACATCCCGACCCCACCCCCAGCCCAGAAAACCACAGTGAAAAACTTCTCAAAAGCGAACTTCACACTTCTCAAAACCGAGGTGGAATCCTTCAAGTCTCCCGGGCCAGCGGAAAATACGGCCCAAACTGCAGAATCCTATATAAACGCATTCTATGGACACCTCCAGGAATGCATGGATCATGCTATCCCAAACAAAACCAAGACCCAATCTTCCAAAGGCAGGCATCCAGTCTGGTGGACCCCCACCATAAATAAGCTGTACAACAGAAGGAGGAAGCTACTACATAATAGAGCAAAATCCCTAAAAGGGAAGGCATCTCTGATCAGTACTAGCAAAACACTACGATCGCTCATAAAATCCTCCAAGGCCAGCTTCGATAGAAAAATTGCACAGGACACTAAAGATAATCACAAGGCTTTTTTTAGTTATATTAGGAACCTGGGATGCAACTCCCAGATATGCTCAGAGTTGATCCAAAATGACAAAAAATACACTGAACCCGCAGACATTGCCAACATCCTGGCAGACAGGTTTAGTGCAAACGTCACCCCCCCCAAAGAGCAGATATCTATCCCAGCAGAGTGCTGCCTCCCTAACATCTCAGATGCTCAGGTGAAAGCTGCCCTCTCTAAAGCAAAAAGCACTGCATCAGTGGGACCAGACGGTGTCCCGGGATGCGTCCTACATGAACTCCAAGCAGAACTAAACCCTCACGTAAAACTGCTGTACAATCTCAGCCTTACTACAGGATATGTACCCAAAGAATGGTGCACAGCAACAGTGGTCCCACTATACAAAGGTGGTGCCTCTACGGACCCTGGAAACTACCGCCCCATAAGCCTGACTAGCCTAGTCTGCAAGGCTATGGAAAGGATCATCATGGAACTCATAAACAAAGACATTGGGGACCTACAGATACTAGATCCTACCCAACTAGGCTTTGTCAAGGGCAGATCCTGCCTCTTGAACCTGGTCATCTTCCTTGAAACAGTCACCAAGGCCATAGATGAAGGAAAGTTAGTCCACACAGCCTACCTGGACCTCGCAAAAGCATTTGACACAATACCCCACTCAGGCATCATAGATAAGCTATCCAGCTTAAATATAAACCCCTATGTCACAAGATGGGTTGCAAACTGGCTCAAAGACAGAACCCACAGAGTCAGAATTGCTGGAGCCATGTCAGACTCGAAACCAGTTACAAGTGGTGTCCCACGAGGCTCAGTCCTGGGACCTCTCTTGTTCAGTATATATTTTTCCGAGGTACAGGCTAACATGGGAGGACTGTGGCTGACCAAGTTCACAGATGACTGCATACTGGGTGCCATAATTGACTCTCCAGCTGACACAAGCATTCTTCAAAAAGGTCTCATGGAGACAGATAACTGGTGCCAGTGCCATGGCCTAAAGCTAAATGCCAAAAAGCGTATAGTCATACCCTTTGGCAAAAACAAAGTGCCCACAAATTACCACATAAGTGGTAACCCATTAAGTACAGAGGAAGCAATTAGGGACCTGGGAACCCAAGTTGATAGTAATCTCTCCTTCGACAACCACATTGCCAAAGTGGTTAGAAAGACCTTCTATATAGCCCACCTTATCATGAAAGGATTCACATCTAGATCAAGGGAGGTCATCGTGCCCCTTTATTCATCCCTCATCAGGCCCATAATAGAATACAATGCCCCATTTGGGATGTACCTTACCCGACACCTGCAGCAACTGGAAAGACACCAAAAGTACCTCACAAAGAGGATCAAGGGACTCAAACAGATGCCATATGCTGCTCGGTTAAAGAAACTCCAGCTCTACTCAGTTGCATACCGCCTACTTAGAGGCGATCTATGCCTGACATATAAAGCTATGTCCAACCCAGAATTAATGGACATGCTCCATCTCAAAAAATCCAAATCCCTTAGAGCCAAGCGCTCGAGGGACTTGAACCTCAGCACAAAAATAAATAGGACATGCTGGAGGGACAGATTCATAACCCAGAGGCTCCCTTCGCTCTGGAATAGAATCCCAGTCCATGTCAGGCAGAGCCCCTCACTGACTCTATTCAAGAGGAATCTTGATGAGTGGATGGGGGGTCATAAGTTTACCCCAGGGATTACTTCTGTGTCACTACTAGACAGAGGCACAGTAAACTAACCTTAAAAAGGGCACAGTAAACTCAAGATCAAATTGTGGTGAAAGCCAATCACTATCTGGCTAGGCTTATAAATGTCCCAGGGCAGACAGCCTAGTTTGAACCTATGAACCTATGATAACAATCATTCCTTATTGCACAGTGTGTCTTTCTTACTGTAAACTGACTATACTACATGATATATTGTAAAAAACATCCTGACCTCTCATGGCTAAGATGGCCTTGTGGTAAATTGCAGTGACTATGGGTTATAGCATCTCAGGCTCAAGACTGAGCACAGCTGATTATTTTGTTGATGGCTAGAAGCTGGGCTGCTGGATACAGAGTGATTAAGGCACTTTTAAGCAGTTGTAAGCAGATCTGCATGGGTTTTCATGGAGCTAAGTGTCAATAAAACACGGTTAAACCGATAGGCGCTTAAACTTTGTAGGCTTCACTTACCAACACTTACCAGTGTGCAAATATGCATAGCAGAGCTAACTACTGGTTATCATTCACATTTAAGCAATGTGTAAACCTGCTAAGCATAGCTCAACCCTGGTAACCATTGCTCACATTCCAGTCTCATTAAATAGCAGAGTAATGACATCATGTAATAAGTTTATTTAATGTCCTGTACATAACATGCTTTTATGTGCTCTCATTACAGTAGAAGGTGTGTGACTCTACTGTAGGGGACACTTGGGCATACATGGGTAGTATCAGATGTTGTTTTATTTCTTATTTCTTATACATGGGTCATATCACATGTTATATGCACTCATACTTGAATGTTACACCAGCTACAGTACACTGGTTGATGAATATGATTCCACACATATTGTATTATGAAATTAATACTGCTGGCACTGCTTGTCCCTGTAAAATTAGATTGCCTATTGCAGTACTCCAACCATGCACCTCTGCATGCAGAGCTAGGACTCTGAGTACTATGCTATATTATTCTTGGTGTTTCAACTGTATCTTTTTATGTATCTCCTATTGCATATTAATATTATATTATTATATAAACTGTAGAGTACTATGTTTTTTGCTCATGTCATTGAGGACTGCTGTCGTGTAGTAATGGCATGCATTTCACTTTCAGACTTCTATCCTTCAGGACATTCATCCTAATGCATAACATGTTTGCTGTTCCCTTCCTGCCTGTCCTCTGAGCAGATGTGCAGATGTCAGGTATTGCTAAGGCCATACAACTATGTAGGTGCCCACATCATTTTGTGATGTGGGCCTGGGCACTACTGCTAGCTCCAACAAATGGGACGTTCTTCATGTGGGCCTTAGCCCTATTACTTGCATGTGTGAGGGACATTAAAGAGGTGGTGGGCTACAGATTCACAGACAGTAGGTGAAGTATTCCCACCTGCTGTCTGTGAGGGACATTAAAGAGGTGGTGGGTTACAGATTTACAGACAGTAGGTGGGAATACTTCACAGGACAGGACACCTGGTGACAGCACAACAACATTGGGGACATATCTCTATAATTGTGAATAGATTCTATGTCATCATCAGTGCTGTTATACACATAGTGGGTTGCTAGGTTGACAGGGTTTGTGTGAACATGTATTTAGTGAGTGACTTCACGTCTGACAGTGACATTTCTCTGACATACCTTTCTACGGGCATGCTGTCCACAGACTGGCCACATGTTTGCCTGTTATGTTTTGTCTGTTCCCCAGGCAGTTGCTGTCCTTGAAAAATCAGTCAGGTACTCTGGGGAATGCAGTCGGTAAATACTAAACTCCATTGGTATTACTGTCTTCATATTCCTCATAAATGATATGTTACAACAAAGTAACATCAACAGCTATCTAAATGTCTGACTCCAATATGTACAATCTATACCTGTGTTTGTGCCACTGTCCCCAAATGATGTCAGGCTTTGTCCAGATGTCATGCACTATGTGGTTCAGATGCATTTAGTAGCATTATTTCTTGCCTGCATTCCTCCTACCATCCCAGTGATGTAGTAGACCCACAGACATGTTACAGGGAAGAGGCCATAGATATCAGTCCTGAGCCTGTACATTCTGAGGTGAACTGTACATCTGAGAACATTTGAGAGGTCTGTGCTTGTCTGGCCATTGTTGACAGACTGTTGGGTTTGTGTACACATGTCATGTGTACATGTTATTTCGGCTGTGTATGAAGGGGGTAGATGTAACTGTTATGGTTCCTTTTTTATCTGAATGTACATGCTGCTCCAGTGTTTGCTGGTCTATTGGCTGTATGCCTTTGTAGCAGCCAACTGAGACAGGTCCTGTACCATGGTCAGGATTCAGATTACACTGAGAATTGGACCACTATATCTAAGGGTAGTGTGTGACTGGAAAACTATTATGTATTTCTTCACATAGTCTGTATACTCTACTGTTCACCTGACTTGCGGGTACGTGACTGTGGTGGAATTGGTTGTGGGTATGCACTTTCACAATGGTGTCTGATTCTTGGTGCTATAACATCCCTGTAGTGCCTGACATCCCAAAGGGGCATGACAACACATTCACTGACATTGAGCTTATTGCCATTGCTCTGACACCAGTCATTGGTCTCAATGAGGCTTCTCTGTAGGATGTCAACATTACATAGGTAGTTAATAGCTTCCAGCTTGCAATCATCTGCAAATATTGTCAGCCAGAGTCCCTCCATGTTGGCATGGACTTCAGAGAAGTTGATACCACACAGGAGAGGTCCCAGGACCGAACCTTGTGGAATGCCACACATAACTGGTCTGCAGTCTGACTTGGGCTCAGCTACTTTCACACTGTGGGTTCTATCTGTGAGACAGTTTGCAACCCCCCTACTGTTATAGGGGTTGATGCATAACTTAGTGAGTTTATCCATGACCCCTGAGTGGAGAATGTTATCAAAGGGCTTGGCCAGATTGAGGTAGGCTGTATGAACCACCTTGCCTTCATCCATAGCTCTGGTGATGGACTCAAAGATGTCGACCAGGTTTATTGAACAGGCATGATCTGCCCTCCACAAAAGCAAACTGTTTGGGATCCTGTGTCTACAGATTCTCATATCCCTGTTTCTTAGGTCCATGATGATGCATTCCATAGCTTTGCATGACAGCCTTGTCAGGCTAATGGGGTGATACTTCCCAAGATCTGCTACCACTCCTCCTGTGTGGAGAGGGATAACTGTAGCAGTGCATAGGTCAGTAGGGACAAAGCCTGAGTTGAGGCTGTGATTGAATAGGGCACACAGGTGAGGTGCCAGTTCACTCTGTAGTTCATGCAGAAGACAGCCAGGTCTATTGCCAGGTCCAATAGAAGCTGTATTCTTGGCCTTGGACAGTGGTGTGTTAGCCAAAGCAGCAATAGTACTGGGTGCCTGGCAGTGTACTGCTATTGTGATTGGTCCTTTGGGGGTGGGGAGAGGGGTAAAGTTACCACTGAATCTGTGTGCCAGTATATTGGCATATCTGTTGCCTTAGTACAGGAGTTAATATTGTGCAGTAGCTCAGAGCACATGTTGGTAATGTGGTGGAGATTCTTTACATAACTATAGGAGGCCTTGTGGATGTCTTTACTGTGTGCTGCAATTCTGTTTTCACAGCTAGCTTTAGAGTATTTCATGAGGAATTTCATGTTTTTGTTGATGCTGATAAGGGTTTTTTTTTCGTATCAGTTTCCTCCTTCTGTTGTAGACTTGTTTGGGCAGGGGACCACCAGACTGGCTTCCCTTTTCTGGAGGGAAGCTTATTGTTTCTATTGGGTATGGTGAAATCCATGCATTTGTGTACATGTTCGTACTGCATTGGTGTGTGTTTGGAAGAAATGCAACTAGTTTACATTTGCAATGGTGACGTGAAGTTAGCCACCTCTGATCTTTGGAGGGCAAAGTTGGCTTTGGAAAGGTTTTTCATGGTGGTTACCTTTGCAGGTGGGTAGATGGGATGTGAATTTCTAAGGTGATGACATTGTGGTAAGATCTATCCATGGTGGGGTTGGCTATTGGTGTACAGAAATAGTCACCCATGTTCATACTGACTAGGTCAATGATGTTGCTACCTCTAGAGGGAGTAGAAATGAGGTGGTCAAGGCCATTGGAATGGATGCATTCCAGGCAACATTGGGCAAGTGCACTGATACATAGGTAGCTTTCACAGTTAATGGAGGGGTAGTTGAGGTCAACCAGTATGATAGTGTTAGGTTGGACAGTAATATTCTCCAGGGCACTTAGGAACATGGGGTTTGACTCTTGGGACATGGTTGGGGACCTATAGTAGGCTACAACTTGAATTGCTGTCTTACCCTATATTAGCTACACCTGCAGTATCTGTGATGCATTATGTTGGGCTACCAGTGTGGACATGTGCGCATCCTTTGTGAATAAGGAGTGCTTCGAGTGAGTGCCTTTTGAGATTTAGACTTCTAGTGTTGAGCAGTATGACCCTCAGATTGCATTTGTTTTTAGCTATTACATATTTTGGTATATTTATGTATATCTCTCTCTCTCTCTTGATATATATATATATATATATATATATATATATATATATATATATATATATATATATATATATATATATTTATATATATAGATATATCTATATCAGCGCTACAGAATCATGAAAGCCCAAAATCCTGAAGACCAAAATCCTGAGGCCAAAATCTTGAAAGTTCAAAATGTGGAAAACTCAAAATACTAAAAACACACAAGATACCAGCACTTACTATATTCCAGCACAAGTAAATAAAGAAAAATATTACCTTTCAATTATACACAGGGGGGCAAGCCCCCCTGCATCCCTCATGTGGGGGGCTGCACTCCCTCACACCCCCTGCTACTTAAATATATCAACTCAGAGATTGCACTTCACTACACTAAGTGCAATTTTGGAGTTGATATATTTAAGAAGCAGGGGGGGTGGATTGGCGGACCCCCCCTGCTTATACTTGGAAAAGAGTAATATGGTTTTGTTATATTTGTTTCTGTATGTACTTGTGCTGGAATATAGTAAGTGTTTTATCCTGTGTGTTTTCAGTATTTTGTTTTCAATATTTTGAACTTTCAAGATTTTGGTCTCAGGATTTTGGGCTTTTAGGATTCTGTAGCACTCCCTCTACACACAACACACAAATATACATTATATATATATATATATATATATATATATATATATATATATATATATATATATATATATATATATATATATATATATGTGTATATATATATATATATATATATATATATATATATATATATATATATATATATATACATATATATATATATATATATATATATATATATATATATATATATATATATATACATATATGTGTGTGTTTCTGTACACCAATAGCCAACTCCACCATGGATAGATATAGATGTAAGATATATATATGCATATATCTTGCATGTATATCTCTAGAGATATATTTTGTGTCAATATTTGTCCACATATATGCATCACCATACATAAAAAAACATGTATATATAGAAAACCTGACTGATTTTACTGAATCTTTTCCCTACTGTAGAAAGACTCTACTGACTGGTATGTTTGGAAAGCATCAGTGTTTTGTACAGTTCATGTGATGTAGTGGTACATTACTCTGGCTATGGTATACAGGGGCATGGGTTCAAAACTTGGGAGGACTGAAACTTTTGTTGCAAGGCAGAACAGTTGCTGGTGGAGACAGAGGGATAAGGGCAATATTTCCAAGATGTACCTATTTTGGGCACCTTGACCCCCATTTTGACATCCTTTGGACAGATTTGTTACAGTAAAAGATTTGGGGTATGGATCTGATGTACAACTCCAATACATATGTATGTGAACTCACACACTCATATATATATATGGGTTCACTTTAGAAGTTGAAATTCTGAAATGTCCCAATTCAGTATTTAGAGCCCATAAAGTGGAATCCTAAAAAGAGCGAAAGCTCAGATGAACGAATTTCAAAATCTCGAATACCGGAGGTTTTGAATTTCACACTTCTGAGGTTCCGCTGTGGTTATGTATTCAGGTATGTGTGTGTATGTGTGTGTGTGTGTGTGTGTGTGTGTGTGTGTGTGTGTGTGTGTGTGTGTGTGTGTGTGTGTGTGTGTGTGTGTGTGTGTGTATGTGTTAAGGGTTTTGGGTAGGGGCTGTGGCGTGTGTTTTGTTGCTGTGATATGTGTGTGCGAGCAGAATGTACCTTGTGTGGTGGTGTTGTGTGTGTGTTTGTATGTAGTGCGACCTCAGAGTTAGAATATTTAAGTGGGGGGGTGTGGGGGCACAGAGAGAACTTGTGTTTGTGTGTGGGGAGGATGGTGTGTGTGTTTGCAATAGTAGCTTGAAATTCAAAATCTCTGGTGTGCAAGATTTTGAATTTTGCTCTTCTGAGTTTTCTATGTTTCAAAAATTCGACTTTATAGCTTTGAAATACTGAATTTCGACATTTCAGTATTTCAAAGATATAAAGTGAATTCGTATATATATATATATATACGTATATACACACATATATATATATATATATATATATATATATATATATATATATATATATATATATATATACACACACACACACATATATATCTATATATATACACACACACACACACACACACACACACACACACACACACACACACACACACACATATATATACATATATATATATATTTTTTTATGTACTTAGATATATCTGTATGTATTTATTTACTTTTCTATCTATACATGTATATCTATACATATATACTTCATATGTACATCTCTACTTATATAATGTATTTATTTGTCTATATGTATATGCATCTCCATATACATGTACATTTGTGTACACACACACACACACACACACACACACATATATATATATATATATATATATATATATATATATATATTTATAGATACACACACACACACACACACACACACACACACACACACATATATATATATATATATATATATATATATATATATATATATATAATGTATGTATATATACACAAAACATGACTAATTCTACAGAATCTTTTCCCTACTGTTGAATGACTTTACTGAATGATATGTTTGATAAACATTGCCCTTGTCTACAGCTCAGATGGCTTAATGGTATACTGCTGTGGCTATGGTGTGCAGGGTCCTGGGTTGAAGACTTGCAGGTCTGACTATTTTCTTGCTGGACAGAACAAGGGGTGCTGGATGCAGAGTGATTAAGGCTCTTTTAAGCAGTTGTAAGTGGGTTTACTTGGGTTTGCATGGAGCTAAGCGATCCTGACGGTGAACTATGCTTACACACAGTTAGCCCTAGAAGTGCTTGATGTGAGTTAGTTTCACTTAGCAGCATGCAAACATGCTTACTCTCACTTACTACCGCTTACACCCACTTTCCCCCATACTAATTTCTTTAAAAGAAAAGAAAACAGGGGTGATAGGAAAGTGGTGAAAAATGGGAACACTGAGAGGGAAAAACATTATGAAAGATAGCTAGGGATGTGCAGGATGTGTGTAGGGAAGGTCCATAGTTGTCCATTTCTTCTACATCAACAGCTGTGCATATATACAGAATTTGGAGGTAAATTTAGACACTTAGACCCCTGAGAGAGGGGTGAGGACAATAATGTGTTGAGAAGCCAATTAGACCAGACTGCATGTGTTCAGTGGACATGTGCGAAATGGACAGCTATGTATGGGGCAACATTTTTTTGTGGGAACAGATTGCCCCTTTTTTTTAGGTGAGTGTGGGATATTGCGGAAGGATAGTAGATATATTTGTGGAGGTAGGTTGGGTAGGAAGACAGACAAGACAGACAAGACAATAGACAGGGGCTGTATATGACACATGTTGGGGGTAAACACTTTGGACGGGGAGGGGTGGTTGTGAATTGGACAGCCACGAGCCCCCAAATGGATACAGTGGGACTAAGGTCCTCACCCATGGCAGTCACCACTGCACCTTCACGACCCCAAAGGTGGCTGTGCTGGGGGCTGGGCAGGAGGGCAGGCTTACCCCTCTAGATGCACCATGCGGCTCTCAAGCTGGCATAACAGATCTCTGAACCCTTTGAAGCTCACTACACACTAATCCTCAGACCTGGCTTTGGGTGACAGGATCCTGTCTGCACCCACGCCCATGGGGGGGATGAGCCCCATCCCCTGAGGTGGTTCCACCCGAAGGTGGTGCAGGACCAGCGGACATGGAGGTATCAGGATGGGTCCCAGATGTACTGGGGCCTGGTGTCATGGCCAGTTGAGGTGGGATAGGCGGATCTGCTGGGATCGGCCTTCCCAGATGTGCTATGGTGTTGGAGCTTTACAACATATGTTGATTATTCATGAAAAAACACATTCCAGGGTTAGTTATAACAGCATGCATAGGTATTCCCATTAACCCAAAACAATAAATTTGGAATAGTTGCATAATAAACAGAACACATGCATATATGGTGGCACAGTGGGCATTATAACAGCATGCAGGTTACATTGATAGCAACAGGCCATCAATGATAGTATTTGAACAGGGAACATTAGTAGAAAAACATTTCAGTATTTGTAGAACAATAGGACACATGTCCCAACAGTAGGTTTGGTGAGAAACATACCCATTGATTTATGTGTTTAGATTATTGGTGCAGATTTATTTATTTATTTATTTACATTTGTTAACCGGGATAGTCCGACTGGATATATGTCCATTTTCAGTGGAGGCCCGGGGAGAAAAGCTCCCAACAGTAAAAAAAACATCATTACATAACTCAAAACGTCATTTACATATCCACTTATCTCAAAACAGCATAATAGAATATTTGGTGAAGAAACATTTGGAACATTGATAGTATATTTACAGAATCAGCATCAAGACAATCCATACACATTGCATCTATACATAAATCTGGAGAAGGGATTAACCAGGCTTGATACAGTCTAAGCAAGTCCATTTTGACCCCAGGTGTGTAGTTTGAGTTTAGCTTTAGTTGCTTGAAGCCTAGAGAAAGAGAGTGAAGTGATCTCAGGAGGTAGTAGGTTCCATTTCTACCTACAGAGTTAGTAAAGAGAGAGTCACCCGGCTAAGTTATTGGGTTTTACATGTCTGGATAAGGAGTCTGCTGAAGAAGTGCAGTGGTCT
Source organism: Protopterus annectens (assembly GCF_019279795.1). Lineage (NCBI taxonomy): Eukaryota > Metazoa > Chordata > Ceratodontiformes > Protopteridae > Protopterus > Protopterus annectens. Next base: position 1,143,896,856 of record NC_056729.1, on the reverse strand, counting down.
AGGGTTGTTATACAGGGTGACCAGATTTTTTGGAGTGCAGGGTGTTTCTCAGGGTTGTATAAAATTTTGTGAGTAATAACTAGTTGGTTATATAGTATTAGACTAGGTAGTTGGTTTTCAGCCTTTTTCCAAGCTTCGAATTAGGTTGATGCAATGATGTGTCCTGAAAAGGCAATCCAGTAGCAAACCTGGCTGCTGATGTGATTATAACAGATAGTGATTTTGTTCAAGGACAGTCTTACCAGTATTATATAGGAGGAGAGGGGAGGCGCAGGGGAGGCGTACAGGACAGTAGAGAGAAGATAAGATGAACTAAGAATGGCAACTTTGGCTGGGGAGTCAGAAAGCTTTTTATCTCCTATACAATGAACCTAATTTTTATTGATGGTTTTTATCGAATTGATTGACATGTAGGTCCAAATTTTTAAGTTACTGTCGATAATTGACACCTAGTAGTTTTGTAGAATGGTGCTGGTAGAGATTATTATTGCCATCCATTGCTTTGAATTTGTAAAGATTAAAGGCTTCTTAGACCTTTGTGTTGGGAAGGAATAACAGCATTTTTAGTCTTTTTGGGATTCAGTATAAGAAGTACATTTGAAAGCCAGTTTTTCTCATTGTGTTAAAAAAGGTAGACTGGGTAGTTAACTGTAACAACTGTAGGGGATGTTCCTGAGCAAATCATGTGTAGAGTCATCTGCATATTGGATGTACAGCATTGATTATTAGAGTATGACAGTGTCTGGAAATCATTGATGAGAGATGGAGAATAACAGTGGGGCCTAATATAGATCACGTGGTACTCCCCAGGGTGTTATTAGGTAACAGGGTAGAGAGTTTGGACTGCCATAGTACAAGCCTGTTTTCTACCAATTTAGGTATGGAATTAAACCATTGTAGTGGGCTTTTGGGATCTGTAAGACAAAGTGATTGCAGAATTATTGATTAATAGTTGGTGATCCACTCATATCAAAAGCTTTGGACAATGTAGATCCAAAAATAGAGGCTGATGAAATAAAAGGTTATTGTGATGCTGCGATGGAAATTTATGGTATTGGAGAAGACTAGTAAGGCTGAGAGTAGTGCTATGGTGAGGTCTGGAAGCCATGCTGGGTATCTCTGCCATTAGAGTGGTTTGGTTAATTAGGTGTTGCATGAACTGTTTTTGAATACATTTTTCCATTATCTTTGCTAGAGAGAGAGAGTATGGGGCTATAGGCCTATATAATTGGAGAGCTCATAGTAGAACTGCTACCTCCTTTTATGAAGAGGATTACATAGGATATCTTCCAGATTGTCAGGATATTTGCTTCTGTTAGAAAGTCTAAAGCATTGATAAGTAGCCATGACACCCGGGTGAAGGCAATGCATTGGCCAGCTGATATTTTGCAGAGTATTCAGCTGGAATTTGGTCAGCTGAGGAAGTGTGAGTGGGTTTTAGTTTTCTGATTAAAGGTGCTTGGATAAGTGATGTAGCAACAGGTTGGAAGTTAAATGAGGGTTGATTTATAAGGGCAGAGCTATCTAGGCTAAGTAGGAACTAAGAGGCAGTTGGTTGGCTAGGGGCTTGGATTGTCTCAGTGAAGAATCGGTTAAAAACTGTCAGAGACTGCTTCTGATGGTTGGATCCGGTAAGAGCATCTGGGAAACAGGGGGAGGTAGTAGAATGACCAGGGTGTCGAAGATTATTTAACCCGTGCCCAAAACTTTTGAGGGTGATTTTGATTTTCTGTTTGTAGTTTGTGATAATATTGTTTTTTGTCAAGTAGTATGTATTTTTTAGTTTCATTCCTAAGATAAGTTGGGGGAGAGAGATAGATGTCAATTGGGCTATTAAACCGTATATGCTTGAAAATGTACTTTATATAATGTATTTATTTGTCTATATGTATATGCATCTCCATATACATGTACATTTGTGTACACACACACACACACACACACACACACATATATATATATATATATATATATATATATATATATATATATATTTATAGATACACACACACACACACACACACACACACACACACACACATATATATATATATATATATATATATATATATATATATATATATATGTATGTATATATACACAAAACATGACTAATTCTACAGAATCTTTTCCTTACTGTTGAATGACTTTACTGAATGATATATTTGATAAACATTGCCCTTGTCTACAGTTCAGAATGCTTAATGGTATACTGATGTGGCTATGGTGTGCAGGGTCCTGGGTTGAAGACTTGCAGGGCTGACTATTTTCTTGCTGGACAGAACAAGGGCTGCTGGATACACAGTGATTAAGGCTCTTTTAAGCAGTTGTAAGTGGGTTTACTTGGGTTTGCATGGAGCTAAACGATCCTGACGGTGAACTATGCTTACACACCGTTAGCCCTAGAAGTGCTTGATTTGAGTTAGTTTCACTTAGCAGCATGCAAACATGCTTACTCTCACTTACTACCGCTTATACCCACTTTCCCCCATGCTAATTTCTTTAAAAGAAAATAAAACAGGGGTGATAGGAAAGTGGTGAAAAATGGGAGCACTCAGAGGGAAAAACATTATGAAAGATAGCTAGGGATGTGCAGGATGCGTGTAGGGAAGGTCCATAGTTGTCCATTTCTTCTACATCAACAGCTGTGCATATATACAGAATTTGGAGGTAAATTTAGACACTCAGACCCCTGAGAGAAGGGTGTGGACAATAATGTGTTGTGAAGCCAATTAGACCGGACTGCATGTGTCCAGTGGGCATGTGCAAAATGGACAGCTATGTATGAGGCAACATTTTTTTGTGGGAACAGATTGCACCTTTTTTTTGGTGAGTGTGGGATGTTGAGGAATGATATTAGGTATATTTGTGGAGGTAGGTTGTGTAGGATGACAGACAAGACAGACAAGACAATAGACAGGGGCTGTATATGACACATATTGGGGGTAAACACCTTGGACGGGGAGGGGTGGTTGTGAATTGGACAGCCACGAGCCCCCAAATGGATACAGTGGGACTAAGGTCCCCACCCATGGGCAGTCACCACTGCACCTTCATGACCCCAAAGGTGGCTGTGCTGGGGGCTGGGCTGGAGGGGCAGGCTTACCCTCTAGATGCACCATGCGGCTCTCAAGCTGGCATAACAGATCTCTGAACCCCTTTTGAAGCTCACTACACACTAATCCTCAGACCTGGCTTTGGGTGACAGGATCCTGTCTGTGCCCACGTCTGGGAGGTGAGCCCCATCCCCTGAGGCGGTTCCACCCAAAGGTGGTGCAGGACCAGCGGACATGGAGGTACCAGGATGGGTTTCAGATGTACTGGGGCCTGGTGCCATGGCCAGTTGAGGTGGGATAGGCAGATCTGCTGGGATCGGCCTTCCCAGATGTGCTATGGTGTTACAGCTTTACAACATATGTTGGTTATTCATAAAAAAACACATTCCAGGGTTAGTTATAGCAGCATGCATATGTATTCCCATTAACCCAAAACAATAAATTTGGAATAGTTGCATAATAAACAGAACACATGCATATATGGTGGCACAGTGGGAATTATAACAGCATGCAGGTTACATTGATAACAACAGGCCACCAATGATAGTATTTGAACAGGGAATATTAGTAGAAAAACATTTCAATATTTGTAGAGCAATAGGACACATGTCCCAACAGTAGGTTTGGTGAGAAATATACCCATTGATTTCTGTGTTTAGATTATTGGTGCAGATAAGGTGGGGAAGAGAGATAGATGTCAATTAAGAACTGTATATGCTTGAAGTAATCACAACTTTAAGGATCATTGCTCTAATCATTACTCTGCAGGTATTACCTCACTTTACAACAACCTATGGCCTTGGCTTGGGCAGTATATTTATACACAGTGTATAATTACAGCCTTCTTATAGCTACTTTATACATTTTCTTACCTGGCAAACCTGTGGAGGAATTTTCTGATAACACTACCTGACTGTTTCTACCCATATTCACATAGCCAGGGTTACATATGTTCACTCATACCATGTGTGCGTGTGTGTGCTACCGCCATACTCTGCCTTGATTTCTATTGGTCACCCTGGTTGTTAGCAGCAGTGACCACTAGTTGTGACAGCGTGACACCTGAGTAACATTTCTTGGTCGAGACTACTTAGTGTATGCACTTATCTTGCTGTCATTTGCAGCCTTGGGGATGGACATTGGGTTTTGACACAGTATAACTACAACCTTCTTATAGCTATTTTATACCTTTTCTTACGTGGCAGATTTGTGGAAAACAATTTCTGTTAACACTACCTGACTGTTTGCATACATATTCACAAAATCCTGGGTGAAATTATGCATACAGCTTACTACCACTCCCGGGATTCGAACCGTGCCAGTTTGTGCCAAAAAATACAACAGGCTTGTGCTTTATCAGAATTAAATATTGAGGAATTGCTACCTCTTGTTTGACTGTTTTCTGTCTAATACTCTCTTGGTTGTACACTCTGAAGTTGTAATTCTGACATTTATGCAGAGCACATTTGTCTTGTATAGCACAGTGCAGAAAACCCTGGTTAACACAACATTACTATTCACATATCAGATCTTGGTGCATGCAATATTTCATGTAGTTAATCTCCTGTTTTATAACTCCACAATCTTTGTTAGATGAGCCTTGATTGTTTAATGCTTTCAGAGCTATAGCTGCTATGCATAAACTGTACACAATTCATTTCATACAATACCAGACTAAACACAACCAATCTTGGGTTCTGACTTTTATTGACAAGTACTTACAATTTTATTGATATATGACCTGTATTTCAGTATTACTCTCCTATAAGCTTGTTTATTCAGTACATACCATACACATTTTTAAATACTGCAAGGTGACATAATACTCATTTTTATTTATTTACCATGAATACTACAGGCTAGATTGTTGCTCACCAGCCTTGCGGCACAGCCTTAGCAGACTGCTGGCATGGGCATCCAAGCTGGCAGCCCTCTCATCTGCAGGTGTACAGGTGATAAGAAAAACATTTATGCATACCTATCCATCACATATGCAGGCTGAACTTTGAAAAACAGTTATTGTGACGGATACTTGCACATGCCTACAGCATTCCCCTTCCAGGCATCTTGGACCCACTGGTTCAAGAGCTCCCTCTTCCTCCACTTCAAGTAGGCAAAGTGGTGCCAGACCTGCTCACCAGTCCTAGGGATGCCAGTGGCACTGGTGAGATCACAGATGAGATGTTCCCAGGCCTCCACTTTGTATTGGGTGCCCTGGTACTGGTCCTGCAGCAGTCTCATGTCATGGTTTTCTACAAGGAGTCCAACCATGACCCTGGACTCCTGAATACCCCACTGCTGCACCTGAAAGCGCACACATTCACCAACACAAGCCATAGTGCCTACAGTGAGGAGCTACTACTGGTTATGGGCTGTATTCCTGCCTGTGAGGTTCAAATAGGGCTGATTTCCCATCTTTTGCCGTGATTGGACAGTTTTGAATATGCTGAGCTAAGCTAAGCACAGGGCACACCTGCTTAGCATAGGTAAGCATTGCTTAAAGGGGTAGATGGTGCTTACTAGTGTGCAAATCTTCTTAGCTATGCTAATTCTTGATAAGCATACATATTTCAGCAATGCTCACTCCAGCTAAGTACAGCTGAGCTCAGTTTAGCATTGCTCAGCTGTTATTTTATGGAATATCATTAGTATTATTACTTATTGTGATTATTATTATCATTATTATTATTCTCATTTTATGTACTTTCATTACATTACATTCTTTTGCGGCTATCCTATCTGGGACATCTGTGTTTATGTGGGGTTTCACATCTCTACTACACTGTCACCTTACATTTGTACCTGCTACACTACTCTGGTCAACAAATGTGTAATATTCACTAACTATTTATCAGAAAATATATTGTAGCCATGTTTCATGAATGAAAATGAATGGAGCTCTTTGGGGTTCAAACTGCGACTGACTGCAAATTAAGCAAACACTCTAATCACTACGCTATTTCACTTTCACTGTTTTGGCTGTATGTTTCTATTTAACTCCTTTATATGTTTAAACTCTGCTATGCATAGATGCGTGACAGGCACACCCACTCAGCTACGCTTAAACTTTATTGGGAACAGAAAAAAAAATATTTAACTTTGTGTTCTATTTTTAATTTACTTTAGGGGTATGCACATTGCTTTCTGCATGTTAGGGCAGGACATCTGGACAAAGCCTGACATGACAGCATGAGAAATAGGGACAGGTTTAAGATATTGCTCTGGCCAACTTAGAAAGTTGATAGGATAACATGCTTTGCATTGCCATGACTTTTCTTAAGGGTACAATGTCTGAAACTGATTTTGCTCTTTAATGATTTTCCACTATTTTGCCATCCAACCATCTCATATGTGGAGTGGACCACACTTATGAGACTAACATCTGGCATTCTGTGAATTTCTGTACGGTTGAGGGGTATGTGTGTGCATTTGAAGACATTTCCTGCTTCTGCAGCATGCAGAAGTGCCGTACGGCTTTAGCAATACATGGAGTGTGTCTCAGAAGCTGTGACACCCCCCCCCCCCCCAGAATTGTTTCCTCTTGCCATTTTCATTTTCAGTGTCTGTGGACACTGACAATGTTAATTTTTTACAAAACATAACATTATTTCCAAAGTTATATATGCATAACATTACATTCAGGTTTAAGAGACATTGAGCAGCAGTTATACAATTGACCCTTCCTGAAATGGTGCGGTAGAAAAAGAAGTAGTTGAAGGTAAGGCACCTAAGTAATAGAGAGGTCACTAGTCGGGGTTAATGCAAGGACATAACCGATGAGTTTTGAAGGATTTGGTCAAGTGAACTGGGAGTCTGTTCCATGTTTTTCCAACAGAGTTGGCAAACAGAGAGTCCCCAGCTGAGTAGTTGGATTTGTATGTTTGATGTCCTGTAATACTTTTTTAATGCAGGTATATTTTCTGGTTGGTAATGGACTTTATGTGCCACTATTAGCTGGTTGAACTACAGTAGGCTGGGCAGTTTAAGCCATCCTAGGTGATTTAGGTTGTGACATTGGTGTGTCCGGTAGGCTGTGCCAGTAGCAAATCTGGCAGATGACTGCAAACTAGGAGCCATAATCAAAACTCCTAATGATGTGGACATCCTACAAAAGGGCCTCACTGAGACAGATGTCTGGTGTCAAAGCCATGGCCTCAAGCTCAATGCCAAAAAGAGCATTGTCATCCCCGTTGGTAAAAACTCTGTACCCATGAACTACAACATAGGTGGTAGTATACTTAACACCAAAAGTGTGATAAGAGACCTTGGGACACAGGTGGACAGTAGTCTCTCCTTTGATAATCACATCACTACAGTAGTCAGGAAATCCTTCTACGTGGCACACCTCATCACAAAATGTTTCTCATCCAGAAAAACAGAGGTCATTGCTCCCCTCTACTCATCCCTCATAAGACCCATTATAGAGTACAACTCTCCTTTTGGTATGTACCTCACAAGGCATCTACAACAACTGGAAAGGCCACAGAAATACCTCAAAAGAGGATTACCAGCCTCAAACAGATGCCCTACACAGACCATCTCAAAAAACTCCAGCTTTACTCTGTCGCATACCGCCTACTCAGAGATGATCTCTGCCTAATATACAAAGCTATGTCAAACCTAGAGCTGTTGGACATGCTCCACTTAAAGAAATCCCAATCCCTCCGAGCTACATGCTCTAGGGACCTAAACCTTGTCACCACAATAAACAGAACATGCCAGAGGGATAGATTCCTGTCCCAGAGACTTCCCATACTCTGGAATAAACTACCTATCTATATCAAACAAAGCTCCTCATTAGCACTCTTCAAGAAAAATCTTGATGATTGGATTGGAAATTGGAAATTCACCACAGGGATCACCTCTGGATGTGAATATCCAGTGAGATTAGTTTATGGTCTGATCTTACCAGTGAGGGATACACTTCTCATCTGGAGCATAAAGTCCCCATGTTGGTGATGATCAGGTCCAGTATGTTTTCCCCTCTTGTGGGAGTGGTAACAAGTTGTTCCATAGCATTTGAGTTTATAAATTCTAGGAACCTTTGGGCTAGGGTGTTGGAGCTAGAGTAATGCTCCCAGTCTATGTTTGGGTGGTTGAAGTCGCCCAATATAATGGTATTTGGAGAGACCTTCATATTTTCCAGTGTTCTCAGGAAGGCCGAGTGGGGTTCCTGGGTTTGGGAGGGTGGTCTGTAGCAGGCTATAAACTGGAAGGCAGTTTTACCCACTGTTAGTTGCACATGTATAGTCTCTGATGCATCGTGCTGTGCCACCAACCTGGAGGTGTGGGTATCCTTGACAAATATTGATACTCCCCCTCCTTTTGTGGTTCGGTCCAAGTTTTGGGTCTGAAAAGCATGGTATGAGGTATAACCTGGTAGTGCTGGGCTGCTCTCGGGAGCCTTGAACCAGGTTTCTCTTACTGCACAGATATCGATGTTCTCCATGCTAAGGAGAGATTTGAGTGCATGCATCTTGAGGTTTAGACTTCTGGCGTTGAGTAGCATTACTCTTAGTTTCTTATCCCTTGTGAAACCTATGGAGGTGGGTTTGTCTTTTGAGCCTTGCCTAAAAAAGGCACTATGGGGGTAGCAAGAGCCTTTGCCAATATCCAAAAGCCCAGGGTGACAGGTGCAAGCCGTCCCTAGCGAAGCATCGTGGCTTGTCGAGCATGTCATCCCAGGCTGACAGGCATTGGATCCCCTTTGAATGACACCAATACTTAAGCCAGTTGTTGAAATTGATCATCTTGTCTTCATATTGTGGCATCATTCTTGGTGAGGGTAAGATGCTACTCAAGGTCAGGGTCATACCGGCTTGGGCTACATGCTCAGAGAGCTCCTCTATGTCTCTTTTCATGTAGTCCAGGGAGGTACGTCTCAGGTCATTCACACCAGCATGGGCAATGACTGAGTCATATTTGTACTTGCCTTGGAGTGACCTGAGTGCTTGTGTTATGTGGCAGATCCTAGCGCCCGACAGGCAGCTCACCGTGACCTTCTCCTTGTTCAGCCTGGTGAGCTGGACGTCAGTGTGCCTGACGATAGAGTCACCTATTACAAGAGTATCAGGTGTGTTGTTTAGCCTTAAGGGCTGTGACTGCTTGGCACACTGGCTTGTGAACTATGTGTTGCACGTGTTTTGTTTTGGGGTAGCAGTTGCTTGGGTGTCTGCTTTGGAGGTCTCTGCTGCTTAGGCAGATTTTTATTTAGAGACTCCGAGTATGTTTTTGTGTGTTTATGTGTTTGGTTTGCTGTTGTGGTAGGTCTATGTGAGACTGGAATTGTAGTGAGTGTGGTTTCCTTCTCCTCCTGACTGGTTATGCCAGTACTGAGTTGAGAGAGCTTAGCCTCTACTTTGGCTATATGGTTACATCTCTCACATGTATTGGAATTTGTTGGGAGTAGGAGAGGGTTGTCTGTGTACATGAGGCAGTTGTAACATTGCCTCAAGATTCCCAGGTTCACCAACTGGACCGGAGAGGAGATTGACAACTGACCTTTGGACATGCTAGAATAGTATTGGGAATTCCTTTATAATTGAAAAAAAGGGCCAATGGGAAACAAGGTACTCAAGGGGAGTTTGTGAGGGTGTAGTGCTTTTAATTTTTTAGTGCTGACTTATATAATTGCTTTAGTGAGCAAGTGCCAGGTAACTTAAATGCAATGTGTTACAGGTAACTTAAATGCAAAAATGACAAACAGTAACTTTCTTTCAAGTGAAACAAGGAAATAAGTACAGTAAGCAATGCAGATATCACTAGGGATCCACAGAAGTGCTGAAAAGCCGCGTTTTAGGTGGAATTAGCTTTTCAGGAAACTAACAAGCAAATATTATAGTAAAGGAAAACTGCATCTTCTGTAAACCATATTGGAGAACTTTGATTGCTTTTGCTGATGTACTTGAATTACCCAGTTTGCTGTCACTGACATATTTCATTAGCCTTAGCCCATTTCCCACTTTTGTATCTGAAAAGAATAGTCAAAAGGAAGCAACTCCAGAAGTAGTGTATTGTAGGACACCACTTGTGATCCCTCTCTGTATAGACATGTTAACTTCTACCATGAATTTTTTGTGTCCAGCTGCTATGAACAAAAATTAGATTAACAGTTACTGCTTTTAATGTCCCGATTATGCCATTATATGCAGCAGTGTCAATTATGGTCACTAAGGTCAGAATAAAAACTATGTACTATCAGCCCTTCATTAAGTGTTTATTTTACCTCCTCAAAAAAATGCCACATTTCAAACGGCAAGGTAAATATGTAAAAATCCTTAGGGATTTGTTTATAAACAGATTAGGTCCCTTGTGTTATTTATATAAGCTCCATTATGGCTGTCTCTTTTTTAGAGAGAATACCCACCCAATTGATGGCTCCAGCATTGTTTTGCCTTAATGTGACCTGTTCTCCCACTTTGTTACTGTTAAAGCTTGTCACCACAGCTTGCAGACAGGTCCACATCCTAACATTGTGCTTAAAATGATTGTTAGGGCTTTGCTTAGGTCTTCCCTGATTCTGTCTAGGAACTTCAAAATACGTCTTTAGCTCCCAACATACTTAAGTATTTAATTATATTTCTATCTGTAGCTATTTAAAGAATGTTTCCATAGTCCCTATAAAAGTGTGACATATTTATTTAATTATTGTGAAGTTTACACATTTTTCCTCTGCAGTAACTTTTACTATGTTCTGCAGTGATTTGATCATATTATTCTTTGTTAATGAGATTACATTTACAATTTTTCCTTTTAAATTTAGTGATGCAATTAAAATTCATTTAATGCATTTACCTTTAAAGGCAAGCTGAGATCATAGTAATATCTGAAAGATTTGCTAATAAAGCAAATAGTTTCTGTACTGTATTTAATTGGTCTATATTAGAACATCGAAGTTTCACAACTTCGAATGTTCTAATATCGACCCCTATTCAGCGAATGCTGAAAATAGCGAAACGACAGAAAAACAAATTTTTTCCTAGGGAATGAATTTGGTTGTCCATTTCTGTCGCTTCGCTATTTTCAGTGTTGTGGTGGAAAGTTACGGGTCTGGTTCAGGTAAGTGTGTGATTGGGCATGGGTTAGGTGAGTTAGGGTTAGGGCGCTGGTTAGGTATGTGTGCGATTGTGTGGACGTGAGGGTTAGGGCGGGTTAGGTGAGTTAGGGTTAGGGCGCTGGTCAGGTACATGTGCGATTGTGACGGTTAGGGTGGGGTAGGTGAGTTAGGGTTAGGGCGCGGGTGAGGTGAGTGTGCAATAGTGACAGACCTTAGGTTTAGGGTTTGGGTTAAGGTAAGTGGATAGTTAGTGGTGTTTGTACAGTTTAGTGTAGGGTTAGATGTTAGATTTTAAGTGTATGTGTGTGGATTGCTGTTTGTTTGGTGTGCTTGTGTTGTGTGTGTTTGTGTTTCGGAACAGCACGTTTTTTTCCCTAGGAAAATATTTGCTGTTCTGCATGTTCGATGTTCTCAGCATTCGCTGAATAGGGGTCGATATTAGAACATTTGAAGTTGTGAAACTTCGATGTTCTAAAATAGACCCGTATTTAATATAGCCTTACTTTCATGAGTAGTTTAATTCTGAAAGCTAAGCATTACCACTTTTGAAGGGTTGGAAGAGAATGAGAGGCTGGTTTTGATAGGAGACTTTTGCAAGGCAGATTTCATTTTTGGCAGAGTTGGTAGGTTTTCAGACTGTTTCTTACTTATAGAGATTGCATTTTGTGGTCTGTGTTCACAGTGTTTATGTATATGAGTACCTTCAGAGGTAACGAATTGTTGGGCAAGTTATATTGGAGTGATATTTGCATTACCCTGACAGTGATGGTTGTTTAGTCACACAGATCTAAGGTGGATCGGCAAGTGCAAGGACAACAGGTGGTGTTGTTGTATGATAATGTTGAAAAATTGTTAAGCCCGATGAGCTAGCAAGGTTATGATTGAGTGTGAGTAAACCAGAGGCAGGCCTGTTGTTTTTTTTCTGGATATTAGTGATAAAGCAGTGTTGCAAACATTGTTAAGTTAAAAGATTAAACTGGATTGTTTTCCTTCACATTCTTTTCAGATAGGGAGAGCATCAGATCTGGCTGTAGATGGTAGTTAAATTGAAGTGCTAAAGAGAGCAGGGAGGTTGGTTTCAGATGCATTTTTAGCTTATGTTAGATAATGTTAGGCTGTATGCTTAAGACTTTAATTTTAATTGTTTTTCAGGCCTCAGCAAGATTATAATTAGTGGCCATTGCTTTATTTATTGGGCAGCAAAACATACAATGAAACAACTTCTTGGCAGCATGTTAGGAATTGATCCTTTGAAATGGGAAGTGATTTATGATTGTAGAGGTATGCTGTGGCATCAGTTGGTTGATAAGATTATTGCATTGAGTTTAAATGAGGGTGATATTAAGTTAGTGCCTATTAATTTAGTGGGTAATAACCTGAGCTATATGCCAAAAAAGGTTATTAGCTCAGACAGTACAAGATTTAGTGGTCTTGAAACAAAGGTTCCTGAAGGTTTTATTTATTTGGTTAGGTGTTTTAAAAGGCTTGTAAATCATAAGGTATCAAGAGCAGCTTTCTCTTTAGATATCAGAGTGTTGCCTCACTGGAAGTTAAAAGATTGGGACCCAATGTGGTTTAAATCAGATGGGATACATCTGAGTGATGCTGGACTTGATCTGTTCAATGTACTTATTTTCATGTCAGTGAAGGACATGTTGCAAGGTGATTAAGGTGCAATTTATTGAAGGAGGAATGGGGGAAAAGCCTGCAGGGGCTGACTGACGTGCAGTATTAAATGGGTCTGTGGTGGTAGGACCACTCTATTCCTCCTTTCTTTGTGGAGTTGATTACATTACAGGTTGAAGTGGGTGCTGGCACTCTTCTCTGGATGGCATGTTTAGTACAGTGGGTAGTTGTTTTAAGACTGTTGTTTTAATATGGTGGTGAGCTATTCAGTGCTTCTACAGTGGGGAATTTATGCATGCTGTTATTTGTTTGTGATATAGTTTTATGCTATATCTGTCTACAGTTTGCTTGAATGTTCAATAAACTGGTTGCACTAGCTATATGGCTTTTTTATTGTGTCAAGGTTAGGTGTATATGTGCAAATATAGTTTGCCAAAGCAGATATATTTGTACATATATACCTACTTGGTATTGCTAGTTTAAGGCAGTGTAAGAGTTAAAGTGATGGGTAAGGCAAAATGAGGAGGGGCTAGGAGGACATGAGGAAGATTAATGTAGGGAAACTGTTAAGGGTAGGTGAAGGGCAGAGGGATTATATAGGTCTGAGTTTGAGTGCGGGCACTTCTTTTTGGTGTGGGTGTTTGGAATATGCCCACCCCCTACCTCTTTATTTTGAAATTTTGTTGCAAAAAGGTGTTGTGGAATTTGTGCAATGTGAGAGGTAGTGTGAGAGAAATCTGGAGTGGTAGGACCCCTTTATTCCCCTGTCTTTGTGGAGTTAATTAAGATTGGAGTGGGCAGTGGCACTCTACTCTGGTTGGCATGTTTGGTATGGTGAGTGGTTGTTTTAACACTGTTGTTTTATTATAGTGGCGAGCTGTTCAACACTGCTGTAATGGTGAATTTGTACATGCTGTTCTTTGTTTGTAATACAGTTTTATAGTATATTTGTCTACCGTTTGTTTTAATGCTCAATAAACTGGTCACACTGATTATTTCACTTCTTTATTTTGCTGGGGCAGGTGTATATGTACAATTATAATTTTGCGATTCCAACAGTCGTTTTTTGTTTAACTTACTTGCATTACTTTTGATTTCTGGTTCCTGCTCTAGAATGGAAAAAGTAATAAGTTATAGAACTCACCCTCACTGACAGTATCCTGAACAGACTGAAGTGGGTCACTGAGGATTGTGTCCTATCTGTTTTCATAAGTATGACCTTGTTTGCATCATAGTTTCCAAGAATAAAATATAGAAAGGATGACATATTTCTAATAGATGTTGATTTCATTCTTAGTTTAATGATGATGGCATTACGTGTCTTTAACTATGGGTACAAAGCAGAGAAATCTTAGTTCTGTCAATTGTATATTTAAAATATTGCCATGCCTTACTAGATTCTGTACTTGACATAGCCAACTAATGTTTGTTTTTCTGCCTCATACTTGCTGTTTGCAGGGACAGGGTCTGACACTCTCATAACTCTGGGATAATGCAGGTATCACAAGATTAATGAATTAATGTACTTGTCTGCCTATTCATACTTTTTTTGGACTATCAGAAACTCAAAGCACAATTTAGGCAATCTTAAAGGGTAATGGTACTAAGAGTTTTTCACAGCACATGCAACAAGTTCTAGACAATACAGTTACTTCAACATCTTGATATGTGAGCATGAAAAACTCTTTTTCATAATTCAGAAATAGTAGTCAATTTTCATTGTCCACTCACCAAAATCTTTATTGCTGTCAAGTAATATAGGAAATGCTGTGACTGTAAAGATGTACATTTATTTGTAATGTGAATCAGATGGTTAAATATATCGAGCTCATATTAAATACATTGGATGTTATGTTCTCATAACCAGTTACTCTATCAAGTAAAGTCAAAGAAAGATGGAGATGCACACACACACACACACACACACACACACACACACACGCAACCACACACATCCACAAAACACAGAGACAGACAGACACACACACACACACACACACACACACACACACACACACACACACACACCACCACGCACATGCACAAAACACAGACACACACACACACACACACACACACACACACACACACACACACACACACACACACACACACACACACACACACACACACACACACACACACACACACACATACAACCACACACACATGCATGTATGCACACACACATACATTGAGATAACATCAGCATTTGTCTTGCATTGAACAGAACCTTTCTTTTCTGTCAAATAATGTAGTCACACAGAATGTGCTAGAAGATAAATGCCCAAAACCCATGAATACTACTGATAAATGTGTCTCATGGAGATGTTGTCAGTGCAACTTAGTTAATATTTTACCTCCTCTGTGTGCCTATAAGTCAGCCTAATGTCTGTTCACAAGTTCTTTAATTCAGACATAATTTATTACCACCACTTCATCTCAAAGGAACTTTTAATTCCACAGCACCTACTTTGAAATGAACATTTCCTCAGTTTATCTG
Source organism: Protopterus annectens (assembly GCF_019279795.1). Classification (NCBI taxonomy): domain Eukaryota; kingdom Metazoa; phylum Chordata; order Ceratodontiformes; family Protopteridae; genus Protopterus; species Protopterus annectens. The sequence goes on along the minus strand of NC_056729.1, from coordinate 1,143,881,615 downwards.
TATTGAATAAGAGTTTGCATTCTGTATGCAGATCACTGCAGTAAAAATGCATGACAGACATTTTGAGCAATCATAACTGTCATGCAGAGAAAGGAAAGGACTGTGTACAAAAACATATAAATACGGAATATGAATGGGTTCAGTGAAACAGTTACTGGATTAGTAAGTGCTGAGAGAGGCAAGAGAAAATAAATATTCATTCTCTGAGAATGGTACAGCTGCTCTGAGGTTGTAAGAGTCATGTTGTATTTAGATCATCCAAAACATCAATCTTCATTTCTTGGCAATAATGCCAGAGTTACCATCTGCATCGGGACCCATGTAGCACAAATTCAGTGCATTCCACTCTTCATCAGTTGAGTTTCTCATACCGATAAAATTGCATGCCAAAGAAACACATAGGAGATATAACATAAATAAGATGAACCAAGTCAGCTATTACTATCAATATCTGATGATGCCTCAAGCATGTTGCAAAACTTTCTGCATTTTAGTGCTTTAGTGAAAGCTAAGCTTTACCTTAACATCTTTGCTTTTCTATATAGCATATACACATGCAACCTTGCACAATTTGAGTGATAAGCACTATTAGATATTTGAAAATGTTGCAAAAACTTTTAAATGTGCCTATTTAAATCTCTCTCTCTCTCTCTCTGCATGTGTGTGTATATATATATATATATATATATATATATATATATATATATATATATATATATATATATATATATATATATATATATATATATATATATATATATATATATATATATATATATATATATATATATATATATATATATATATATATATATATATATATATATATAAATATATATATAGTTATATATATGTGTATATATATATATATATATATATATATATATATATATATATAGTTAGAGAGAGAAGAAAATGTATTGTCTGGTACCTGCGATCACTTGCCTAACATTGTTCCTATTTTCCTTGCAAATACATTTTTGAAAAAGCTGCAGAATAAAAACTGTGGATGCATGCTTCTGCATTCATGCAGGGAATGCCACTGCATAACTACTGAAAAAACTCAGCATAAGTTATTTGCCTCTCTGTATTTAACAATTTCTGTTGGAAGTTCTTCCATCTGCTTCCAAGCAGCTTGATGCTGCAAAAATACATTATGAGATGCTTTCCCATATGGAGTGGTGTATGAAACATTTTATTCTCAAAATACATCTAAAACTGAAATACATGCTGATTTTTCTGCTTTTAAATATTCATCATTTCTGCCCAGAATTAGGAACGCCACCAAACTTGATCGCAAGGCTATCAGTTATTAAAAGATATTTTTATCAGTTTTTAAGAGATATTTTAACAGATTTTCTAAACAGAACCAGTTAGTGAATTTGACCATCACTAAGAGTAGAAAATCCATTTCCAACTTTGAAAAAATATTTGTCAGGTAACAGGATAGTGCCTACTTCCAATTTAAAAAAAAATAATAATAATACTTTAAAATATTCACTGGATAACTATGGATGAAGCAATATTTACTGAAGACAGGCACATTTTACTAGTGACGGTGAAGTCAAAATCCAGAACAAACTCCTGGGAGTGCATAAATATTCCTTCACGCATGCATGCAACAGATATTACTGTGCATATCTTTCTCTAAAGCATTTTATGGAGACTTTTCTTGAATGTACTGGACATCCATATGTTTGCTGATTTGTTTTTGTTCTACATATTCTGTGACTTATAACTAGTAACTTATAACCAGTAATAGAAGTTTTTCTGAATTTGTATGTATGCACGTATGTATGGACATATATAGATGCACACACATACACACACATATATATTTATATCATCATTATTATCAGCAACATCAACACACTTTTCCCCATTTTCTACATGGGGTACACATATCATGTTAACTGTCGCCATCTCTCTCGATTCAGTGCACACTCCTCCCTTCTTTGAAACTCATGCCTGATTGTTGCAGACTTTCTCTCACACAATCCTTGACCTGTTTGCTGGACATCCTCATTTCCTTTTACCTTCTTCCTGTCTGTTCCAACTCTTGTTCACCAGATTGTCTTCTGCTTTTCTGAACATGTCCAAACCACGGTAATCTGTTCTCTTTGATCTTTTCTGCAGTTAGAGCTTCTTTAGCTTCTGCTCTGATGTCCTCATTTCTTCATCTTTCCCATAGTTTGCATCCTACCACCCTTCTCAGGCACTTAATTTTCATCAGCTCTAGCTTCCTCATCTGTTCTACATTTACTGCCCAGGTTTCTGTACCATACAGTAGTACTGGTTGCATCACTGTCTTGTACACCTTACTTTCTGGCTTCTTTGACATTCTTCTGCCATTCACTACACCTGAGACTCTAGTCTGTGCCAATTGGATGCAGTCCCTCTGCGTCTAGCTTTGACCTCTTCATTTAGACTTCCCTTCTCCTTAACCACCCCTCCCAGACACTTGATGCTATTAACCTGTTTCAATATCTTTCCTTCTTTCTCAATTATCAGCTTCTTCTGATTTCCCCAATTTGCTGCTATTAACACTGTATTATCTGTGATTAGTTTCATGCCATGTACCTTCAGTTTTGCATTCGATTCCCCTATCCTTTGCTGACGTTCTTGCTCAAAGTCTGCCTATAATATCACATCATCTGCCTATAGCAACTTCTGCCCCTCTGACCTGTTTGCTAATGTAGTCCATCACCAGTATGAACAGCAGTGGGCTTGAGCTGACCCCTGATACACACCCACTCCCACTGGGAACCCTTGTGTGAGACCAAACACTGTTCATACTTGAGTCATTGGGTCTTTGTACATAGTCTGCACTAATTCTAAAAGTGTTTATGGGACTTGAAAGCACTGCAGTACTTCTCAAATCAGCTTTCTTGGGACCTTGTTATATGCTTTATCCAAGTCTAGGAATGCCCAGTTGGACTCTTTCCTCATCATGCAGAAATCTCTGCAAATTGAGATTGTCCTTGTGCTTACACAGTGACATTCCACACATTATTATACAAATAAAGCATGCTTTTACTAGAGTAAGTATTCTTACTGTTTACATTGACTGTGAAGTTGTAACCATCACTGACCATGCTGAAAAGCAATTATTGGAGGTTAAAAAGGACATCAGAGAATATTATATCAATCATGTTGGCTTTTTCATTCCTCAGCAAAATTTCAGAATATTAATATACAGCAAACCCTCAAAGTCTTTGCACATAAAATGATATCTTGATTTTATTTATTTACATTTTGTTGACCAGGTTAACCATACTGGGCAGCACCCATTTTCAGCAGGGACCTGGGAGGAATAGAAAAAAAATTTAAGAAAAACAAAACAACAGTACAAGATTTCAAAAGCACGTATGACATATTAAGTATAATACATAAATTTAATTCCATCCCATTTGCTGATCTGGTTCATCACCAGTATGAACTGAGTGGGCTCAGTGCTGAGCAATGATGTGCACCCACTTCCACTGGGAACCCTTCTGTGAGTCCAAGCACTGTTTTGATTGAGTCATTAGGTCCTTGCACATAGCCTGAGCTAATTCTACCAATGCTTCTGGGATAGCAGTTAAGCAGATATACTACAATAGAAGTGATGTATACAAAAATATCTGCCTGTCCTTATGCATGCATAGGTTGGCAACACTGTATCAGACATAGGCAACCCAAGTAACAAAGTACAAAGGGTTATCATCACTTGAGTGGGTAGGCCAGGGAGTACAGGGGTGCATGTCTTTTACATGGACGTTTATGAGTAGCAAAATAAAAAAAAGTGCTTTTATGTGTAGTGTGAGTACTATTACAGGGAGGCTTAATGTGAAGAATGGCCATGGTCAGTGGATTTGTGGGGTGCTGTTGGATGTTTATATGCATGTTCAGGAACATAGCCTCAGCAATAAGATTGAAAAGAATAGGCAAATGTATAACAGTAGGCTTCAGCATCTTAAGAGACTGCTGGGGTAAGCATACAAGATGTCATAAAAATGTTTGTCTTTTACTAGTAACAGTAGGTGCTCTTTCTCTCTCTCTCATTTCCATCCATGCCATGCAGCACATTGAGCAATGAGCAATCTCCAGCACTTGTTGTTTATGTAGCAGTTATGGTTTAACAGGGTCAGGTTGCTAGCTCAGCACCCAACCCATCAAGGCAGGGGACCACACACTCACTTACATCTAGGGCCAGTTTAGAGTGTACAATCCACCTAATACATGTCGTTGGAATGTGGGAGGAAACCAGAGCACCCAGAGGAAACCCACATGTATTCAGGGAGGACATTCAGACTCTGCACAGAAGGCACCTTAGCTGAGAATTGAATCAGAAAACCTCCTGCTGTGAAGCAACAATGCTAGCCACTGTACCACTGTGCAAAAATAAATGTATAACTATTATATTGCATGTCGCGCTGCCTGCTGATCTAGCCCACCCATGTATATTTAAATATGTATAAAATCTTCTGACATCCAAGATTATTTAATGCTTTGCAAAGTGTATTCCATTAAACTGTACCATTAGCAATGATAGTCATAACGCAGCTTTAATTGTGTTTCTATTTCTCTTTCCCCAGCATCTTTCTGGTCATTCTTTCTCTTAAATGGATTTTTTCTCAATTTGTTTTACTATTATATGCAGCTCACCACCCTATATTGTCTTATGTCAGTTTCTTCTGTTTCTGTTGCCTTACTATTACCTCTGCACTCAACCCTAAGCAACCATAGCCTTATTTTGGTCCATGAGACATTTTCTGCATAATGTTTGCCTTAAGACACAACTATAATTCAGTGCCTTTGTATTACAATTTGTGCACATGGTTGCACAATGACTGAATTACTGGTCCATGCATGGTAAATGGTTACTACAGCTGCTTGTAATTTATTCTGGCTGTAGGTTGTGTTAACACAATTTTTCCAGTGAGTACCTGTTGTGGCTGCAATGAGGCTCATTGTACAAACTGACTTGGCTGCATGTATTTCTAAAGAGCCTCAGGGTGTGTTGCCCATGCATGACAATGTGTGTTGACTTGGCCACGATCACTGATGAGGCATTTCTGAATTCCTGGAAAGGGGTCTTAAAGTTGCTGCTGGTCAAAGCAATGTTGAGATGCCAAAGAATAACTGCTAAAGAATAATACAAGATTACAAACCTATAATGAAAACCGAAAGAAATCTTATTTTGGCAGTTGTAATGTTTTTACACATAGTTTTAATAGTATTCATTTAGTTTGATTCACTCTTGATTATACATGTGAAATTGTGGTCCAAAATATGATTTGTCAGGGTATTTTATGCTAGAATCTTTAAAAACTTATTGAGGGAAAATGAAATTAAGAAAATATAGAAAAGTATGAACTTGCAGTCTCCATTTTTAGATGGTGTAAGAAAAAGAAATGAAGGAACTATGACATAAAATAGTGTTATACAATGTGATTCACAAATAATTTCAACAGCCTGTGAATAGATTTGATTTTATAACTAGGATTCTCATTTACAACTTGTTTTATTTGTATACTTTGAATAACTGGTAGCCGGAGGCTATGAAAGTCTGGAGCACAATTAAGCTAAAAGGAGATTTATGTAGTACTTTAAAAATAAGGACATTTTGTACTGTCCATGCTGACAAAAGAAACAAAGCTTGAGATGGAAGACATTTTCTGAACAACTGCTAGATTATTAAGCACTGTAATCTCATACATTTATAGAGGACTGAAAAAGGTAGCGTAAAAATAAAGGCATGTTTCTTTACATAATCTGTTCTGTTGATTAAGATGTTTAACTCTATAAGTCAAATGAAAAAAAAAGTGTTGGGGGGGCAGACAGCTCCTTAAACTAGATCAGTAATTAGTGTATAGGTTTATGGCCAGTCCACAGAGTGCTGTGTGTATTACATGCAAACTTATAAATTGGTTAGAATTCAGCTAATCTGTACTGTTGGTAGCTCATTAAAAGGAACCAAATGTCCTCATTATTTTTAATATTACTGTATCCTACCATAAACTTTGAATACTTATTACTTAATGCATTTTCACTGGCACAACATTAATAAACAAAAAGACTGTTAATTGACAGAAGAGCTACACTATATCATTTCTGAGCAAGTCTAGTCATATAAAAAGATCTTCAATAAAACTAGAGCATAGTCATACTCTTTTCTTACAAAAGTCTTAAAAACTACTCAGGCGAGTGTTAATTCACACAGACATATTAGGTATGAACAAGTGAGTCTGTGGATTTCAGCTAGCCACCCTTATGGGCCATTTTAAGCTTAGCTGATTTCCTTCAGAGCTGAGAATCAAACATGATAAATGAAGACATAGGTAATCTGCAAACAATGTACCAATCACAGTTCAGCTTTGTTGAAGGAAGATCGTGCCTACTAAATCTGATGGACTTCTTTGAGAAAGTCACTAAACTAATGGATGAGGGCAAAATCATGCATCAGCTTACCTCGTCCTAGCCAAGACTCTTGATATTGTACCCCACTCAGGCATTACAGACAAGCTCATTAAATTGGGTATAAACCCTTTAATCACTCACAGGATAGCCAAATGGCTCACTGATAAGATCCAGGAGGTCAAAATAGGTGAGATCACCTCCACCAAGAGGTCAGTCACTAGTGGAGTCCTGCAGGGCTTGGTACCGGGCCCACTCTATTTTGGCATCTATGTATTTCTCTGAAGTAGAAGCAAATGCTGAAGTTTATGGCTATCTAAGTTTGCAGATGATTGCAAGCTAGGGGTTAACATCGACTCCCCTGCAGATACCAACATTCTTCAAAAAGGCCTGTCTCTGACAAACAGATGTTACCAAAGCCTTGGACTTAAACTCAGTGCTAAGAAATTCATAATTGTATCCTTTGAGAAGTCAGTTATCCTGGCTAATTGCCATGCTGATAATACATCCCTAAGATTTGACTCACTGGTCAAGGATCTGAGTGTGCACAAATAAAGTAGCCTTACCTTTGACCACCATGCAGCCACAGTGGTGAGGAAATCCTTTTACGGTGCACAACTTCTAAGTAAGGACATGGCATCTAGGTTGATAGAGGTCATTATCATTATCCCAATGTACTCTGCCCTTATCAGACCAATCATAGTGTAAAATGCTCCTTTCAGTATGTACCTGGCCAGGCATATGCAGTTACTAGAGTAACCTCAGAGGTTCTTTTCAAAAAGAATACAAGGTGCAACAAACCTGCCTTATACAGAGCATTGTAAAGCCTTTTCCCTCTAATCAATCTCCTATAGATTGCTGAGGGGTGATCTATGCCTAACTTGCAAGGCATTCACAAACCCCACTCTTATGAATCTTCTGCAAATTCGTAAAGTCAAACAGTACCAGAACTACAAGGTCTAAGGACCTGAATTTTGTCTGTGATTTAAAAATAGCATGCTGGAGAGACAGATATGTGTCCAAGAGACTGGCCATCCTATGGAACATGCTTCCCATCCATGTGAAACTGAGTTTGTTTATTACCCCAATCTATATCAGTGGATGTGGAATAGGAAATTTACACCAGGGTTGGCACCCATGTCCCTTATGGAGAGAGGTAGCTTATAAATGCCTGGCCCTTAATATCCTGTTTAGATACAGAACATCATTATTCTTATAGGAAAACTTTGATAGGCTTGGATAGACGTCAGTGTTGCTAGCCGAATAGCAATCTATGAATGTATGAATCTATGAATGATGCAATATAAGGCAGTAAAAACCAGGCTCACTCACCACGAAACAGTTAGAGGCAGTAGGATGTTAAAACAAAAAGTCCAATTTCACCAAGATAAAATAAGTCAGCATCAATTTGCAACACAAACTTGACCGTAGACCAGGATGGATTAAACGAAAAAGAACATTTATTTTTTATTATAATGATGCAATATCATTGAAGCTGCTATATGTAGACCTAGCAAAAAGGTACTGACACAGCTATTGTTGCTGAAAAATTTTCTTTAGGTACCAGAACTGAAAAGAAATAGTTGATGATGTTCAGTTTTATTTTGTAGCTGTCAGAAGACAGTCAACTCATTTGCAGGAGATCTGAGTTTGTAACAGGAGGCAATGAGTTTTATCTTACCTGTAAGATAGAGTTCATTGTTAAGTGTCAGGAGTTTAGTTAGAAGGAAACATATAGTAAGACTGCATTCTCTTTAATTAACAATCTGTTAGCTTTTCTTTGGACTGAGACATAATGCTGTCTTTGGAGAGCACAATCTGTCACCGGTTATTGGAAGTCAGGTTAAATTTCATGAGGCTGATGCTGCATCGCTGAAACCACATTCTGTCTAAGCTAATAGAATACATTTCTCTATTGTACTTTTTCATTTTGGTTGAAAACGGTTCAAGGCCCAAAATAACTCTGTTAATTTCAGTTTTTTGTCTGTTCAGGGTTTGTCTGGATGAAGTGAGATAAGACTATTGTGACTAATGAAGTTATGTTAAAATCTGCTTCAAAAATCATTGTCTTTCTTATGTTAGAATTAAGTAGAACACTATCTTAATAAACAAGTTTAGTAATTTAATATGAATGTGAAGATTTGTAAGGTACCTACAGCACTGAGAATTATTTTCATGAAGTTGAGTTGATACAGAGTTTGATGAGGGACTTATTGAAGTACATTTATTTACTTTTTTTATTTTTATTTTACATTTATTGACTGGGCTAGTCTAACTGGATATATGTCCATTTTCAGTAGAGGCCCGGGTAGAAAAGCTCCAAAAGGTGCAATAGTATCATAACTTACAATATATGCAATAGCAGGAAGTAACATTAAATAAATGTAAAACAGGTATAAAAATGTGTACAGAGTTGGCTAGAGAAAAGAATAAAAAAAAAAAACTTAAAATGACATATGCAAAAGACAAATAAGCAAGATTTGTTAATTTTACACCAGATGGCAGGTTGCAGGTATACAAACTTATGCTTACTTACAGCAAGGTAGAGGATGAAAACTTTTAGAGTAAGTAACACTATGATCAAGCTGAGAAGAACTCTACTTTAGTACATAGGCATTGGTTATTATAGCAATAACCCATGCCTGGGTGTGGGTAATGCTAAATTTACCCACGGTTGGCGTGGTTTGGTCGAGGCGAAGCCGGGAAACACGCCAACCGTGGGTAAATTTAGCATTACCCACACCCAGAAGAGGGTTATTGCTATTATACCATGACATTATTTAAGAAAAGGAACTATTACTTTTCTTAAATAATGGCATATATAATGCCTGTTTACTGCCCTTCCGCAGATGTCTGGCATCCGGCAGTTCTGATGTACTGCGGCGCCTGCGCAGTACATCAGAGCTGTGGCAAAGCAACGGAGAAAGCAAGAACTCCGTTGCTTTTTTTTTTTTTTCGCTATGTTAAATGAGTTTAACATTGCGAGACAGTTTTAAAATAAGCAACGGACATCTCCGTTGCTTATTTTAAAACTGTCTCGCTATGTTAAACTCATTTAACATAGCGAAACTATAAAAAGCAACGGAGATCTTGCTTTCTCCGTTTAAAACACTGTCTCGCTATGTTAAATGGGTTTAACATGGCGAGACAGTGTTTTAAAACGAAGTTATACTAATGGAAAAAGTCCGGCGACGGACCTTTTCCATTAGTATAACTCGATTTACAACGGGCACGCTGGCCAATCAGCGTGCACGTTTTGGGGGGATCATGGTATAATATTCAAGTCATCACTAGTAGACATCGTAGGACAGATATAGAGGAGAAATAAAGGGAGTGGGAGATAGGGAAAAAAGTTAGATGTTAGTCATGGTTAGAGCAGGAACATAGCCAGTGTGTTTTGAGATGTTCCTTAAGATATTTTTTGAAGAGCAGAGTGGAAGAAAGAGAAGAGAGCTCATTAGGAAGCTGGTTCCACGTTTTTCCCACTGTGTTTGAGAATAACGAGTCTCCAGCCTTGTTGTTAGATTTGGTAGTAGAACCTTATTAGATGAGCGTAGTGCTGCCAAGTTTTTGTATGGAGTAATCAGGTTGGTGAAGACTGGAGTATTCATAGGGTGGTAGAGAATCTTTTGGGTGATAGTAAGTTGTTGATATAGAAGTTGGTTTTGTAGTTCTAACCATCTCAGCTGTCTAAGGTTGTGACAGTGATGGGTTCTAAAAGGGGAGCCTGTGGCAAATCTGGCAATGTTATTACAGCTGGTTGTAAGTTTTGCGCAGGTTGCTTTTAGATAGATTGGTGTAAATGGAAGAGGCATAAACCAGGGTAGAAATAAGGTGACTCTGGGCAATGGTAGTTCTGGCCAATGGTTTGAGAAATGTTTTGATTCTATAAAGGGAGCCTAGTTTTCTGTTGACTGATTTTATAGTAGCATTAATATGATCATCATAGTTAAAGTGGTAGTCTATTGTACATCTGAAAAAGAACAAATTTTAATGGAGAAAGATATATTGAGGAGGTATTTTTTAAGCTGTTATTAACTTTTGACAAAACTGAATCTCAACCTTCATGAAATAATAATTTTTGCTAGAGGCACATCTGGAATCCCGTGAACAGTGTTTCTGTCATTAAACAAGAATCATTATACATTTGATTCTAAATTCTTACTTTTTACTTTCTTCATCCATTCCTTCGACATTTGTGAAGCCCTCTTTGCTGTTATTAACTTTTGACAAAACTGAATCTCAACCTTCATGAAATAATAATTTTTGCTAGAGGCACATCTGGAATCCCGTGAACAGTGTTTCTGTCATTAAACAAGAATCATTATACATTTGATTTTAAATTCTTACTTTTTACTTTCTTCATCCATTCCTTCAACGTTTGTGAAGCCCTCTTTGCAAAATCATTACATACAGCATGAAGAAGAATGAAGTTTGTCTTAGAAATTGCGTATTAGAACATGAAGTTTGCAAAATCCATACCAGGGAAACAAAATATATCATTAGTACTAAACATTTCTGGCATTCTATGTATTGTAAAATATTGTTTTAATTTTTTTTTTACTGGATGCTTGAGAAGTAGAGGAAATCACAGTTTACACATGCATGCACTCAAAGTAAGAATTTGGCAAAATGTAATTAATTGTTTTAAGAAATAGGACAGTGAAGTCCACATGCAGGCTAGGCCATAATATTTCAGACCATACCATTTTGTGCAAATAGGAGTTAGGTGCTTATCCACAATTCTCCAGACATCTATGCATCTTCACACCCTTCCTTCCATTTTCACCCATGTTAAGCTACTACAAATATAGTAAGACTTTCATTCTGGATGTTTCAGGGTGAACGTATTATAAAAAAAAAGACATGGTGACATCTGTTAGCATCAGTGGTGGAAATACCAGAAAATAATGTGTGTGTGTGTGTGTGTGTGTGTGTGTGTGTGTGTGTGTGTGTGTGTGTGTGTGTGTGTGTGTGTGTGTGTGTGTGTGTGTGCTTGCACATATACCTCAGTCCTGACATTGTCACATAAATCATTATAGGTTCATAGGTTCATAGGTTTATACTAGGCTATCTGCCCTAAGGCATTTATAAGCCTAGCCCAAATTTTTGTGGCTTATGCCACCCCTTATATGAAAAAATACTGTGCCCATTAGTTTGTTGTGCCTCTGTCCAGCAGTGACACAGAGATGATTCCCGGGATAAACCTACGATCTCCCATCCACAGGTCAAGATTTCTCTATAACAGAGCCAGCGAGGTGCTCTGCCTCACATGGATCGGGATTTTATTCCACAGCATAGGGAGTCTCTGAGTGATAAATCTATCCCTCCAGCACATCCTATTTATATCCGTGCTAAGGTTTAAGTCATTTGCTCTAGTGATTTTGGTGGATTTGGATTTTTTGAGGTGGAGCATGTCCATTAATTCCGGGTTGGACATGGCCTTGTATGTCAGGCACATGTCACCTCTGAGCAGACGGTATGCAACTGAATAGAGCTGGAGTTTCTTCAATCTGGCAGCATATGACAGATTTTGGAGTCCCTTTATCCTTTTGGTAAGGAACTTTTGGGGTCTCTCCAATTGCTGCAGATGTCGGGTGAGATGCATCCCGAATGGGGCATTGTACTCGATCATTGGTCTGATAAGTGAAGAGTACAGGGGAACAATGACCTCACTAGATCTGGATGTGAATCCCTTCATGATCAGGTGGGCAATGTAGAAGGTCTTTCTAACCACTTTAGCAACGTGAGTGTCAAAAGAAAGGCCACTGTCAACCTGGGTCCCCAGGTCCCTGATAACCTCTTCTATGCTTAGTGGATTGCCACCTATATGGTAGCTTGGGGTTACCTTCTTTTTCCCGAAGTGTATGACTATACATTTTTTGGTGTTTAACTTCAGGCCATGGCTCTGGCACCAGCTATCTGTTTCCGTGAGTCCCTTCTAAAGGATATCCATGTCCGATGCACTTTCCACTATGGCGCCCAGTTTGCAGTCATCTGCAAACTTTGTCAGCCAAAGTCCTCCCATGTTGGCCTGTACTTCTGAGAAGCAGATGCTGAACAATAGGGGGCCAAGGACCGAGCCCTGTGGGACACCACTTGTGACCGGCTTGGAGTCTGACATAGCACCAGCAACTCTAACCCTGTGGGTTCTGTCCTTAAGCCAGTTTGCAACCCATCTTGTGACATATGGGTTTACATTTAAGCTGGTAAGTGTTTCTACAATACCCAAGTGGGGTATTGTGTCAAAACCTTTGCAAGGTCAAGGTAGGCTGTATGGACTGCCTTTTCCTCATCAATGGCCTTGGTGACTGTTTCGAAGAAGTCAACCAAGTTCAAAAGGCATGATCTGCCCTTGACGAAGCCAAACTGGGTCGGGTCCAATGTCTGCAAGTCCCCTATATCTTTGTTTATGAGCTCCATTATGATCCTCTCCATAGCTTTGCAGACTAGACTTGTTAAGCTTATGGGGCGGTAATTACCAGGGTCCGTAGAGGCACCGCCTTTGTGGAGTGGGACCACAGTTGCCGTACGCCACTCCTTGGGCACGTATCCTGTGGTAAGGCTGAGATTAAACAACTGCCTTATGTGCGGGTTTAATTCCTCATTTAGCTCGTGTAGCACACAGCCGGGGACACCATCCGGTCCCATTGATGCTGTGTTTTTATCTTTAGAGAGAGCAGCTTTCACCTGCACATTTGAGATGTCTGGGAGGCTACACTCTGCTGGGATAGTTATCTCTCCTTTAGGGGAGGGGGTGAAGTTTGCACTGAACCTGTCTGCCAGTATGTTGGCAATGTCTGTGGGTTCAGTGATTTTTGTATCATTTTGGACTAATTCTGAGCATATCTGGGAGTTTCCACCCAGGTTCCTAACATAGCTGAAAAAGGCCTTATGATTGTCCTTTGAATCCATTGCAATTTTTCTCTCAAAATTGACCTTAGTTGATTTTATGAGTGCTCGTATTTTTTTACTAATAAGGGGTGACTTCCCTTTTATGGATTTTGTTCTATCATGTAATAGCTTTCTCCTCTTATTGTAAAGTTTGTTAATGGCTGGGTTCCACCAGACTGGACGTTTGCCCTTTGTGGAAAGAGTCTTGGTTTTATTTGGGATTGCCTGATCCATGCAGTCCTGGAGGTGTTCATAGAAGGCATTTGTAAGGGCTTCCACAGCTTGGGTTGTGGTTTCCACTGGCTCAGGGGCCTTGAAGGATACCACACCAGTCTTGAGTAGTGTGAAGTTTGCTTTAGAGAAGTTCTTCACTGTGGTCTTTTTTGTTTGGGGTGGGGGCGGGATGTGGATTTCCAGTGAGATTAGTTTATGATCAGATCTCACCAATGAGGGATATACTTCTGGTGTGGAGCATTTTGTTCCCATGTTTGTGATAATGAGATCTAGTATATTTTCTTCTCTCATGGGAACAGTGACTAGCTGTTCCATGGCATTTGAATTTATGAACTCCAGGAACCGTTGGGCTAGAAAGTTAGGGCTTGAGTAATGTTCCCAGTCTATATTCGGGTAGTTGAAGTCACCCAATATGATGGTGTTTGGAGATACATTTATACCCTCCAGTGTCTTCAGGAAGGCTGTGTGGGGTTCCTGAGTTTGAGAGGGTGACCTGTAGCATGCTACAATTTGTAGAGCAGTTTTGCCTATGGTTAGTTGCACCTGGATGGTTTCCGAAGCTTTGCGTTGCCACCAACCTGGAGGTGTGGGTATCATTTATGAATATGGATACACCCCCTCCTTTTGTGGTGTGGTCCGGGTTTTGGGGCCAAAACGCATAATATGAGGTAAAACCTAATAGTGCTGGGGTGCTCTCAGGAGCCTTGAACCAGGTTTCAGTTACAGCACAGACATCGATGTTCTCCATACTGAGAAGGGCCTCGAGTGCGTGCATTTTGAGATTTAGACTTCTGGCATTGAGCAGCATTACCCTCAGTTTCTTCCCATTTTTGTTTTCTAGGGTGGTAGGTTTAGAATTTGAGCCTTGCCTAAAAAAGGCACTATGGGGGTGGCAAGAGCCTTAGCCAATATCCGGAATCCCAGGGGTGACAGGTGCAAGCCGTTCCTTGCGAAGCATTAATCTTATTTCCAATGGTAGAAGGCACAATTTAGGTGAGGCTCTTTCTATAAGTGATTTTTTAAAACACAGTGGAAATATGTTTTTATTTTATTATAAAACCCTAATACACATCGGAAACAAGATACTAAACAGAAAAATAAAAGACTTCAAAGTTTTATTTAAATTATACATAAAATAAATCAGTAAATGTAGTTCATTTCAATCCATAGCAAACTATAAAGTAAAATTATTTTAAACAGTCATCTTTTTCAACGCTCAGAAATGACAAAAATTGCTGGTGATTCTGTAGCTTTTAAATACTTCAGCGCTCAGAAATGACAAAAATTGCTGGTGATTCTGTAGCTTTTAAATGCATTTACTCCCAGTGTACTTCTTATACTCTAATGCTAACTCTCAGTTGCCTTCTCTGATATCCAAACTAAAATGGTCCACTTCATAAAATAAAAAACTTTTCTTTAGAAAACACTGAAAAGTAAGTTTTATCCACTAAATTAATACCACTCTTATGCTTTATTGCATATGTTTGCTTGTATACCTGAGTTGCCTTGTGGTCATAACCACATGGCATGCTTAACATCTATCACTGCTAGCCATATACACTAGCAATATTAAAATACATGCGCAATGTCCCACCGTTTTTCTTGTTCTGTTAAGCACAAGAAAGAAGCAATTGTGGGAGACTGATATAAAACAACATATATTGAACTCTGACATTTAAAAATCCCCCAACTGCCCTACCTTCTATTATTTTGAGATTAAATCCAAAATTGTTTATATATTCTTTTCATGTCTACCAATGAACTTGGACCTGCCAGCAAATCTAGACATAACTTTTTGATTCATGATAACAGTTCTTTGGTTATTGGAGATTAACTTGCTAATGACAATACTATCCACCAAATATTTAATTTCTAGAGTCATACCACAATTAGAAATATTGCTGCATCCTAACATCATTGTAAAAGATTGACCCTGGGATTCTACTTAGTCATATATGATTTCATACACTAGGACTTTGGGAGTACTGCTATTTCTATAGCTAGCATTCTTATGGGCAATATTAGAATCAACAGAATAATCTTCTTTGGTGGAAATACTTATATCCCTGCGTGCTTATAAATATCGTTCTTCAAATGTGGGAGAAGTAAACCACAGAAATGCACCAATGTATTGCTGCTCACATCCTTAGAATTTATGATTGTTACAACTGTGCCTAGACATTGATAAATCAAGAAGAAGACATTCAAATTATCACAACTGGATATAATTTGCAAGAAATCAGTGGAAATATTAATGAACTGAAAAAAGTCTACTAGTCTAACCACACTTCATCATTCTACACCCAAGTTAAAAAGGTCTTGTCAATGAAATTATTACAATTATGAACAGATTGGAATAGTGGATTCACATAGGTTCATAGCTAAGTACTACTCTTGCTGCCCTTATGGACCATTTAAGCCTAGCCAATTTTCCTTCATGAGGATCAAACCCTGCACATTTTGTTTGTGATGTAAACAACCTAACCATTATGCCAGCCACAACACATGCAACATTTTCTCCCAATAATGCATTATAAAATTTTGATTGATGTCATAGAATAAAAGTGGAAAATGGTTGCTACTTTGCTTATGGATTCTGTCAGTTATAAGAGCAAAATATTCTTTCATTTGTCAGATGCTGATTTTATGAAAACATAACTAAATATGACATTCAAATAGCATATACAGCAGACAATATGTTTAGCCAAGGAATTATTGGAATTTTTCAACTACTATATTTATAGATTTCTGGGACCCACTTTTTAAAATGTAATGTAGGCAGTACCTAGTAAATTAGAACAGATGGCAAACATTTTGAACAGATTCATCAAGAAGATAGTAGCTAACTTTAAGTTCGTCCAAAGAGATTCCATACATCTTTAAGGGAAAAGCAAGCATATCCAAGTTAACAGTGATGACATTTCAGTTATTATAAATGTTGAATATTTATCTACCATTGTTCTATATCGTATAGACATTGAATGGATGGTTTATATGTTATTAACATACTGAAACTTCTTTAGCTTAATAAACTACTTCTTATCATTGAATAAATGGATAATGTACTTGGCAATTTTTTGTGTCAAAAACAAAATATTTAAGCAGAGGAGAGGTATTGTATTGGCTGATGCTATGAAATCCATTATGATAATTATGGGTTGCTGTAGGCTCACAGGATCACATAACAAATAAGGCAGTTAGACCAGAGCTATATGTTCCATGCCAATGAGCACTTCAGGCTCTACCACTTTTTCACAATGAGAATTTAAAGATACCCATCCAGTCATGCAAGTTACATTTGATGGACAACAAGGAAACTCATTGCTTGTCCTGCAGAGAAATTTATACCAGAGCTGGAAGAGATGCCAAGTGCTGAATCTGTTCCTCCAGTTTGATTTATTTATTTCCTGATGTAGATTTAGATTTCTGGTTTTAGTCCTAGCCTGGCTGCATTATTTGGCTTACCAAGAAAAAGGAAGCCAAGGATAGCAGGATCCCTAAGAACATGGCAATTAAGGCACAAATATCCCTTCAGGAGTCTATACGATTCAGAATACAGGGATAAGGCTTCAAGACACAAATATCCCTTCAGGAGTCTATATGATTCAGAATACAGGAGTAAGGCTTCAAGGCACAAATATCCCTTCAGGAGTCTATATGATTCAGAATACAGGGATAAGGCTTCAAGGCACAAATATCCCTTCAGGAGTCTATACGATTCAGAATACAGTGATAAGGCTTCAAGGCACAAATATCCCTTCAGGAGTCTATAGGATTCAGAATACAGGGATAAGGCTTCAAGGCCCTTGTGGTAACTAACATTTTTGAGACCAAAGATCATTTTGGTTAGGATCCCATGTAACGTTTCAAGTCGTTTATATTTCTAGAGTATGTTGTATTCAATAATGGTTCTGACCAGGGCACATAAGGGAACAATTAAATCCTTGGACTTGAAAGAGATGTTTTGGGAATTGGTTGCAAATTATAGAAGGATATCCTGACTATTAAAGCTATGTGGTGGCCAAAGAAGAAGGAACTCGCTAATCAGGTATCAGGATCTCTAATCACTCTCTCACTTGATAATGGGCTGTTTGTCAGTGTTGTTGGTTACACTGGTTAACTATTTCCCCAAAGTGATAATATTACATTTCCAGGCATTTAGCTCAGCCCTTTTCCTAAACACTGGGTGTCAACTTGTGTTAGTTCATTTTGAGAGATAAATCTATCTTTTGGTGAATTGACATTTACAGTCAGTTTGATAACAAGCTGTATATTACTGGGAAGAGATGTTGTATGTGAATCTGCTGTTCTTGTCTGTCTGCTTTTGTAGCCCTTTACTTATGACATTTTTTAAATTATATTTGTTACATAGATGTGACTTATTTGAGTGAAGTGGATTCCACAGTGCCATTTCAATATAAGGAAAGAGCTAAGCTGCTTTTGATAGAATGACAGAGACGCCATGGTTCCTAAGAACATCATGCATATGTTAATATGCAAGTAGGCACTATACAACTGCCTTGCCCATGTTTCAGAAAAGTCAAAATGGCTGTTGGTACTCCAGGAAATTACAGTCATAAAATTCATGGAACCTGTGAAGCTGAGCACTTCAGACAGATTAAAATACTGGAAAGTCTTTCAAAAAATGACTGGTGCATATGATAAGAAAATATCAGTCCTGCAGTCATATAAAAAAAACACTTGTCATGCATTATAAATGCAGTGGTATCATGCAAAATAAATTTACTAACAGGTTAGTATAAAAGATGAATGGATGAAGAATAAAATATGGCAGAGGCCAGATAAAGAATACTGACTGGAAAAAGGTAAATATCACAGAAATAAAGCAATGCATAATACAACATATCAACACCACTCATACTTAACAAAGTTTGGCATGAGAGAAGGTTATAGTGGACATAAACATGGTCTGGAATGAGAAATGGGAAAATAAAAGGAAATTGCACTGTTATTAAATGTTCTAAGATATATGAATATTACAAATTAAAAATTAGTATTGGATAACAAGAGAGACAACTAAGAATAATTGTCCCTACTCTTACAAAATGATTGCATGGTTGGAGTGGCTATGATATACATACAGAAAACAACAACAGTACTAGATGAGTTCATGGTAAAGCTAGAAGTAAAGAAAAAAAATCTTCTGAGAGATTTACTTACTTACATCATTATGTCCTAAGAGAATATAATAGTACACGTTGCCAGATGGCATTTACTCTCAATTTGTTATCTTACTGTAACACAGATCAATTGATAGTTTCATATGCTTGAGACTAAAGTGGATGGCTTTAAACTTGTTAACCTATTTTATTTCTTTTCCCTCATTTCAAACTCTCTGAGTACATATGTGATGGGAAATCACCTAGAGTGAGGTTTCTTTTTGTGCACGAGAAGTAATGTAGACTGTTAGGTCTCTACCTTTTGGCTTCCTATAGTAATTCCAAAACATGTAATCGTGAGCCCTAGAGTTATATAATAGAAAACACTGAATCTAAAGAAGGCTAGTGAATATCAACAATCACTGATCTTATTTAAAGATATTTTTAGAAAGGACAAGCTCCCACCCCCACCCAACCTCTCATGTCCTAATTACTTAAGTAAACTAACAGAAAGATATTGCATGGGACAGGTATCAGTTTCAGAATTTAGAAGTGTTGCCCTTATTTTTTCTCTGTGGTTATGCCACCATGCTATGAATACACATATATGGAGCTATAATACTCTCCAGTGGTGATGGTTTTATGTGGGGTTTGCAGAGATGAAGCTTTGACTGGTTTGTTTCATCCAATTGAAGCTTCAGTGAGCTGCAACTCAGTCAAGCAAAGGGGAATCATCAAATCACTCTTTCAGAAATTAAGATAGAAGCCATATCCCATGGTATAAGGGAGCTAAGTATTGTACTTGTAAACATAACATGGAACTAATATTGAAATTGCTGGAGTAATGCTCGATTAAGTTTTTGTTTAGTTATATTTGAGAATCTATGGGGAAAAAAACTGCAAAAAAACAGACAAATCAAGAAAACAAAGTGCACTTTCTAAGAAACAACAACAGACACTACAATACATCAATTACTAATTACAAAACCATACACTGAAACAACATTCAAAGAAACAGCCAGAGAGCCCATTTTCTAAGTTCAATAGTTCATCCTAAGGTGGAGGTATAGGGAAATGATGGCTCTTCCACAGAGAAACCCTCTGACTACATCACTGGGCCTTACAATACCTTTCACAGTCTTGTTATTTCCCTATAATGTTCATTCAGTCAGGCATTGTTACTTTTTCATTTTAGATAGCTCTAACATGGAAAGAGTTTATCTATCCTACTACATACCAGAAGATATTTTTTACATACAATGTATATGCCCAGACTTTCTTGAAATTTGTCAGCAGTAACAACCTGGAACAAATTGTCCATATCCCATCTAGAAGATGATATGTAATATTTTGACACTATCATAACTAACTTGTCAAATCAATGCAGCAGTGCTTATATCATCTATCCCTGACTTAGATCATAGCAGCATTGTGCATATAATCAAAGTTAGACTTAGAAACACCAGAAAGAACTCAAAATGTAAAACTTTTCAAAAACACATTGATTATTCAAACAGAAATAGTGTGCATCAAAGAAGAAAGAGAAGAGGCTATTCAAAGATCAGTATACAGCAGGAAGTGACAGGCAGCCATGTACATGCTTCCTATACTAGGGACAGTTTCCATAAGTTCTTCAGGGAGCATGTGGATTTCTGCATGTTTGCAATTGGTCAGACTGCTATTTCTCTGTACACTTCTGCATTTGCATCTGGAGTTTATTGTGGATAGGATCATATCCAGTGGTTTTACTTATGACATGAGTAAAAATATATGGTTTGATGTATTGCATCACAGTACACAGAGGGTTTAGTGGATACTGTGGTCTTTAGCTACTATGAATGATACCTTGTGCTATATTATTTTAATGTATATTAATTATGGTGTGTACACCTGTAGTAATTGTTACAAGTATAATGGACACATATTTGTCACCCACTGTGGCCACTGCACAACACGTGCCATGGGTGGTACACTTTACCGACATGCTGTGTATCATAATGTTTGGTATTACCATTCATAGGATCTAAGTAAGTGTTTCCTATATTAGATGTGCTGCTGCTGGCTGTTTTCATACTGATATTATGCCTCAAGACATTAGACGGGAGCATTCATCTGGTATCATGTCAACCAAACTGCCCCTTCAGGAGAGCCATTGCCTTCTCCAGTGCATATATGTTTGGTTGTGCATTCTATTGTACCACTCATTGTTATACTCTAGAGGATCCCAGACCTGAGTCATAATCTACAACTTTATCAGTACAAAAAGGGAAAAGATGATTATGTCAGTTACTTGTCTCATGTTTGCATTTCCATACATATTCTGTTCCTTTGATCAATTACACACATATCCTTATAAGTACATCCTTCCCACCATTGCTGTTTTGTACTCAATGTCATGTTATTTGTATCTAATGAACTGCAGTGTGTGATATGATTCTAATTACCATCAATAATTCCTTGTGTTATAGTCCACTGTGTAAATGATTGGCACCTTGTTCATTTATGAACATTATGTCTACTCCAAGAACGTCAAACACAGACACATGTGATGAGGGCATTAACCTTGTATTTGAGCAGACAGTTTATGAAGACCGGTCCCAAGTTATGTATTCATTCTCTGAGGCCTAGACATGATGGTAAAATGAGCACAGGATTTTTAGACGAGCACAGCCAACAAAACTACTAACTTCTGGGATGTTTGCTCTTTTCCTCCATCGTACATCTACTGAGAGCTACTGATTCCAAGTTCTGCCAGAATACAAGGCAATCATTAACCATTATTTATTCCTCTTGAAAGAGTCAGTAAATCAAGCATAAGCTTATGAAATGTCTTGGATACTACCATTGTTCATTTTCCGCTGCTGCAACATGACCTGATTGATATGTTATAAAGATGACAAATAAGCATTATGCTTACTTTCACACCTGATTGTGAAATGTAGAGTCTTTGCCAGATTTTAGCAAATGTTCTTCTGCTTTATACTCTGCATGACTTGTTCATCAGACAATCCTTCAAACCCAAATGTAAATGGAATTGCTTAATAACATATAAATGCTGACTGACCTTGAATACAGATTTGTGAATATTAATGCAAATAATGTCAATAATTCTGACCCCGCTAGTAAGTTTGCATTTCTTTAAAATGTCATACAGGATGTCGTGAAGGGCACATGCAAAAACAAAGCAGAGCTTGTTATTGTCAGCACATGCAGTCAGACTAATCATTGAGAAAGATAAAATGCCTCAGCAGAGATTAATCCAGGAAACATTTTGATTTATTTTGATATGAAGATGTCATATGTCACCAGCACATTATAACACAATAAGAACTTCCTTAACTATGTATTTTCCAGAAAGGTATTCATATAACCTGTCATTGTGGATGAATTGTAAGCTAAACCCACTTATGGTTCTGGTTTCAGTACATAGAGAAAGAGCATAAACATTAAAATTACATTTTAATCTCAAAGTTGTCATAATGTTAGAACATTTTGCATATAATAATCAAGAACAGTGATTAATCAAAATAAGAGGAAATGGGCTTCATAGTTCAAAACATACAAATGCCCTACAATATAGCTGTGTAATGCACATTTGAAAACTTTTGTGTCTCACTGTACAAAGTATGTGTTTTTAAATATTCTAGGCACCTACAATGCTTGTGAAAAGTTCAGACAACCAATCTTTTCTGTCTCAGTAAGAAAAAATAAATATGACAGACCAACTGAAAATTAACTTAGGAGAGAAAGAAATACTGTTCATGTGAGCATTGAGGAAAAAGAGAACAACATAAACATAAAAATTGTAAGTGTTAAGCATTTGATAGTCTCTGAGGAAATTTCTTAAAACAGTTTTATTTACTTTTAAATAGCATATGTCATTGAAATTTATAAATGCTTAAGACATGGAAAAGGGCACCTGATACATATGATCTGTAGATTCATTTCCTGCCAAACTATATATCTCTCCAGATTATGTTTGTTTTCCTGTGTATCCTGATGTTCTCTCTCAAATGACCTTTTTTTTTTTCTACTGGGAATCCCATTATTTGCTCGTTTTTTATCAAGTAATCACTAGCTGACATATTCCCATTGTTTGTTTAACTTTTTCTTCTCAGTACATTTAGGTATGATAAGACAAAAGACAACTTCAGTCATTTATTTACACAGCACATTGATTAAACTTGCCTTATCATCTTAAATGTGCCACAAACAGACATCCTTATCTATAACAGTGAATGCGTGTCTATATATTGTTAGAACAAAGACTATTAGAAATGTCAGCTATTAATGCTACAAACATTGGCCTTCTATGCCACCCATCCTAAAACAAACATAATGTTAATATAATATAACTGGAATCCCCTTGAGAGCTTTTCTTGGGGTCACTGTTGATTGTCTGCTCCAAAAAGCATCGTTGAAATCACATAATTAGAATCACACTGTTGTATTATGCAGAGCTTATAAAACATCTCAGACAATGTCCTATGAGCATACCAAGAATCTAGCAGGTATAAATACGGTGTCTATCAGGTCCAAATAAGTGCTGCACCCAGTTAGTTTGTTTAGCCTTAGTGTGAGTTTTTGATCTTGTCCTTTTTATTGGCATTGTCATTTTCTGATTCAATAAATTTAGGTTTTATTTATTTTATTTTTTGCCTTTATTTTAATGTTTCTCATTTGAAAACAAATGGCGCATTTAATTTCAAGATCATTAATCTAACTTATCAGCACTGTTTTTTTGTGTGAGTGTGTGTGGAATTTCTTTGCACGAGTCATATGTGTGTGTGTGTGTTTATATATGCATGTGTTTGTTTTGTATTTGTAGTTTGTGAAGGTTCTTTATTTTTCTATTCTTTCTATCTGAAATGGGTAGAGTATGATTAATATACAGCATGTTTGAAGATTCTAACTATTTTCTTTCCAGCTGAATTTATGTGGAGTTTCCTTAATTCATAACATGAGTAGAGTGATAATAAATGGCTGATGATGTGGGAAGAATGGGAAATATGCTGATTAGACAAAAGATATGCCTGCATCCTTCATCTACGTCCATTGTTAACATTAAGTAGATATATTTACATATATATGGATCTACTTAAACATATTTAAATTGCATAATATTGGCACAATCAAATGATCAACAGTAAAAATATCTAAACTATAAAATATATAAACTGCAAAATATATAAAACAAAATACTGAGAAAAGCAAAGTTATAATGGGGAAAGGTTAATGCCCTATCCCCACTGTTGTGTGACCTTGGGGTTGCTATATATAATTAGTAAGGGGTGTGAGGGGGTACCTGCAAAAAGATTGATATAATGTGATTTGATATTCTCAGATTTTTCAGTTGTTTTCTATATGGTCAGATTTTATCACATTTTTCAATGTTTTTGCAGAGGGAGAAATACCTTCCAACACTCATACCTCCGGCTAATTATATGTACCAATTGTGAAGTTGCACAACAGTGGGGAAAGCTCATAAACCCTTCTCTGGTATAACTTGCATTATATATATATATATATATATATATATATATATATATATATATGGATCTACCTGAAAACATCAACATGCAAAACCACTGACAATGAGATCACCGACACCATAAAACCAACAGTTCAAAAACACGACAGTTTACATGCTCGACAAACCACAATCCCGACAGTCAACAAAACAAAATAAATTCCTTTTCCGAAAAACACACACACAACACAAGCACACCAAAAACCTTACAAACCTACACTAAACCTTACATAAGCAACTATCTATGCACTAACCTTAACCCAAACCCTAACCCTAAGGTCTGTCACTATCGCGCACTTACCTTACCCACACCCTAACCCTAAAGTCCATCACTATCGCACACTTACCTTACCCACACCCTAACCCTAAAGTCTGTCACTATCGCACACTTACCTTACCCGCACCCTAACCCTAACATCCGTCACTATCGCATACTTACACAGTCATGCTCGTTTCACATGTTGGTGTTTTTAGCATCGGGATTTTTAACTGTCGATCATTTCAATTGTCATTCTTCCAGTGTCAGTGTTCTTGTCGTCGGTGTTTCAAGCTTTCGATGTTCTCAGGTAGATCTATATATATATATATATATATATATATATATATATATATATATATATATATATATATATATATATATATATATATATATATATATATATATATATATATATATATATATATATATACATATACATAGATATAAATATATATTACATTCAAGTCTAAATATTTATGTCGGAATATGAATGGGATGGGATATATTATAATTACATGAAAGTTATGATATTATTTTCTGTTGTCTCTCCCCTACATTCTCTTTCTCTCTCTCTCTTTTTGTTTTTAATTGGACCATGCTAAAACAAACCACCATCACAGGGAGTTAGTGTGGCCACTGGCCATCTTCTACATGTGGCTGCAGCTGCAACATCACTATCAGCAAGCATATCTTGGTGAGAACCCGAAAGCATTGCTGCCACAGTTTCTGCACTAACTACCTTACCTGCATCAGGTAGCTCTGCCTCTGGGCCTGGTGCCTTGTTCTCACCAGAAGCCATGTCAGTGGATGTGGCAACTCTATCACCAGAGGAAAGCTGACAGGACTAGCGAAGGAGATAATAGTCCTCTGTGGTTGCATCAGCAGAATGGAATAAATTCTGCAGCAAATTGCCAAATTGCTGTCCCATTCACCACAGCCCAAGATGTCTGGAACTGGAGACAGTGGTGACAGTTCTGAGAGTGATGACTAGATTCTCACTATACTGATATTGGAGAAGGATGGACCTTTGAAGTCCCATACCTATCCCTAACCATGGTATTACTTAACTTTTTGTGCCTATCACCATCTCTGTATGTCTTGTAGATCCTGTATGTCTTCATCTATTACCTAACCTGGCTATGTACCTGTACCACATACTTTTAACTATAGTCTCTCAAATGCCACTGTCTCAAAGATAAAAAAATTAAAAGGGTACATGTCCCTAAAAACTATGTCCCCATAGACAGCACTCCAATTCACATATGTATATGACATGCTTGATTTAGTCAAAGTGGGCACACATTATTAAGTTGTTGTCACACACCTTTTAAGTTTTGACTTTCCAGATTTCTCAAATTCTTTGCACATGTACAATATTAACTTGTGAATAAGTGAATAACTATGCTGCTCTCCCAGCACCGCTCTACACATTCCTTAATAATGTCCCACTGTCCTACCCTCTGCTTGCTACCCTTTTTCACCACTGTCCCTGTTTCACATATGTAATCTGGTCAAAAAATACACTTAAATACCACACACATGGCCAGAAATGGCCCATAAACCAAGCTCTTTATTTCTGTCCTCAGCACTTGTGATGTCTGGCATTGAGCAGCAGTGCTAAGTGATGATAACTGCCACTTCACATCCTGAGGCAAAAACTGATGAATTTTTCTTTGGCTGCATTAGTATGATGCGCTTTACACTACTAAGCAGTTCTGCTTCACTACAGAAAGCAATACTAATAGCACTATGAGGAGGCAGTTATTCTTATATGTATAACAAGCTCCAGGGATTAATGATTATATGTATAACATGCTCCAGGGATTAATGATTATATGTGTAACATGCTCCAGGAATTAATGATTATATGTATAATATGCTCCAGGGATTAATGATTATAAGTATAACATGGTCCAGGAATTAATGATTATAAGTGCAACATGCTCCATGGATTCATGATTATATGTGTAATATGCTTCGGGGATTAATGATTATATGTATAACATGCTCCAGGGATTAATGATTATATATGTAACATTCTCCAGGGATTAATGATTATATGTGTAACATGCTCCAGGGATTAATAATTATATATGTAACATGCTCCAGGGTTTAATGATTATATGTGTAATGTGTTCCAGGGATTAATGGTTATATATGTAACACAGTCCAGAAATTAATGATCATAAGTGCAACATGCTCCAGGGATTAATGATTATATGTGTAATATGCTCCAGGGATTAATGGGCACCATATGGGGTATTGCAATAAGTGTATTATGTAGTGATATGATGCATGAGTTATTGCTACAGTATGTTGTGAGGTGTAATCACCACATTGCTGTTTTGTCTATCTGACATGCCACAGTGACCATAGATCCAAATGTGCATCATGTACACTACAACTATATGCTGTCCAACACTTGTAATAGGACTATGCCTGTATCGTCAGCAGTTAATGCAATGTTCTGTAAATTGTGGTCTTAGGGAGACCATGTTTGTGTCTACATTGACAGTTAGAACTGAATTCTCAAACATATCTATAGGATCTGGAGTATTTCATCAGGAGCAGCTAATACACACTTCTGTAATTTCTGGACTTAGGTAGGTAAGATGTTTGAATCCAGTAATGGTTAACTAGTGAGACCGTGTGTGACAATAGGGACAGCTAGGATTGGATTATCCAACAAAGCTGGTGTTCACCTCAGAAGAAACATGTACACGGGGAGAGGGCTTTATCTCACTTGCAGTAAGACTATTTCTCTGGCATTGAAACTAGCATTTAGACATCTGCAGTGGTGCTAGCATTAAGTATGTTATTTAGCTTATTTAACTAGATAGTTAGGGGTTCTAGTCTCACATGTGTGTGTCTTCATTCAACTATCACTTTGGAGACAATTTTGGGAGATTGGCCTGATATTTAAAGTGTTCACCTCATAGACATAAGGTGCAGAGTTTGCTTTTGACCTCAGGTATTTGCTAGGATTAAAATGGTCCTTCAGAGCAGGCAGCCTAGTATTCTTCTATGAATCTATGAACTTATGAATATACAGTTATCTAGACTGTGGACTTAGGAAGGTATTCAAATCCAGAAATGACTAACCAGTGATACAATGTGTGACTATAGTGACAGGTATAACTGGCTTAACCAGCATATGTGGTGTGTACACATTCATTCAGGGGAAACATTTAAAATGGAGACCCCCCAAATTATTTCACTACCTTATAAGCCAAACATCTGCTTTGCAATACAATGGTGAAGTCATCCCTTCACAGTGTACTTTCTCACAGTTGTAGTAGGACTTCTCCTGTGGCATGAGCAGCCAATATGCAGGTTTATAGGTTGTGTAACTAGACAGGCAGGGGTTCAAATCTAGTGATGTATAAGTGATGTATTTATGTAAAACAATAGTGACAGACAGGACTGGCTTACTTAGATGGTGATGTGACAGACTAACATATCTCTCATACTGTATTTCATGGGACAGATGAACATTCATTCATTCATTCATTCATTCATTCATTCATTCATTCATTCATTCAGAAATTGCATATCCTTTCTGACAGCGGCATTTTAAAGTTTCTTGTTGAAGAAACATTAATATATAGCTTTTAAGAGTGGTCTTGGATAGGCAGGAGTTTGAATCCAGCAATGTTAGCTGTTGTGGTTGTATAACACATAACTGAAATTAGGTAACAATGGCTTCATCAGTAGATGTGAATATTTCATCATAGGGTTAACACTTACATGGCTACAATATTTTGATCACTTAAACACTTTTTAGGGTGGCCATATGGATTCAAACACACCACTGAATTAATCCCCTGAAGTTTATGATTTCTGATACCTCTGCTTATGATTTCTTCCATACCATCAGCAGTTAATAAGCAGTTCTATAGAATGTGGAGCTAGATAGGCAGGAGTTTGAATCTGGTAATGTATGTGTGTAAGACAATAGAGACAGGCAGGAGTGGCTTACCCAACATATGATGATATGGCCGACTCATACTTTTGTGAACAAAAACATGGATAAAATTATTGTGCCCTCAGTCTACAATTTATGGCAGGCACAACTATTCAAACACATTATTATATAAAACAATATAAAAAATATATATATATATATCAAATGTTAAAAACTTGCATGTGTATGTATAAATGTGTATATAAATATAGAAGTAAATATAAATATAAATATATATGTAATTATAAATAGATAGATAGATAAATAAATATGTAAATTTATGGTTAGTGTTTGTATGAAATTGTATAGAAAGATATATATTGTGTTTGGATATTAAAATTTAATATATAAATGTCAACTGTAAAAAATGGGTCTCAAATGTATCTATGTGTAAACATGCTAATGTATATAGTGTAAAGTATGTGGAGCTATATATATTATATATACTTATTACTATCTTATTGAATATTGAATAAAATATAAATGTGTTGTGTGTATATAAGGATAAATATAAAAATATAAAAATAAAAAAATGGGTAATGTATAAATATGATATAATATGAAATATATATATATATATATATTATTAAATAATTATTTAATAATTATTTAATATTTCTTTAGGTATGGTATGATGTGTTTAAGGTCTCTCTCGTCAAAACATGCCCTCTACAAACTCTTCCAAAAAATAATCCCAACACTCTCCTTGTTTCAGTATGACACCTTATATCTCCTCCCTTTGGATTTGGTAAACCTCCCTAAAGGTAAAAGTAAAGGTAAAAGTTATCTTATTGCAGTATTTTCCTTCCATGTTTGCTATTTGGTATTCAGCTTCCTGATATTATAGCAGTGCTCCTCATCCTATCATCATCTATCAGTGTTAGTTTAGTTATAGAAGGATGACATGAGTCGAGCATCACACTGCTAAATAAAAATAAAGCACGTGCATCTGTTGCATTTATGCATTTATTATTATAATAATTTCTTTGTTGGGAGGGGATGCAAAAAGGCTCTGTAAGTTAATTTTTTTACAAGTCTTTGTTTATTAATTGGTGTTGTGGAATTTGTGGTGTCTGAATCTTTTTTATATGTATTATAACAACATTCTTTTTTCAAGTATATTTTATTCCTATATAAGAATGAGGGTCTTTCACCAATAATGCTCTTATTAAAAGCGTCCCAATGAATATTTATTTTATTTAATGAGTCTGATTTTTTTGTCTTTGTCTCTATAAAACAAGCGTTGGAAACTTTTGTTTCTTTAAACCTTCATTGGTGCCCATATTAGTTATATTTATTTGCTGGTCCAATATGGTGCACCTCTCTGGTATTTCCATTTTATTTGTGCACTTAAATTAATTCTTTTCTCGACCTATTTCTACTTTCTCCTTTCTTATCATTTCTTAGCTCATTTAAATCCCTTTCTAAACCTAATATATATTCAAACACATTGTTGATGTAATCACTTCAAGTGTGTGCTTCATGACACTTTAGCTATGATTATTTCTGTGGTGTCAGTGGTTGACATACAATTCTATGAACTATGCTTTCAGACAGGCAGGTGCTTGTGTCTGGCAAGGTGTAACTACTGCATGTGTAAGAGAATGCTAACAAGCAAGATAGGTGTCTCCAAAATAATTGCTATTTAAAATATAACTTACTGGAAAAAAGTACAATTGGGAGAAAAAAGACAAGTTTTGTAATCTCTTTAATGGAAGCCAAATGCATTTGAACATTATGCTCAGATTATCCCTTCAAGTGTATGTTGTCTGGAACTGGGATATGAACTCTGGCATCATCAGTTAGTGCACAGGTCAAGAGGAACTTGACACACATTGCAAATGTCTGACTCCACTAGTGCATTCATTTCATTATTTTGTTCATAATATAGTAGTTACAGATAAGAACAGCTTTTTCAACATATATTGATGTGTGTAACGTTGTAAAAGGATAACAGAAGTTACCATGGGACTAGTGTTATGATATTATATTATGTTTCTGGGATGGGTAGGAGATGTGTATCCAGTAATTGTTGTACTTCCTTATGAGCATGCCAGCTATAATAATGTATTCAGTTGCATGATTAGTAATGTATTTATTTGACACCTTAATGCACTGCTATGTAAATAGTAGTTTAGGAAACTTTTATGTTCCTGTTTTTGTTTATTTTTTGTTTCTTTTGTTGTCCAGTCTATGAGTTCATATGTAGATTGACAGGTTGTATCTCTGTCTCATTGATACTTATTACTGTGAGAAATGCTGAAATGTGTTGTCATTTTAAACTGTTAATGTGGAGCTTTTCTCCGCAGGCCTCCACTGAAAATGGACTAGCATGGCCCAGTGAACTTTCCCGGTAAACAAATGTTAATAAATAAATAAATAAATAAATACATTGCATGATATTTAGTGGAAAGCATCATAAGTAATCAATCTTGTTGAATATTTATTGTCCTTTGCTGTTTTGTGTAAAACTAGTGAGAATGTGCCTCTAGCAGTATGACTCTCCTGACAGCCTTGCACTGGAGGCAGTGGCCAGTGTGTGGAGAACACCAACAATTGTTACAGGCCAGTGTACACCTATTGGATGCAATCTGTAACAGTTTCTACAGTTCACATACTTCCTGATGGTACTATTGCACCTGTCTTTGAGGTATGTTATGTGTTGAGATCCAGGTACTACAATGTGTTGCACAATGCTCAATTCAGGAGGCATGTTTTATTTGCAATTTGATAGTATATTGCTTTCAGAGGTGTACTTTGTCATACTGTATTAACTGTGCATGTGTTCCAGTAGCAGGTAGTACACACACACATACACACACACACACGCCAACACACACACACACACACACACACACACACACACACACACACACACACACACACACACACACACACACACCCTATACATACAGTATGATACTTGCATAGACACAACTGCTTTACACTCCAGACACATATAATAAAGTTAAACAGCACATGCAGCAGTTGTCATTACACAATATTGACATGAGCCATGCTTGTGCTGTAATTACTACTCCTCGGGGGTAACTCTCATAAGGAGTTTTCCTTTCACACATATTTAACCATGTCCATAGGCATACACTGACATACATACATACACACACATAACAGATGTTACTGGACTGCTTCAACATGACTTTGTCTTCCATGATTTTTATCTTAGTAAATTTTTCATGACAGATCCCACATCCCTGTACCAATCTATTACAGCATAATATTTTATTAATTTTCTGTTCAGTGTGGTAGTACTGTTTCAGTGGCACATCCTTGTAGATTGCACTGCATACTGATTTAGAATGTATTAGCTGTCTCAGGTCCTATCCTTGCTGACATGTATGTTGTTATCAGTACTTGTGCAGGCAGTATGGATAGTATGTCTGGGTATTCCATAATTTTCTCTCTTGGTCCACAAGGTCATGTATGTACTTCAATATATATAAGGCATAGGGATTTGTAAACTTGTTTTACCTGCATATATGTTCAATGAAAACATTTTCTTCCTTCTAAGCCTTTATTGCCTGTGTTGTTTGCCCCAATTTACATGAAAATAATAGTGAAGTTACCACATGTACACAGTTTACAACTGTATCTACCTTTCTTGTATACCTTGTATTGTTAGGCTTCCCCTCTTTTATTGTTGAGCCATGTGTGCATCCTTGCTTACTGAACACTGAATTGTGTACATTCCCTTCTTTAAATTTTGTACATGAGCCCTGTCTTACTTCAACGTGGCAGTGAGCATGTTATGTGTTATGGGTTCAAACAGGAACAACATGTAAAGTAGCTTGAATTTTTGCATATTTGATGAGTAATGCTGCTCGTCACACACAGCCGGACGATCACTGTTTTCTCTAGCATGATATGCAGCATTAATGAATCTCTGGGTAAAATATTAAATCTTCATAGGCTCATACATCAGCAATGACTTAATGTCATGATATATGTTATTATTTTTTTTTTTCGTTTTGGAAACTTTTGTCCATTTATATTTTAATTTATATATTATAGAATGACATAATTCGTTTCTCAGTTTAGTACGTGCAACCACCTTTGATGTCTGGAATCAAAACACATATAAATGAAGTAATCATAATTAAGAATAACAAGTTATTTTCTTGATGTCTTCCAAATCGATCAATGATTATATCATTCTGCCCTTTCAAGCTGAATCAATTTTTTTGCTGTGTTTCAAGTTCATGGAAAATAGCCACAGTTATTCCTACTCACAAAGGCAGTATCCAGTCTTCTTCTTCTTCTTCTTTCGGCTTTTCCTGGTTAGGGGTCACCACAGCGGATCACCTGTCCGCTCATGATTGGCAGTGAAGTTTTACAGTGTTGAGTTAAAGACAGTATCTAGTCTCTAGTAGCAAATTTCAACTAATTTACATAAGATCAGTTATTGGGAAATATTTTCAGTGTATTTTTGAAAAGTGATTTGTTAATTATGCTTTGCACCTTCATCACATTAACCTACATGTACAAAATTTGCACAGTACTTGTATTAGTTTTTTTATAAGAATGCGACATATGCACTTGAAAGGCTTGAAAACTGGCTGCAGCTAGTAATGGCCATCAGCTTGAAGTAAGGAACAAAAATGGTTTATAGGGGGTTTCACAGATAATTTTTGAGTCTCAAACCATTTACTTTCCTGTGTTCCTTTTACAAATGTTTTCTAGAGTGAGGATATGCAAGCTTTGCATATAACAGTAAAACAGTGACTGTTGCAAACTATATTGGTGATGATTTCATACTTTGTGATTTCCTGGATTTTTTTGTCAATGTGAGCTGAAAAACTGAGCACACAATATCAACAAATTTGCTGCTTTTCATGCTGACCGGAGTAACACATATTGTCCATATGTAATTAATTGTAACATTTTAGGAAATCAAGTTGCTGTAAGGCTCTTAATACTATAAGCTTACTTCTTTTTCCTTACTTAAAATATTACACTAATTAAAATGGGACTTCATTTTACATGATCCATTCTAAGCAAACTAAAACTTAAGGGAGGTATCAAGTCCATAACTCAGTTGACAATGCAGTGGAATAATGCCTTTAGATGTTACTGTATAGGTCATATAAACACACCTGGTTTTATTTATGTATAATAACTTATTTGTTTATTTGGGTAGGTGGGGTGTGCCACAAAAGACTTTTTTTAGCTATAACTATGATCATAAACTGAGGAAAGTAACATTCAACAAAATGATAAGAAAACATTTTAAACAGTTCTACAAAGTGCTTACATATTGGCTAGTACCATTAGAAATCAACAATTATTAAGACAAATAATACTATGTAGGCTCTAGAGTAAATCCTGCATTGGTTATAATGGTTTAAATGACTGGGAACTGCATGTCAGAAGAATAGTGCAGCCACATGAGAAAATGTCTTAGTACAATTTATAACTTGAGAATGTAGCAATTTGGCTAGAATTGCCATCTAATATAACAGAATCAAAGCAATGATTGTTTTTTTATAAGGGAATGTGTGGAGTCAAGGAACTTAATTATTTCAGCAGAATAAATCTCATAATCTCTAAGATCTATAAAGTACAGGTTAATAAACAGGGATATCAAATATTTAACAACAATTAAATGCCAGCCTCACACAACTTTCATGTGTTTTGCTGTCTTAGAGCTATAAAAGATATTGAACATTTCTTTGCTCCTTCCCTTAATGATAATTATTTAATTTTGTCATCAAAAACATGCAAACATCCAACTGAGATTTGAACTCAGACGACTGGATTTAAAGTCCAGAGTGCTATCCATTATACCATAGAACCAAATAAAATTTTGACAGTTGTATGATATCAACTCAGTGTGACTTAGAGTCATGTTCAGCCACAATGAGTTAGATGTCATTATCAAATAATTTGCATAGCTCTCAGTTAAAGATGGAATGTGGTAAAAATGGTCCCTAGGCAAGGTAATGGACTGGATCATACCCCACCACACCCTTGCAGCCATACTAATATCCTATTATTTGGCTGTCTCTCTTCAAACATAATACACTGTTCGACCTGTCAATGTGCATATTATTTCTTTCATTTTTTGTTTTTTACATTTTCAGTGATCACACATATTTGGATTCAGTTTAAAACTAGTATTTCAAATTTTACAGCAAAACCACTGTCAGCCATTTGTTAAGCAAAAAATGTCACACTTAAAACACAGTTAGCATGAACAACAGTAAACTTCTCTTCCTTTGAAACTTGCATTTATGGAAACTACATCTGGCAACCCATTAAACTACAAGATATGTGCTGGAACTCATAGTCAAACAGTACATACTGAAACTGTAATTGCTGTCTATGTGAAAGATGTAGAAATGCAAATGATAAATATGCAATTTATTTGTTAACAGGTTGGGAGAGTCCACTGAATGCAAGTGTCCCTTTTCAGGAGCAGTCTTGGAGTACTGTCTGTTGAAGTGACTTGGCCAGAGTCAGATAACAGACAATGGAAGGCTGAGGGAATAAAAGCCTACACAGTACCAGTGCATAGCCTTATTCAGCTACACTAAGTACCAGGCTGTTGTAGCCCAACACAGTGCATTTCACACCTGTTTCTTTGCAAAAAAACAAAGTTGACTAAAATGTATTCACAGTTAAAATATTAACAATAAACTCTCATACTTTATGCTGTCCAGTTTATTGACAGCCAAGTAAACACACTGTCAACAGTCAACAATAAAAGGAAATCAACAATCATACCCAAAGCACATGGCTCATATGATGATGTGCTTGTGTCCCTATTTACTACAATCAGCTACTTCCCTTGCATCATAACTACTGTACATTGCAGGAACCAAGTATTTGTGCAGACACACGTGCACACACACACACACACACACACACACACACACACACACAGACACACACACACACAGTCACACACCCACACGCACACATAAAGCCATCTGTTACAGTCACTTGGATGACTGTACACCTTGGATATCTGTTTGAGAACAAGTGAATGAATGCATTCATAAATAATGGGCAAGAAATGCATCTCAAAAACTAAGAATATTGATAGAATGAAAAAAGGGCATTATCAAGCATTTTTTAAAGGATGCAAAGTCTGAAATTCATGCCTGTCTTTATTACAAAGCCAAAAATAAGGATGGGACACAAGTCCATATTTTAAATACTATTTTCTTTAGCTATTTGCAAAGCAGTTAAACATACTGTACAAAGTGTCCCTTTTCAGCGATGACCCAAAATCACAGTCTAATTGACTTTCAAAGGCTCACAGTAGGCAAACAGAGGAAGAAAGAATCAAACCCTGTATTTCTGACTTCATGAAGCAGTTTGTTAATAACAAAGAGCCTTAAGGGCCAGACGACTGTAATTAAATTAAAATTCATTTTCTTCAAAACTCTAGTGACTAGTATTATTGGCTGACCTTAATTTATCATAAAATGATGATGTCAAGGAAGATCTGCTTCCTGTAGACAAGAATACAAGGTTTGGCTTTTACTAGCTCCATTTGCCTACTGTGTGACTCTGAGCAACTTATTAACAAGATAGTAGTCTTTGGAGTTGGCTAATTAAAGAAAAAAATTATACCATCTGTATTGTCTGACTGGTATTACTGATTGTAATCTCCAGTGATTTACCGGAAAGGTCCTTTTTTTAAAACACATTAAGGTCAGGCTGGCCTCCCTGCCATCACCAGCCCATAGACCACTCCCTAGGATGCCTTGTTCTGGATCCAGCCCTGCTCTCGACCACCCTTAATTACCATGCATCACATTGGCTAAGGCAATCTTCTCATTCACTCTTGCACACATATTCACACACACACACACACACACACACACACACACACACACACACACACACACTCACAGGCATCCTATGTGCACATAGCATTTACTGAATATAGCACTGCTCTCCTTCGAATGAACTCATGGACATATTCACCCTTAAACGCACAGACACAGGTGTGCATGTAGACATGCACACAAACTCTCACACACACACACGCACACACACACACACACACACACACACACACACACACACACACACACACACACACACACACACACTCTGACACATATGGATAATTACACTCTTGATCCCCTACATAATCTACCTACTGTGATCATACACACATACAGGCACACACTGGCACACACATGTAAACAGACAAAATAGTCATTCCATTCCATTTATATTCCTAAAGACATGCATGACACTGCAACACAAATCTACTCCTTACTTATACTCATCCACTTCCTCTCCACCAAGCTTTTCTGCTATGTGGTTTCTCCCTTTAATTAGAATTGGTGACCACTGTATTGTGGTTGTGTTAATTTTAATGGCCAGTCATGCTTATTTATGCTTCACAAACTGATTCTCTAGCATATATATATATATATATATATATATATATATATATATATATATATATATACACATGTTAAATTGTGTTGATTAAAACTCATAATTTTTCATTCCTACATGCACCTTTATAGATGTCTACCTGTTACTCTGATGTTTTGCTATTTGAAATGTATGACCATAGTTGTACAATAAAGTGGTTATGAGTTTTATCTGCATCTGAGTTTTGGAGAGAATTATTTTCTTCTGCATAACTGGATAAATGCTGCGACTCATATCCAAAGAAGCCTGGTAGATAGGTTGTTTACTGATTTAAAAAGGCAGGCACTGAACAAGTGTTTTATTTTGGTTTCAAGTAGCAATTTCTGTGTATAATATACAAACAAATTTCTGAACCACTCATTAATGATAACTTTGCTTGGTTCATATTTTTTTAATATAACTCATTCTTTAAGTTTTACTGATAAAAATCTGAAATACGTGAAATCATGAAATACACACACGCACACACACACACACACACACACACACACACACACACACACACACGTGTGTGTGTGTGTGTGTGTGTGTGTGTGTATGTATATTTATATATACATTTTATTTGTACGATAAGAAGTAGAACTATATTGCTGCTTTTTGTATGATTGCTGTAAAATACCTTTTTCAGACTGATAAGCTGTGCATGGAATGTGTGAAGCTGAGTAGATTTGATGAGTGCTGCATTCCACTGTTTTATGTACATTGAAGTACATGATCACTTTGAAGATAAATACGGTTAATTGGATGCTTCTGAATTTTATGTTAAAAATATTAACAGTAATTGGAATTCCTCTCAGAGGAAAGATGAGCAGGGAAATTTCTAGATAAATCTAGATACTTGGTAGAGAGCTAGAACTGCTCTTGGTTTGGCTTGGATTTGCTTAAATGTTTGTGTGCTGGAGCGTTCTTATATGGATTAAGATTTTCCTTGGATATGAAGTCTGCAATGATATTCCAATCCTTTTTGCACTTAGTATTAATTTTATGTGAAATGCTGAGTGGCCATGTGTGTGCTTGACAGTTATATGTATGCAGTTAGATAAAAAAGTAATAGTTTTACCCGACCTTCAGTTAAACTACATGCAGATACTTCATTTGTTGCCTTTCTTTTCACCTTGTTTAAAGTAATTATATAGTAAGGGAAGTTGTTATTCTGTAATTCTAATTTACAATGATGGTATCTAAGGAATGTGTTCTGTATGACTGACCTGGACGGTGAAAACAGGTGGTGAGAGATGAATCAGTGTATTTGTGACTGTACAGATTAAATGAACAATATTTCCTGATTCTTTCTTCTCTACTGAGGAGTGATCACTAGAGTCAGTGGTAATCATGGGCAGGACAAAGAACAGGTAAATAAGTGAATCTTGTGAAGAATCCATCACCATTGTTACATGTGTCAGTCTTTTGTAGAGTAGATGGGCAGGAGTACTGACCCATCTCACCTACAGTAGGCATCAAAATCACCTTACCCTGTTTCTTGGGAAAGATAGATTAAATATGGGAGGAGATGCTGGTAACCATGAAGTTTCTACCAAAAGGATACCTGAATTTTTATATGTAGAAACTTACAAAGAAAGCACTTGTGATTACATAGCTGAATCCCATAAATATATTGAAAACATGAAAATAAAGAGTTTCCTTGATGTGGTTAATTTGAAATTGATAAACTGGATTATTTGGTTACTATGTTACAGGCTAGGGCTATTAAAGTGCCCCAATTACACAGTACTCAGAGTACTATCAGTGAGCCAGAGTAAAGGGTAAGTGAAAAGACAAGTGCTGGATCAGGAATGCTTCCATGTCATGTGATTACTACAAGACAAGGAAGGATAAATGCTAAAGACAGATCAGTTTACTTTTACCATACTACTCTCACGGGTGAGTTTTCAGTGGATGATGCTGAAACACGTAGAATGTGAATCAATCATTGCAGCCATTACTGCCCCTGTCTTCTAATCTAACTTGCTCAGATAGCTTGAAAACTGTTCATCTTAATGTTGCTTCTGCCTCAGCATTGAATCAGACAGGATCTTGTTAACTATGTATTGGCAGAAGATTTAATAAATGCAAGGACTGCGAGATCTGTTTGTAAGAACTAAAGAGTTTCAAGGTATTCCTGAATCCAGAGATGCTGTTGAAGCAGTTTGAATATCAAACCAATAAGCATCTCATGGAATGTAATACAGCATGCTATCATTTAATGTACAATTGTCTAAATACGTTTGCTAGCTAGATATTTGTTTTACAAATTAAACTGTACTGCCTACTTCTTTCTTAACAATGTTTTCTTTGGATTACTGACAGAAAATAAATTTCATGAATTAGCCTTGCCCACTGATAAACCTCAACCTATTGTGATAGGTAGCAACTCTTAGCAACACAAACAATTTCACTTTATTGCCCTTTCTCTGTGGGTACCACATTTAAATGAGATTGGTCAAATACATAGTAAGTAAAACTACAATAAATGCTAGCCTTTACCCTAATACTAAAATCCCCGTTTGTTGAGAATCTGAGGAAGAAAGTGGACCCATTCTTGATTCTTTATTACAGCAAGACATAATAATTCCAACATATAGTATTTTCAATACTCTTGTTTTAACTGTTATGATACCAGGGAAAGATACTTATAGATTTGTCTAAGACCCAGGGTCTATGAGTAAAACAGTGAACCCATCATTCCAATTGTCATATATCCTGCTAGCATACTTTATTCTTTACCACCTAAAGTTTATTGTTTTACTGTTACTGATCTAAGCTTTGCTTTCTTTTCTGACCATATTATTCCTAACATGATATGCTTGTTCAAATTTATTTATAAGGGACAGTAGTATACCTGTACAAGATTACTTTGGGGGTATACTGAGTCATCATGTTTATTTTCCCAGACTTAAAAACAATGTATTGCTGACCTTTCCTTTGATGTGTTCAGCCTTAAAATAGCATATACATAATTTCTTATTAGCTTTAACTTTTTTACACGCACGCAAGGATGTAATGCATTTGTTGATTTGCCTAGTCCATTAGGTCAAAAGGAGTTCAAAGAAAAGATGTAATTGCATCCTCTTCAAATGCCTTACTTGGAATATGATATTGCCACAGGGGGGTGGTGATATATCACTACCTCTCATGCTGAGGCTATTCTGAAATTCCCCAGTCCAACTACTATTCCTCAAACAGACACTTTTCTGGGCATTGTTTGATATTTGCTGCCAGTGTATCCTAGGGTATATACATTTGATAAAACTGTTTTAAGAAATCGCATGCTGTAATACTCCAGAACCACTTCCTTGAGCTAAAAGATTGCTTTTACAAAACTGAAGAAAAACTGATCTTCCAGTTTTGAGAGTATATCAGGATATTCTTTTCTGTCACATGTATGATAGATTTGTCCAAGGAGTACTGACTGAAAAACATAGTGATACACTGCATACAGCAAAGCTTTGGATCTAGAAACAGTTGTATTTCACCTCATCTGAGGGCACTATCAAGGAATTTGGAACTGCCTTCCAATTTGGTACTAGGACCCTCTTTAACTGCAGCAGTGCTGTATTCTGTACTTACTCATTTGGACAGAGAGGGATTCAACATCTTTCTACAAGCATTAATTAGTGCTTCTGGATGAAGTTAACTGTTGTAAATCCAGGATCATTATTGCCATGTAAAAATAAAGAGGAAAACATGACCATAAATTACTTGGAGAAAAATGCTGCAAACCTAGAAGTGATGCAAAGTATGTTCCACTGGAAAATTGTGAGCTGAATCTATTTGTTGATGGTTTCCTTTCAGAAATGAAAAGGGTGAACTGACTGCGGGGAAAGCAATACTTATTGAATATGAAGTTCTAGAAAAGGGCAGGTTATAAACATTGAAACTCATGCAAGCAGGAGTGTTAGTAGCTCTAACTAGATCTCTTCATAATGTAAAATGGAAATGTCTTTCACTAAGAGTCCTTGGCACATGAGATGGACCATGGCTTTGGACACACAGGAAATGTTTATATTCTAAAAAGGGACACATTTAAAATGAGAACTGCATTGAATATTTACTGGAGATGATCCAGATTTCATTTCTTATCACTTATTAAATGCAAAACCTGCATGAAGGTTAATGGTACAAATATGGTACGAATATTAAATGTGATTCTCTTATGGACAAGATAGGAAAAGATATTCGCTCAATTAGGTTCTTGTGAATTACAACTTGCTATAATTCAAGACAGAGCAACTGGGGTGGGAAAAAAATCTTGGAGTCAAGCAAATTGTCTTTTATATTGGAATGACTTTTTGAGCCACTCGTATGGTACCTCAGTGATGCTATAAGTATTATTACCTTACTTTGTCCATGTGCTTCATGTAGTGTCATAGTCAGGAAATTATGTAATGACATGTTCTATCATTAGACATTATGCTCCAGGCTTTCTCACAATTCACTCATCGGTTCTGTAATAATTAATATATCATATCAGAAACTGCTCATCAGCTGTGTAATTACTGTGTAACTTGTCAGAAACATAATGAAACTAAACAAACACAGAAACTGCATTGTTATCTGTTTCTTAAGGTCCTTTTCAAAAGTTTTCTACAGGAGAGTTGTCCCTATCTGCCTGTCAAATTAAGGCTATTCTGAAAGTCCCTAGACTGACTACTGTTTCCCCAGATAAGCACGTTTCTGGACATGGCTGATGATTGCTGACAGCTGATCCTGGGATATAAACATTTAGTAAAACATTTTCAAAAATTACTGATTTACTTGTTGGACTGAGGCTTTCCCCCTTTTAAAATAAACAGTACCACTGCCTGGAAGAAATTTAAGGTATTAATGAAAGTGATACCTTGACTTGAGATATCCATATCTATAAACACTGAAGTCTATTTTACTAGGTAGATTATACAACAACTGTGTAAAACTTTGCATACAGAATAGTGATTTCAGTACCTTTATAGGCCATGATTTTCATGCTTAGATATATACAATGCAGTTTTGAAAAACAAGATAGCTACGATTTTTTCAAGAAATAGGCTTAAAACTGCCAGGTATTTTTCATTTCCCCGATGACAATGAGAAATTAATGCCACATGACAACTGGACTAAGCCCAGATAAGATTCTGAAGGTTCACCCTACAACAACACCTGCGATTTCACAAAGAAATATTAAAATAAGCCAACAAAAATTAGTGAGCCTGCAATTATAAAACACTGCTTCTCATTAAATAACTGTCTAAAAAAGGTTCTATTCACATATTTTGTCTGCTTATTAAAAAGCTCTAAAGAACAGCCTCTATTCCTTCCAGCTAGGATACTGCATTCTGGTGCAGCTGCATCAGTTGAAATCCTCCCCAAAGCTCAGGTCAAATGGTCCCTAAAGAGCACTTTTAATAACTCCTACATTAGTCGAAGTGCAAGATGTTCCCTACTGGACTCATTCTTCACAAAGTAAATGAACCATCATTGTAGAGTATGCTGAAACTTGAAATCCAAAAATATAATTTAATGCCTGGAGAATAACAGACCAATGAACCAGGTGGTCAATTTTCCATTCCTGTGGAAGAAAACAAATTCCTAAATATGTCAAAGAAGAAATCCACATGGAAAATCTTATGGTTGTGCCAGAGATCAAGTCTGAAACATCGAGGGAAAAGAATGCCCCAAATGGAATAAAAGTACATCAAGGTCTTACTAAAAATCTGGTGACCAATAAATACAGCCACTAAGTTAAACTGTGACTATCATTTCATACCCATCTAATTTGAACTTCAAGTCTTGATGGAAAAAAATGCGTAATTTGTATCACTATACAATTTATCTGATGCCAATGAACTGAGAGATTAAAAAGATAATACTTACCTGAATGTGCTGAATTGTTTTGCACAAAATCAAAATGCTGAATGTGTAACCATGAGCCTCATCCTACAGGCATTGATATTCTGGCAATTGCTATCTCCCTTCCATGGACTGAACTTGCAAAAATATCTATAAAAATAGGACTGTGTCAGTACAGCTTATGGGAACTATATCTGTCTGCTGAACCTGTTTTGCACAAAATGGAACACATCCTGTAGGAATTGTCATCTGTAATATTGCTTTAAAACAATCAGATAAAAAGGACTCCAAATCAAAAAAATATATATGTGCCACATTTCAGTTTAATGAAGCTCAGCTGTGAGGTTCTTACATAGACTGCATGACACAAAATACTATTTCATATATATAGAATATATGGTAACCATTTGAAATATTGGGACCTGCTAGACTGAGTCCTGAAACACGGAGACTGAATTGCCGACAAAAGGACTTGTATATACCAAGTCTAAAATTGCCATTTCCAAGAATATTACATTTTCTCCAACATATGTCAGTCTTGGAGTTGGAATATATAAGTTTGAAGGGGATTTGGTGTGCTTGTCCCCCCCTCCACCTGGAAAAAAGATGTTTAAAGGAAAAGAGAAATCTTTGAGATTCTCTTTTCTCCTTGGTTTTCTCACTTTTTACAGCTTGTTGACACTCAGCATGCTAAGTGCTGACATTTCAATAGGGAGCCAAATACAGACACAGTATTATTTTCAGATAGGTACTCATACATATCCCTATTTGCTAGTCAGGCTGTAATTTAACAATTGTTACTACATATGCGGACCAGGATATTTTACTCTCTGCTGGTCTGGAATTTGTTTTTGGATATACAGAGTCAAATATGACATTTTGATTCCCTTCTACAAGGGAAGACTAAAAATGTGTGTGATAATCATTACCACAGAAACCTGTTTTTTTTTTTTACTGGCTGTCTAACAATCAAGGTAGCCAAAACAATCAGTGAAATAAAAGTACTGCCTGATTTGCTCAAAAGAATAAGTAATGGAATTGCAAATACTTTTTGGAAAAAATACCATGGAATTGATACAGACTATAATTTTCCAGAGCTGTATGACCTTAGACTACAGTCTTATCAGGCACGAAACATGGGTAAGCTTATTAGGCTGGACATATGTAGTTCCATAGTTCTCCTCTTCTTTGCCATGGACCACATCAAGCCAAGACACTGCAAGCCAACATAGTGTACACTGCCTATAGTCATGACATGGCAGTACAGCTCCATCAGTGTAGGATGTGATCACTGACTCCTTGCACGATCCCTGTATATTTGGCTAGCTTGTTTACTTCCCATGGTACTTCCCCCATGTTATAGCTTTGCAGTCACCTGTCAGTTTGTTCCCCCTGCACTTGTGTGTCATGATGATTGTCTGTCGCACTTGTGCATCATGATAATTGTGTTCTCCCAACCTCCTGACGAGTGTGGGTACTGTCCTGCATAGGCTGGATGTGGTATTGTATACATCATTTTATTCTCTGCTGCCTGTGTCATGTCCTATAACTGTTGACCAAATTCCTCCTCTTTGCCAGTGCTGCCCTCACCTTTGCCTTGGATGTGGTACTGCTGCCATATATTCCTATCCTAACTCCCTACCCTGTTGTTGACCTGCTGCTATGACTGATATTGAAGGCCTTGACATGATGTTCACCTTCTCCTCAGGTGTCTAGATATGTGTCCCTTCAGTTGTCGAAACACGCACTTAACTATGTTTTTCTTTTCTTAATAGCATATTTTATAGGAAATTTCATGCATGATCTTGTGTTTGATTAGTGGGATAATTAACCAGGACTCTGTGGCATAATTAGCATTGCTAGTAACACACAACAAATAACATATTGCATACCGCTATCCATCTCCTTGCAGGAATTTGTGTGCATAGACATATCTACTATGTGTGTGCACCTACTTATCAGGGGACTCTGTGGGAAGTCACCTAACAGGAAGCATTAATATAGTTTTCACATGAGCCAAGTGTGCGAATCATGTAAGTTACTCAGGTGGCATACAGACACATTTTATATAATATTCTGGGCACATACTTCTCAACTGTACATATTTTTGTAGAATGTCCAGCCCCAGGATTCAATAAAGCTTACACAGA
Source organism: Protopterus annectens (assembly GCF_019279795.1). Lineage (NCBI taxonomy): Eukaryota > Metazoa > Chordata > Ceratodontiformes > Protopteridae > Protopterus > Protopterus annectens. The sequence continues at coordinate 1,143,836,818 of NC_056729.1, read as the reverse complement.
GCTAAACTCCATGTAAGAATAGTGGCATGGTTCGAATATGGAGTTCAAAGCCTGTGCAATCTGGTAAACAAGGCTGGGGGCGTGCACGAGCCTCCCAGCACTATTCCAACATGGACACCATAGAATAATGCTAATCACCTCATTTGCTGGTGAAAATCATTCAAATTAAGTGAGTTAGTGATTCAGCAAGCAGATAGGGATGCGTGTTGGAGCCGTGTCTGTTGCAGAAATGTATTCGCTTACTAACCGTGTACATTTCTGCAAAAATTAAAACAGGGGCATGCAGCTGAAAGTAAAGCATGTATTATGAGTATTAGGCATGCCAATGGCCAAAAATATGGCCATTGGCATGAAAAAGTGTTTCAAAATTATAAAAATCAAATTTATTTTTTGGACCGATTTCAGCCGTTTAAGCGGAACTCAATGGCGTGCAAATGAGATCATGCGGAAAATAAAAAAAAATGTAAAAAGACAATTTTATGTGAAAGATGAATTTTGCCATTATAAGGGGCAGCAGGCAGACTCATAACAATAACAGGTAACATTGGTAGCTAAGGGCATAGATTCTGGTATAACTAGGGTCTAAGGCAGTGGGGTATGCAAATAAGCTAAATTTATTGAGTAGCAAAATGGGAGACCGTGTCCATGTGCATCTAACTGTGTAGGAACTATAATGTGATGGTGTAAGCAGAAGAAGCAGCTGACATGAAAAGGGGGTGTGTCATGCTTGGTGTAAGCACATTGGAGCTCTGGGGCTCCTATTTGCAGTCAGCTAAGCACAGCAAAGCAAGGGGGTGTATCTGAGGCTGCTTAGCTGTGCTTAGCTCCTTCAAGAACTGATGAGCGTATTCATGTCCAGGGGAGAACCTTTTCTGCTCAGCAATGTTTACACTAGCGAAAACAGTTTGTATGGAGCACTGTAGGGCTTAAACACAGCGGAAATAAAAAAAAAAAGGAAATAGCAGAATAAAGGTAATGAACTCCAAATCACTAATATGGACTCTGCCACTCACAGTGGCCGATTCAAACCCCTCAGTAATATAGCTGGCATGTGGAATGTATCATAGTCAGCCAATCACACAGGCAGCATCTGCAGCACACCAGTATAAAGTATGCAAACACCTTCCAGTCTGGTTTCTCCCACAAGCCCTGCAACATTGGTGTAAACACTTGGGAATTTTAACTGACAAAATGTTAGGGGCTGCTGCTGCTTTCCTACATCTGTATGTGCTACAGACTGAGGGCAGTGATGAGGATGATGCTGACAACTGTCCCAGACTGAGGAGGAGAAGAGTGTTCTGACCCAGAGTAAGCTTTCAGGGGCTACATGAGTTGAAGATAGTGGAGCACTAGAGGGTTGAAAGGAACATACTACAGCAACTCATCGAGCTGTGCTGGCCTCACCTCAGACCCAGAGTCAACAGAGGGAAACCCATCCCAGTTGAAACAAAGGTATGTGTAGCCTTAAGAATACTAGGTATAGGTACTTTCCAAAGACTTACTTGGGACATCATGGGGGTCTCACAGGCATCTGCATCCCGGGTACTCCAGCAGTTCCTGGATGTCATGCAAAGAAATGCCGGTGAGCACATATATTTCCCTAGCACTCTTGAGGAGAGGACCAGCAATATGCATCTCTTCCACCATGTAGCAGACTACCCAGAGGTACTGGGTGCCATAGACTGCATGCACATCCAAATCAAGGCACCACCTGGTGAAGAGGGTAGAGTCTATGTCAACCGCAAGGCCTATCACTCCATCAACTGCCAGGTCATGTGCATTGCCCAGGGCATTATCATGAATCTGTGTGCTGTCAGCCCTGGTAGTTATCATGACTCCCACATCTGGCATGCCTCACAGCTGTACCAGGCATTTGCCAGGTGGGACATCCCATATGACTATCTGGTGGGGAATGCTGGCTGTGCACTGGAGACATGGATGATGACACCCATCAGAAATGCACACACACACACACACACACACACACACACACACACACACACACACACACACACACACACACACACACACACACACACTGAAGAACATCATTATGAGGCACACGCACAAACCAGGATCATTGTAGAGCATGTGTTTGGGATACTGAAGTCATGTTCCACTGCCTTAACATATCTGGTGGAGCCCTGCAGTACTCTCCAGCCACATGTGCACACATGTTCATAGTATGTGCCATGCTACACAATATGATCCTGTGGAAACAGCTGCAGCAGGAACATCACAGGGAAGAGCCACACAGCTCTCCACCATTGCCAAGGTCCCTACAGGCACAGAGGGAATTGTAGGAGGAACCCCCCTCAGCCTGCTCCTGTAGGCATTTGGAGGTGTGCCCAGTATGCCCAGGCCTTGGCAAAGAGGCAACGCATAACACACACACTGACACTGTAGGGACCCAGGTAGTGACACCTCTCTCTGACTTGCACACACAGTAAAATGGATGCCAAACACATCACACTACCTGCACCTTACCAAGTATAGGCTGTTTACAGCGTACATCCAACAGAGTCAGCCCTCAAGCACCGTCCTCACAATTGCTGCAGGCACAAAGTAAGTCAGTCTTCTTAAAAATAAATGAATGGAGTAGTACATTGTGCTAGCATAGCTATGGTATTACTGCATGCATGTAAGGGAATGGGGTGGCCTACTGGGATAGCAGAAGACAACCAACAGCTATGTGGGACAACAGGAAATGTCCACCCAATACTGGCTTCACCAGAGTATGTAGTAGTCTCCTAGCTGTCAAATCTCACTGCAGTATATGTGGGGGGGCTAACTAACTGGGTGGTCATAGGTCACATGTATGGATGTCAAAGTGGAGGTCCCATACCCACCCCTCAGCCTCACCCAGCAAGTCAGCCATAGAAATCCATAAAAATATGTCTGGAAAAGGCCCACAAATGGGGACAATGATGAAATATTCCCCTACAGACTTACACAGTGATATCACAGCAGGTCTTGCAGTTTCATTAAGGTGGTGAAGGGTAAGTAGTCTGAAACCCAAATGTCTGCCATTACAATCTAAACTGTGGTCTTTAGTGACATGCCTGTACTCTCCAAGACAGGCCCAATACTATGCTAAATGGAACCAAAATATAAAGCCAACATCATCACAGTCTGTGTAAACATGTACAGTTGACAGGTGTGCCCCCAACACACCCATGTTCCCATAGAAATGCAGTAACATTAATGTTTGTAGGGTATTAGCAGCAGAGGACAAATTTCCAGGGCTTTCCCAATCAACTTGATAACTTGTTGCATGTCCACAATATGCAGGGGTCAATGAGCTATGTATATGTGGGGTTAATACTGCCAGGATGTGGCCAGCACTTACTCCTGGCTGTCGTGTCTTAGTGGCCTAGGTACAGTACTGTGGTTGACAGGGTCTACGTTCCAAGAACTTCAGCACCAATTTCTTTGCGTGTCAACTACACCTATGGTAGGAGTTGTACACACTGTCCAGATGTCAATATCTGCTACTGCAGAAAACCTGGACAGGTCAGGGACAGGGAGCCACACATATGGACAGTACACAGCTCAGAGTAACCTACACAGTGCCTAGCATACCTCTCAACTGTACAGTCTTTTTGCAGAATATCCAGAGGTTTGCATCATATGTTTGGTCTGTTTATCATGAAATTGTGTTTTTTCCAGCAAATCACTGGCAAATCACGAAAGACTAAAGTCAGAAAATAATGACAGATTGTAGTTTCGGACTTCATACCCTTTAGAAAAATGAATGCTAATGCAAAACCTGTTATTGTATCACCTTTTCTAGGTTTGTAAGGCTAATAGTTAAGAATGGTCCCTAAATTTAGGCCTTTGTCCCCCAATTACTTGTGGCTTTGTCCAGATGTCTGACTCTAAGAAGTTGAGAGGTATGGTGTCTAGTAAGACAGCAGGTACCTGAAGGTCAGTGTACTGGCAGGTTATAAAAGGCTGCCACCTTACTGTGTCAGCACTGACAACATGTCCCTGACCAACATCCATACCCCTGGAATGACAGGTTGTCACAGAAGGAGCACAAGTATGCCTTGTATGTCTGTTCTGCTTGTCCTAACATTGCATTCACCTGCCAACTATTTGCAAAACAAGAAAGGGTCATGTCAAAAGATCACTGGCAGACAGTGGTGAAGCAGATGTCATACCCATAAGAGAAAGCAAGCAAATACCAAACTGGTCTCCCAACTGTCTATGTTTGGCTGAACAGTATTAACACCCTGTCCTTTGTTTGACTGTCATATATGGGCCTATCCAGATGTCAGTCGGTGATGGTTTGACAGCTAGGCCAACATGTAGCCTCATAATAACATAGTAACACAAACCATCTGAGAACCACAGCAGATGTAGTGGTGCAATGATGGACAACCTGCTAAATAGGTACACTCAGAGGTGTGAAGTCCATAACCTTGTGTGTGATGTTACAGCATTTACCCTGCTCACACCAGAATTACAAATACATAACAGCAGCCACTGTGGGCAAAGCTTGTGACTGGACTACAGAATGACAAAGAGACACACATAAGGGGAAGGGGAACCACTGGCCAGACAAATGGAGAATATGCACACTAGAACAAATTGTGGAATGCAGTGTATGGAGTCAGTAAACGTTACCTGCAAATACAAAACACCCACCCATGTAAGTGAAGGTCTGCAACAAAACAAAAACCCAAACAAAGGACACCTCAGAGTCAAAAACACATGAAAAATCCACTAACCTACACATCACAGACCATGCATAGCCCACACATCAGGGTCTTGCAGACACTAAGGCCTTACCATACATGCAACATATTACTCATAGAAGTCTCCACTGTGAGACACACAGATGTGCCTCTCACCAGGCAGGATAAGGAGAAAGTCAGGTGCCATAATCTGCCATATCACACATGCACTCAAGTCACCCCACAACAGGTGCAGGTATCACTCCGGCCTGGTCCATGGTGGTGTGAACGATGTCAGATGTACCTCCCAGGACTATAGGAAGATAGACATGATTCAGCTTGCTGAATATGTGTCTCATGCAGGTATTTCCCTAGCCTTAAGCAGCATTCTGCCATCACCCAGAATGACGGCTCAATACAAATAGAAAATAATTGTCAGTAACACTTGGCTCACTTGCTGGTATCATCCCAGGGGGATCTTCTGCCTTGCAGCAGGGGAATATGATCGACAGACCACACTGCTTTGCTAGAGATGACCTACATCTGTCTCACTTGGCCTTCAGGCCTATGGAAAAGGCCCTTGCCTCTCCCATAGTGCATTTGTAGGGAAAGTCATGGGATCCATACTACCAACATAAAACACTAAAGAAAACACAAATTAAAGGCCATGCCAGTAAATGCTAGGAGTCTAAATAGGAAAATGCACTCATTGCAAACAGTCATAAACCTGGAAAATGGTGACATTTGTGCACTCACAGAAACCTGGGCCACAGCCATGGAGAGTAACCCATCCTTACCTGATCACTCATCATATCACACAGCCAGACCCCAAAATGTGGGCAGCAAAGCCAAAGGAGGTGGAATATAAATATATATTAGACAGACACACACCTCCAGGCTGGCCAAACAGTCTGACACACACGAGACACTCCAAGTGCAGTCAACTGTTGACAAGACCCCTATGCAAATTACACATAGCTACAGGCCAACACATCTGACTCAGGACACCCAGTCCACATAACTGGCCCTCTACAACTCTACTAAGATTCCACCAATCACCCTGATCCTGGCTGACTTAAATTACCCAACCATTGATTGGAAATCCAACCATGCCAGAACAGAAATGCACAGAGATTCCCACATCCTATCAACTCTACATCCTTAGGACAGCCACTTGATACTCCCACAAGATGCGATACCCACGTCGGACTTGGCAGTAACCAACATGATCAACCACTGCAGCACCCCTACGGTATCATCCTCCCTGGCAAGATCTGACAGAAAAGTGGTCACGTATCATATCACCATCTCTCCTGACCCCCCTCTAGTCATGGTAAAAGGAAAATGTTCCACAAGCTGATCACAACCACCAGAAGGATGGTATAAACAGCTGAGCAGCCCTCTACTCCACTAGAGGAACAGGCACCAACTTCCAAATGTACACAAAACTACTATGCCAGCATATACATAGAGATGCACAAAATCAGGAACACCTGACAGGACAACATCGCTGTCTGCAAGGGAGAATAAACCTGTCCACAAACATCTGCAATAAAGCAACTCTATAACAAAAGGATAACATTGCTGTCCAGGACAAAGAAGGAGGAGATGCACAGTTGGAAGTAATCATCCCTTAGCCTGAACAAACAAATAAGAGAACCAGTGAAATCCACTAAAGGCAACTCAGAGTCAAAATTGCCCACATCTAAGACAGACAATCATAAGGTTTTCCTCACATATGTCTGCATTCCCAAAGGAAGCTCCCAGATCTGTGCAGAACTGGTGGTCAAGGACACCACATACACAAATTCTGTAGATATAGCTAATCCACTGGCTGACAGATTCAGTGGAAATGTCTCCCCTCTGCCCCCCCATCAGGAAAGCAGGACATCCCCAGTACCTGAACACCTAACCCTTATCACTAGGGAACAGGGCATCACTGCCCTATCAAGGTCAAGAAGACAGACTCCATGAGACTTGAATACATCCCAGGCTGCAACCTACATAAGCCCAGGCATGAACTGGCAGCATTATTACACACCCTACACACCCAAAGCCTGAGCACTGTCTTTGTCACAGCCGAGTGGCTGACAGCCATTGTCATCCCTTTACACCAAGGTGGAGTGTTCACTGATCCAGGAAATGAAAGACCCATCAGCCTAATTAGCCTGATCCACAAGGCCATGCAATGGAATATCATGGATCTCATTAACAGGGACATTGGTAACATCTGAATACTTTACCCTACACAGTCTGCCATTCTCAGGGGAGGTATGTCAGTGAACTCTGGATGACTTCCCTGAGGCAGCCAACAAAGGCATGGATGAGGGAAAGATGGTGCACTCCGGCTACCTTGACCTGGCCAAAGCCCTACACATTATTCCCCACTTGGCCATAGTACATGAACTCTGTCAACTAGGCAGCAATCCATATGTTACCAGATGGGTAGCAAACTGGTTCATTGATAGAACCCACATAATCATAATAGGGGTAGCCAACTCAAACAGTACACCTGTAATGGGATCAGTCTGGGGTCCTCTGGTATACAAGATATACTTCCCTGAGGTGCAGGCCACAAACACTGGCTTATGGCTAACCAAGTTAGCAGATGACTGCAAGCTGGGAACAGTCATCAATACCCAAAGTGATGTGGACGTCCTACAAGAGGGTATCACCAAAACAAATGTCTGATGGCAGAAACTTGGCCTCAATCTGAATGCCTGCAGATACATCATAATCCCCTTCAAGGAGACTGACGTCCCCATGTAGTATCACATTAATAACAATCTCCTACATACACAATCAGTAGTGAGGCATTTGACACCCAGGTTGATAGCAACCTAAAGTCTGAGCACCATGTTGATCCCATTGTACAGAAAGCTTCATAGATGGGACAACTCAAATGCAAGGGTATCACATACAGGAACAAAGAGGTCATAAGATCCATGTATGCTAACCTTATGAGGCCAATTATTTTGTTCAATGCCCCCTTTGGTATGTACCTCACCAAGAACATGCAGCAGCTGGAGAGACCACAGAGGTTACTCACTGGGAGAATGCAGGACCACAAACACCTACTCTACACAGATAGGCTAACAGCACTGTCCCTCTACTCAGTTCCATACAAACTCTGCAGAGATGACCCTTGTCTGGCATACAAATCAATCCAGACCCTGCCTTGATGTGACTGTTGCACATCTGGAAGTCAAGGTGCACTCAATCAACCTGTAGGCACATCATCATCCTGGTCTGTGATATAAATACAGCTTGTTGGTGTGACAGATACATGTCCCACACAGTGGAATACACTCCCTGTCCACATCAAGTCAAGTGCCTCAACACCCCTAGTGAAGCACGCCCTGTATAAGTGCATGGGAAATGGAAAATACAGTCCTGTGATTCCACCTGTGTCCCTGCTAGACAGGGACTCTGGGTGCTGACATGTCTTAACATGGGCTACACTCTCATCTGTGAGGGTTATAATGGCTTCAGGGCCAATAGCCTACTAACCTCATATCAACCTATCAACCTATACACACTGTCTGTCAGTGGTTCACCACATTAGTCTGTACTGCTGTGCCACTGACATACCTGGAAATCGCAGTGCTAAGTGGAATATACCACACATATAATGGACATTTCTGCTCAGAGAATGCACTTTGTACGCACACCCATACCTCTCAACCTCTTACAGCAAGACATCTGGACAAGGTCATAAATACAAGTGGAACAAAGGCCCAATGATAGGTACGTGTTTTAAACATTGCTCTTACAAACTGGTAGAATAACAGGTTTTGCATTAGCAGGAATTGTCTGAAGGTTATGATGTCTGAAATACAAACGTCTGTCATTTTTTTTCTAACTTCAGTCTTTAATTATTTGCCAGTAACTTACCAGAAAACCACAAGTTTATAAAACATGGACCAAAATTAGACAAACATCTGGACAATCTGCAAAAAACTGTACAGTTGAGAGGTATGCCTACATCAGGATATGAGTTTTCAGGTAAGAAGAATACCACACAACCAAGAGATACCCAGCCCTATATCACCAAGTTGCTGGACTGTTTACATACCTTCATCAGTCAACCGACTGTAGCCACACCTCTCAACTGGCCAGATTGGGCAAGAATGTCTATAGCTTGGCTCATAATATTGGTCTGTGTATCATACATCTTGTATTTCTCTGGTAAATCACTGTGATGATCTGAGGATTTCTGTCAGTAGGTAATGACACAATACATTTCAGTGTCAGATGTCATATATGTCAGAAAACGTATGCTAAAACAAACCCTGTAACCCTAGCAACATCTTTTTTTGCTTTTGAGAGGTATGGCTGTAGCACACAAAACCCTGGACTGGAGTACAACTATCTTTGGAATGGAGTCCCACTCTTGCTATAGAAGGTCATACTGGGCATGCTCCTGCACTTAGAGAATTACAGCTCATGTTGAAACCCACATCAGACTATATAACTGCATTGTGCATATATGTCTTTGCATACAGACAGCTATGTACACCTTAACTGCCTCTACACACACCCATCAGACAAGATTACCCTCAGCTAGCTGCAGGTGACCCATATATGATATATCTGCATCTGTTGCATGTGATACACAGATATATATATATATATGGGCAACATATAACAATATGTCAAGCATACACACACATAGACATGGGGAAGAGATAGACAGACAGTGATATATAGAGAGAGAGACACTGGGAGACACACACAGAGAATGAGTCATACACAGGGATATCCTGAATGGCATAGAGTGATGTCCTGCTGCGGGCAGTGGCATTCCGGTTGTAACCAGTCACACGTGCCAGCATGAAGGTGAGCTCCATTGTGTAATAGTATTGAGGGGGATCTATATTACATAGTCGAAGTTCCATAACTTCGACTGACATATGTATGAACACATATGTCCAAAGTTACGGAACTTCAACTACATATAAAAACATAAAAAAAGTAAAGTAAAATAAAAGGGTATATGCAGAGGGGCAAGCCCCCCTGCAACCCCACACCCCTGCTCTTTAAATATACCAACTCCGAGGTCGCACTGCAGTGCAGTAAAGGGAAAATTTCCTTTACTGCACTGTAGTGTGACCTCAGATTTGGTATACTTAAAGAGCAGGGAGGGTGGGGGGTGCAGGGGGGCTTGCCCCCTGCATATACCCTTTTATTTTATTTTTCCTTTTGTTTTTATTTTTTATGCATACTTGAAGTTCCTTAACTTTGGACATTTGTGTTCGAACATATGTCAGTCAAAGTTACGGAACTTCGACTATGTAATATAGACCCTATTGAGGTGGGTGTTATAATATCACATCACCTGCCTTTGTGTGTGTGTGTGTGTGTGTGTGTGTGTGTGTGTGTGTGTGTGTGTGTGTGTGTGTGTGTGTGTGTGTGTCTGTAGGTCTAAGTATTAAGAGGCCTTTCCCACTCAGTACACTTCCCATTGCACTACTTTACATCTGCTGATGTTATTCCCCTTAGAAGTACCATTGGACAGCCTTCAGCCCTATAAGCTCCATGGCACATGCAATAACTATGGAACAATATTGTACAAATAACTAAATAAGCAGGGGTTCTATTCTCAGTGCTGGCAAGTGTGCGTGTGCATGTGTGTGTGTATGTGTGTGTGTGTGTGTGTGTGTGTGTGTGTGTGTGTGTGTGTGTGTGTGTGTGTGTGTGTGTGTGTGAGTGTGTGTGTGTGTGTGTGTGTATAAAGATGTTTGTAAGTATGTATGTTTGTAAGATAAAGTATTTGAGGACTTTCCCACCCACAACAATTCCCAGTCCCCTCCTTTAGCAGTCCTGCTGAAGTCATTCCCCTTACAAGTACCTTTGGACAGCCATCAGCCCTATAAGCTCTGTGACTTGTGCAATAACTATGTAACAGTATAGTACAAATAACTAGATAGGCAGGGGTTCTATTCTCAGTTCCGGCAAATGTGTGTGTGTGTGTGTGTGTGTGTGTGTGTGTGTGTGTGTGTGTGTGTGTGTGTGTGTGTGTGTGTGTGTGTGTGTGTCTGTGCGTGCATGTGTATGTTTATAGAATAGAGTGTTTTGAGGACTTTCCCACCCACAACACTTCCCAGTGCCCTACTTTAGCAGTCCTGCTGATGCCATTCCCCTTATAAGCATCTTTGGACAGCCCTCAGCCCTATAAGCTCTGTGGCACGTGCAATAACTACATAAGAGTATAGTACAAATAACTACATGAGCAGGGGTTCTAGTCTCAGTTCTGGCAAACGGGTGTGTGTGTAAAGCTGTTTGCAAGCTGGCAAATGTGTGTGTGTAAAGGTACTTGCAAGCATCTATGTTAATAGGGTAAAATATTTTGATGCTCTTCCCAGTTCATTTCCCATTGCCATACTTTACAAGGGCTGTTGATGTCATTCACCTTAGAAGTACCATGGGAGATTGCTAAATCCTCTAAGCTCCATGGCGCATGTGATAACTGCATAACATTGTAGTACACATAACTAGATAGATAGGGTTCTAAACTCAATACTGACAACTGTGACATTGTGCATGTGTGTGAGAATCATATCCTTGCTGTGTGTGTTTGGCTGCGATTCATATCCTCTGGGGGTGTGGGTTATATCATTTTGAGGCATGTTCCACTCAGTGCACCTCCCAATGGCCTACTTTACAAGGCATGTTGTCATTTACCTTAGAAGCACCTGTATACACTCTTCAGCCCTCTAAGCTCTGTGGCATGTGCAATAACTGTGTAATACTATAGTACATATAATTAGATAGGTAGGGGTTCTAATCTCAATACTGGCAATTATAGTACTGTGTGTGAACCATATCCCCTGTGGCTGTTGTATGTGTAGGTTATACCATTTTAAGGCCTATTGACCCCTTCCCCATGGCATTACTTTGAAGAGCCTGTTAATGGTATCTGCCTCACATGCACCATGTTAAACTATACAGCCATATCAGTAATCTGTACAGATGTATATGGAATATCTAGATGTTTGCAATGTGTATGTGGTCTGTGTCCCCTAACAATGGGCATTTATGTAATATCTTTGCCAAACATGTCATAGTTACCATAGTGACAGACATGCCAGCATCAGACATTATATCTGACTGAAACATCATGTTGATACAAAGTCTGTTACTCTATCACTTGTCCAGGTTTGTAGGATCAATAGATGAGACCAATCACTATTTCTGGTGGTTTATCCCACCATACATGAAGGCATTCTCAAGATTACATGTTGTAAGAGGTAGTGGGTTATGTTGCAGGCATATAATCTATATGGAGCATGTAATGTGTATGTAGCACTATAGTATATACAAGTGGATATGTAGGGTTACTAATGTGTCTATTGGCAACTGTGTTTGTGTTTCTGTATGCATATCCCCTGTGGCGGTATTTACTGTGTGTATGTGATGGCTATACCATTTTGTGTGCCTATTCCACCCTGTGAATTCTCCCATTGCCAACCTAGTTTCAGCCCATGCAGATCTCATCCTCCTTACAAGCACAGTTCCACAGTTTCTAACAGAAAGCCACTGTGGTGCATGCAATGGTCATATCACTGTGTATTGAACATACATAGGTAGGTCATCTAATCTGAGAAGTGTCAACTCTATGTGCATGTGTATTTCAATGCATGTCCCCATGCAGCAGTGTGTGTGTGTGTGTGTGTGTGTGTGTGTGTGTGTGTGTGTGTGTGTGTGTGTGTGTGTGTGTGTGTGTGTGTGTGTGTGTGTGTGCGTGTGTGCGTGTGTGCGTGTGTGCGTGTGTGTGTGTGTGTATGTGTGTGTGTGTCAGATGGATCTACCATGTTAAGGGCCTCTGAACTCACCACTGGCAAGCCCAACAGCCCCTGCAATTGTCACTCATGTGAATAGTAGTGGCAGACACTGCAACACTACAGTACCTCTGTGGTATTTGTGTTAGGTATCGTTTGTAAGACTGGGCAGGTAGGGGCTGTGCTCAGCCCTTCAACAGCTGCCCCATGTACAGGACTATGACTCTGTGTGCACTACCAGCATGAGAGGCCAGACTTGCATATGAGATAGTAGACACACATGCAGGTGATTGTCAGGTTAGGCTAACATAGGCTGACCTGTATCAGGAATACATACCCCAAACTTGTCATACACAGTACCATGCATACAGTCATCAACTGGATCAAGGTTGAGTGGATGGGAAAGAAATGGCAGGGGCAACATGTGCTGATAGGTGAATTGTCAGGACCTAGTGCCAGTACTCAAGAACCATCCTCTGTATGTATGAGCCTGTGGTACTACAGAACACCCAGGTGACATGTATGAAGGCTAGCTGGCTGTGTCAAGGAGTATGTATGCAAGGTCACATTGTCTGCCCCAATTGTCCTTCACACACTGTTGCATGCATACACATCTGGTAAACATGTACATATACAGCTGTACCTTGGCTATGAAAATGGAACGGTGTTTCCACTCTGTCATACTCATCGTTGCTAATATAAGCAGGCCCACAGCCAGCAGACACCTGGAACACAAACAGAATACAGTATGTGAGACTAAAGTCAGCCAGCAGTACTAACAGCAATAATGCATCATGGCTAAAAAGATATATACACTTCAATGTGTACCCATAACTATTGCCGGCAGACAGCACTTTACACAGCATTATATTACTACACTGTACTATATTCACCTTGTTTATCAGACCCATATTAGCATGTCCCTGCATCAATGGTATGAATAACAGGGATTTGGCAGACGTATCATCACATGCACAGGGTGTGGTGTGGGTTTGCCAGAGGTCTAGGCTGGGCCCTATGGTTGAAATCATGTGTGTGTGTGTGTGTGTGTGTGTGTGTGTGTGTATGTGTGTGTGTGTGTGTGTGTGTGTGTGTGTGTGTGTGTGTGTGTGTGTGTGTGTGTGTCTGGAGGGGTGGTGTTCAAATGGGCTGGGCAGAGGAGCTGTGTGTGTCTGGTGGTGACTTGCCTGTGATAGAGCTGTGTGAGTGTTTGTATGCACACAATAAAGCCATGTGGTTGTCCTACACAGGGGTATGTTGGACAGCTGTGGACCATACATGGCAGGATGTACAGTTCACCATCTCCTGCCAGGGACACGGGAACTGGTTCTGCCAGAAGGCTTACTGGCACCACCAGACCAAAGGCCAGATGCAGTACTATTCCCCAATGGTGACTGCTGTCTGCTGGATCTGCGTCCCTGATGGGACCGGTCAGAAACACATGCCCATGGCCTGCTCTGGTGTGGTTTGGACATTACCATCCCTTCGATAGATCTGGCGGTACTGCCACTATGGGATTGTGAATGCGCACAGCCACATGGGCTCTCAGCTGATCTTGTTGCTGTCCTACATCCATGTGGCTGACACCCTACCCCGACCACATACTCAAACACAGACTTTGCACAGTCAAGCAATGACAATGCCTCACCCCATCATCTAGCCATGATATCAGCAAAATGACGTATGGCATCACCAATGCCGTGGAGGTCATCACACATGGCAGGAAGTGCTGCATTTTTCATGACCCTGAGCATCTGTCTGGTGTTGCGGTCAGTACGTGCCTGTGCCTCCATGATGGATCAAAACATACCTCTAGTGACACCTGCTGTGACACTTGCGACAGGGGCTTGATGGGCAGCAGTCCTCCTTCAAGAACCCCTGTCCATCTGCTTGTGTGGAACCTCACCTGCTCTTTGGCTATGGCAGGTGTCTACACTCACACTTGCCATAGTCACCACACTAGCCTGTTCCATGCCACTACCCTCCAACTGTCCATTATATGTGGCTGCTGGGGACTGAGTATGTGTGGTCATACTGACTCTGTGTGGGGATATTGTGCTCTGGAATAGAATTCCAATTCATGTTAGGCAGAGCACCTCACTGACTCTCTTCAAGAAGAATCTTGATGAGTGGATGGGGGATCGTAGGTTTGCCCCGGGGATTACTTCCGTGTCACTATTAGACAGAGGCACAGTAAACTAAACTTTAAAAAGGGCACAGTATACTCAAATCAAGGGGTGGCATAAGCCAAACACAATCGGGCTAGCCTTATAAATGCCCCAGGGCAGATAGCCTAGTATGAACCTATGAACCTATGAACCAATGGCACAGATTCAGCCCCCGACAATCCCACCTGTGCCTTACTATGACCACCATCATCATCAGAGTCCACTAAGACACTGACATCGGGTTGTGAGGAGGAGAGACACCGACCCCCATGTTCACCTGTGAGGAGAAGACAACATATGTAAATGAATACCCTGCAGTATAATGTTTGCTGACACACACACACACATATGCACTCACACACACATGCACGTGCACACAGACACATAGAGGTGAGGTGGCACCAAGGCATTATACAGACCACGCAGTCTTTGAATGATGGCATGCACAACACAAAATCAGACCACAACATCCACATGCTGGACCAGGCCCTCAACAACATGCAGTGCAGCTATGTTCACTTAATGTTGCTACTCATATACCCCTCTGAGATAAGTGAGGAGTGGTAGTATGTGATGGACCTTCACCTAACACACACTGCACCCATGTGCACAATATGGATCTACCCCTGTATAGCACAGTGGCACCTACAGAAACATACTTGCCAATATGTTACATCTTCTTTGAATAGGCCCCTGTGATGACCACAGTGATGTACTGTAGTTAACCCCACCACAAGTGAACATGCACATATTGCAATATGGCTAAGAGTAACAGTTGTGTGCATGGAAAAAAATGCATGCCCTTAACATGCCTAGGGTATTGGTGAGCCACAACAAGACATTTCCATACTCATCGGCTTCAAGCTGCTGTTCCCCAGCCAGACAAGAGGGTCCTATGTAGTTGTGGGGGAGAGTTATTTTCAGCCCACTCACATGTGGCATTCTTACAGGAAAAGGATGTATTTCTTAACATGTACAGTATAAGCTCTGATACTACACAATGTTCTGTCATTCACTACAGATGTACATTTGTCTGCATTACAAAACCCCACACACAAATGCAGTTTGACCTGACATATGCTTCTAGATACTCCAAGGATGCCAGTATGAATGACACAGTATAGAAGTGATATCCACTGGGCCCTTACCTGGATGCTCCCCGCCTGTTGTCTGGGTGCCATCCACCTCAATGACAGAGGCATGGATGGACTCCTGGGGTGTGGTGGCTGCCCCAAGGTTGGCAAGGAACACCCATGTAGGTGTCAGTGGGCCCTGTATAGCAGGACATCCACCTGTGGCTGTATGGTCTCTGGCCACAGCTGCAGCCCTCTGCCAGGCATGGTGAATAAGGTCAGTTGCCCTGTGTCTAACCTGCTCATAGGTACACCCATGATGACCCAGATTGTTGATGGTTTCCAGTAGGTCATTCCACAGGGCAGTGCATTCTTGCTACTGCTGTCTGCTCCTGCTGAACGGCACTGTGTGGTGCAGTCTTAAGGTATCTACTATTTCTGCAGTCTCAGCTTTGAAAATGATGGCAATCACTGTCGCGGCTTTGCACCTGAAAGATATGAACAGGGAAACACTTCACAAGACCTCATACATTGGGCACCATTATGTACATATCCTGCACATCAATGTCTGCTAGCACTATCCACAACTAACACCCACATCACACCCCTGTCATCTATCAGCACAGTATGTGGGTATTAGTTGTGGATAGTGCTAGCAGACAATTATGCACAGATCCTGCACATCCATGTCTGCTAGCACTATCCACAACTAACACCAACATCACACCCCTGCCATTTATCAGCACAGTATGTGTGTGAGCAGTGTCACCATACTGACATTCCAGCATGCATTGCTCTCCTGATCCTGATGTTTCATGTTCTCCCCAATGAGGATAATTAATGTACATAATCCTCCAGTCATCATTCACATCAGATGGCACATGCAGCAGCTGGGGACATCACATAAGTTCCCTACCAGGCCATAGCAACTCATCAGACATCTACCATACACCTATAGGCTATGAGGCCAATCCTCTATCCTGTGTCATACATAACCCCCAAGAGTTACCTCACTCTTGCATGCCAGGCAATCACACAATCCACATTACTGGGACTGCTGCATGAGTGCAGGTCATGCTCCACTCTAACACACACACACACACACACACACACACACACACACACACACACACACACACACACACACACACACACACGCACTCCTGGTAAAGTCTGGCACAACTTTGCTTCCTATGGGCCCTTCAGCCCTGACTTTAAGGTAATTCTGACTGCCACAGCCCATCTCTTTAACAGCTACTGTAAGGCCCTCAACAAAGGGTGACAAATCCTACTGTGTGATGAGCCTATTAGCAAAATGACAAGTGTGACCAAGACCAAGGCTATTGGAGTGAGCTGTAAAATGTCATCAGGTGCATATGCAAGTACTCTCAGAGCTGACTTACTGCTATACAGACCAGACACAATGACAAGGTTTAACAATATGTGATAATAACTAATAAAGGAACAAGAGAATACTCTATCAATGCAGTAACTACACAGTTCAGACTCATAGGGATTCATTTCAGACAACATTGCAGGACAGTATGTAATACATACAGGAAACATGTAAAGTGCTAGGTGTATAGGTTCATAGGATAATGCTAGGCTATTGGCCAGGATGCTCTCATAAGCCTAGCCCAGATTTTTGCCCATGCCCCTTCAAAGTCAACACCTGTTTCCCCTGTCCAGCTGGGACACAGGTGGGATCCCAGGGGTGTCTTTTCTGTTTCCCATGCAGTCATCCATATTCTTCTTAAAGAGAGCTATAGAGGTAGTCTACTAGACATGGGGAGGGAGTGTATTTTACAGACAGTGTATTGTTTGGGACACAAATTTATCCCACCAAGTACTATTCATATCATAGACCAGATGAGGGCTTTGCATGCAGGTTGCGTGAGTGGGGTTTGCCTTACTGATATGCAGAAATGTCATCAAGGCTTGTTTGGAAATGGCCTTGTATGCTAGACACAGGTCGCCTATGATACGTCTGTATGAGACTGAGCAGAGGGACAGGGTTTTCCCCCTATCTGTATAGGGTAGGTGTTGCAGATCCTGGATTTTCCTGGTCAGAAACCTCTGTGGTCTCTGCAACTGCTGCATTTGCTTGGCAAGGTACATACCAAAGGAGCCATTGTACTTGGTAATGGATCTGATAAGGGTA
This sequence comes from Protopterus annectens, assembly GCF_019279795.1. Taxonomy (NCBI): domain Eukaryota; kingdom Metazoa; phylum Chordata; order Ceratodontiformes; family Protopteridae; genus Protopterus; species Protopterus annectens. The sequence goes on along the minus strand of NC_056729.1, from coordinate 1,143,818,956 downwards.
GAGTACAGGAATGTTATGGCCTTTTGGTTCCTGGATGACATACCCTTATTTGTGAAGTGGACCATGTAGACAGCCTTCTGTACAATGGTGCAAATGTTTTGGGAAACTGTCAGGTTGCTATCAATCTTGATGCAGAAGTTGCCTCACACCTGATTGCATGCTCAGTACATTGTTATTACTGTCGTAATTAGTGTGGATGATATCTACCTCAACAGGGAAAATGATGCACTTCCTGGCATTCAATTTGAGGCAATGCTTCTGGTACCAGTCATTAATTTGGGTAAGGGCCACTTGGAGGATGCTCACATCAGTAGGGGAAAGTAAGACAGTGGCCAGCTTGCAGTCATCTTGTAAACCTGGTAAGCCACAGACCACTGGTTTTGTCTTGAACCTCAGAAATGTATATCTCAAACAATAGAGGCCCCCAGACTGATCCTTGGGATACACCACTCTTTAAGGGTCTACTACTAGGGGTGGCTTCCACTACTTTGACCGAGTTGGTACTATCAATGAGCCAGTTAGCTACCCATCTGGTAACATACAGGATGATGCCTAGCTGTGTAGGCTTATATATCAGGGCCGACTGGGGATTATTGTCAGAGGCTTTGGCTAGGTAAAGGTAGGCAGTGTGCACCGTCTTCCCCTCGTCCATGAGTTTGTTGACCACTTCAAAGAATTTGACTAGGTTTAAAAGGCCTAATCTCCATTTGACAATACCAAATTGTGTGGGCTCAAGCATTTTGAGGTTGCCGATGTCCCTGTTTATAAGGTTCTTTATAATGCCTTCCATTCCCTTGCAGATCAGTCTAGTTAGGCTGATGTGCATATGATTGGCTGGGTCAGTGGATTGCTCCACCTTTCTGTAGAGGGATGACAGTGGCTGTCATCCATGCAGATGGGATGACACTGGTGCTCAGGCTATGGTTGGCTACAGTGTGTAATGGTGCTGAGAGCTAATGCCGGAGTTCATGTAAGATGCAGTCAGGGATGGTATCAGGCCCCACGGAGACTTCAGTTTGTTGCCTTTGCGAGGGCATTATGGACCTGCTCCCTGATGATGGGGGGGGGGGGCAGGTGCTGTGCATATCCTTGCCTACTGATGGGTAGACAGGGGGTGAGGTTTTCACTTAACCTGTTTGCAGCAGGTTGGCTATATCTATGCTGTATGTGTATGTGGTGTTACTGACCACCACTACAGAGCAGATTTGGGTATTCCCTCTGAGATTCCTCAAATATGTCTGCAATCTCAGAGCAGATTTGGGTGTTGCCTCTGAGATTGCAGACATATGTGAGGAAGGCCTTGTGACTGGCCTTGGTGGATATGTCCAATTTGCACTCAAAGTTAGCCTAAGGGTAATTCACCTGTGACCTTATTTGCTTGTTCAGACAAAGGTGAGATTACTTCCAATTTGGCACCTGCTCCTTCTTGGCCCTGTACAGCAAATATTTCCACCTATTATGGAGTTTGTGTATTGCTGCTGTCCACCGCAGAGGTTTACTCTACCTTGAGGGAGATGATTTTGTCCTATCAGGTATTGGTGAGTCCATACAGCTATGTAGGTGCTCATATAGTATTTTGGTGTAGGCTTGGACATTACTGCTAGTTCCAACTGACAAGATGGTGGCTGAGAACCTACTTATACCTGCTCTGAGGAAATTTATAGTCAGTTTTGGAAAAGTGTTTTTTGTTTGACCCTGACGGGGAGGGGGGCAGGGGAGATGGTGACCTCAAAAGTGATGGCTTTAGGAAGATGACACAGTAGGAGTGCTACAGTGGCTCCTTATGTTGGTTAGGACTAGGTACAGGATATTTCCACCTACTGTAGGGGTGTTGACCAGCTGATCAAATGCATTGCCACTGACAAAGCCAAGGAACCTCTGTGCATTCATGTTCAGGTAGAACAGGTCATGCACACTATGGTTGTGTAGTTAAAGTCACCCAGGATCAGGGTAGAAGGTTGAATCTTGACAGATTCAAGTAAGTCCAGATAGGTGTAGTGGGTGTCCTGAGTCATGGTTGGAGGTCTAAAGCAAGCTAGCTATGATTTGAATAGGGGTTTTGTCAACAGTTAACTGCACTTGGGATGTCTCCCATGTGTCATACTGTCTGACCAGCCTGGAGGTGTGCATGTGTATGATAAAGTTTAAAACTCCACCTCCTTTGGCTTTGCAGCCCTCCATTTGGGGTCTGAAAGTATGGTAGGATGAGTAACCAGGCAAGGTTAGTGTGCTCTCCACAGCTTCAAACCAGGTTTCAGTGACTGCACAAATGCCAGCATCCTCCAGGACAAGGTATGCTTGCAACGACATTAGTTTCATGCTAAGACTCCTAGCATTTAGCAGCATTACCTTTATATTTCATTTATTATAAGCTTTCATGCTGGTAATGTTCTGCTCATGACTTTGCCTACAAAAGGCACTATGGGGAAGGCAAGTGCCTTTGCCAGAAGCCTAAAGCCCAGGGGAGAGAAATGAAGGCCATTTCTGGCAAAGCATTGTGGTCTGTCAATCATATACTGTCATGTGACTGAGATAGCAAGGATTCTAGGCTCTTAATGTGATTGCATCTCTCACATATTGTGTTCCTAGGTGGTAGTAGCACACAGTTGTCTGTGTACATAAGGCAGTTGCTAAACTGTGTCAGGATGCCCATATCAACTGGACTAGCATGAGAAAGCACAGGAAATTGTCCATCCATGCTTATCTGCATCTGTGGAAGAAAGATCAGGGATAGTAGAGTGGGTACTATCTGAGGTCAGGGATAGTAGAGTGAGTCCTATCTGAGGATAGCACCTATAGGTGTGAGTATGGCTGGATAACATCAAGACAGTGCCTGCAGGTGAGAGCCTCACTCACATAGGAGTGCAGGTAAGGGACCGAAATGCAACTGAGATACCCTTCAGAGTGTTAAAACTGCACAAAAGCATGAAGCCATGCACATGCTGGGTTTAAATACCACAACAAAGAAGGTAAAATAGGAACATTGGGAGTGACCAATCTACCCTTGTCCCTGAGCTCTTAGCTCAACATCCTATGGCAGACCAGTGCCAACCAGTTCACCTACTCCCAGTAAGTGCAGGCAGGCCCTGGGCAACACTAGATGGCATAGCTGGAAACACAAGAATCACACAAACAGATGTGACTGCAGCAAAGCCTGTAACCAGACTATGATAAAGATTTTTTAAAATCTTTTTAGGTCAGTGTAACACAGGTGAACAGATACACACTTAAATATGACAATAGCAAACAAGGGCAAACAAATTTAAATGGATTAACCAGTTAACCAATAGTAGAGCTCAGAACAGAACCCTGTTCCAGCACTCTTCAGTCATACACCTTCTAAATGCACACTCCTGCCACTAGGGTGCAGGGGAACCCTCTTCAAAAATGATTGCCTGGATTAATGTTCAGGTTATAGAAAAAAGCTATATTCAGCAGGTCAGGCTGTAGTGTATGCTACAACAAACAAGGTATACCAATGTCAGAAAAACAAAGTTCAAATGAGCAGTCACAAAGAGCCTTTAACCAGCAAGTTGTAGCTCAGAAGGGCATAATATAGCCTCCCCTCCCACAACAGTGCAGACCACAAACCTACTTCATGTAAAACAACTGACCTCAAGCCCATGTGCTTAAACATGTAGCCATAGCATAACAGAATTACATTAGGGTACTGACAAGCAGTAATAAATGCAGCAGAATAAGTGCAATTGAGTCATTGTAAAAACAGGCAGCTACAGCAAATTGAAGTAATACAATAGGAATAGACAGAAATACAGTATTTATTTATTTTTTTATTTATTTAACATTTGTTAACTGGGAAAGTTCGACTAGGACAGAGCCTATTTTCAGTGGAGGCCTGGGGAGAAACGCTCCAGATGCATGTCTTTGAATGTGGGAGGAAACCCACGAGAATGCAGGAAGAGCATGCAAACTCCATACAGAAGGCACCCCAGCCAAGAATCAAACTGGAGAACCTCTTGCTGTGAGGTGACAACTTTAACTGCTGCACCACTGCACCACCCAGTAACATGTTTTTTGCTTATAGGTTACATGGGAAGGGATGAAACACGATAATGTCTGGTTGAGAAACGAAGGGGGTGGGGGGGTAGGGAGTGGGCCCTTTCTGATATCTGTCTACTCATTAGGATAAGCTGATGAGATACAACTGGGAGGTGTGTTCAAAATGAGATTTGTAATAGGAGTGGCCAAGTCACATGCCAACAAATATTTGAACACAACAAGGGGGAACCCTTACAACTCCAACAGAACAGAAAACTTGTAACAAAACAAATGCAATACTGGAATAAGATACGAAATAGATGTGACCAAAGCTTAACTAAAGAGCTTCAAATCAACATTAAATGCAGAGATGACTGATACTTAGAGCACTGCACAACACAGAAACACTTCAGCTAACTACAGATATGTGTAATTAAGAGAGCAATGTTGTGCCTCAGCTATGCACACTACTTAACTGCAGCTATTCACATGTTTCAAAGGAATTCTTTGGTTACCTTTGTTAGCAGACCCTATCCAAGAACTGTTAAAAGTACAACAGAATAGAATAGATATAACCAAACAAATGTAATACTACAATAACATACAAAATACAAGTCATCAAAGCTTAAATACTGAGCCTCAAATTTAAATTACATGCAGAGATGACTCATAATCAAAGCAATGCAGACCTCACAAACATCAGACAGATATACCATATTGCTATATTTATGTAAACAATGTCACATTTGCCTATTTCCTATACAAAATGCAAAGCTGTTTGCGTGTGACAGGTCTGAAAGTAATAATCCACATTAGTGCTGTGTTATCTCATATTACATTAGTGTTTCTCACCTGCCTTCATTTCACAGGCTAACACCACAAGCTAACAGCAAATAACATACTTCCCTGGGTCAGGTGTACATATCTGTCTGATGTGTGTGTAGCACTGGAAGTCATAACACAGTTAAACACTTTTCCAATTTCAAACCAAATTACGGTGAACAAACCAATAATGCAAGAATGAAGCAGGACCAAAAGATACTCTACAGACAACTTTAATTTAGCACTTTCGTCGGCAGTAAGCCAATGACTTCATCAGAATAAACAATTAAATATGTAAAACCACAAAGTTTAAATAATTATGCTCCCATCACATGTTCAACAATAGCATCACCCCATAGACTGTGATGAAACATCCTAGTAAAAACATTCATTTTAATATAGATAATTTAGTAATAAATACATAACTTTTTATTAAAACTGTCATTAAAACAGACCCCTATGTCTATCATAAACATATTAATAAATCTCCACATATAATAAATGTTTAATAAATTATATCTTACATATGAAACTCAGACTTCAGTTTTAAAAAAAACTGGATATAGAGACTGTCTCATTAAGACCTGGTACTACTGTGGCATTGCATCTGAGCTGCCAGATCAGCTCACTATACTCAAGAAACGTCTCTTTAGCCCCCTTCAACCATCATTATTCGTTATTTGTTTAAGACCTGCAAATTTAAAAACATGATTACAGAACTCACTAACATGCCTAGTTAAAGCATTGCTTTTATTAAAATAAAAAACACAAAATCACCAGCACATCACCAGAACATATTCTTTATTATTGAATATAAGTTGTCTGTGTTAATTAGGATGAATAAGTATATTAACTAGTTTAAAATGTGAATGTTTTGTGATCCATGAAGGCGAAAGGCCAAGGTACCAGATCGCTAACTAAATAAAGAAGATGTTCTGGTGATGTGCTGGTGATTTTGTGTTTTTTTATTTTATTTGCTTGTTTGCTGGTGTTTTTTAATTTGAGTTTGGAGATATTTCACTAGCACTTGCACCGGTGTTAAAATGTCGCAGACAGCTGGGACTCTTGGGCAGCTTAATTTGCCAGAAGGCATTCTTTTTGCGGACATTGTGAGTGAACGAGAAAAAAAGTTCACCTTGTTGGATCCCTGGAATATTGGTGGAAATCATGATTCAGATGGGTGATTTCAACATTTGGAGAGACTAATGGCCAAAGAAATTGCTCTTTTTTTGGACACTCGACTTCTGGAGAAGTATATAAGTCTAAACCTAACTCCGAGAGGGCTACATATTGATATGCTCCCTGCTACTCAGTTTTTGGAAGAGGAGAATGACCTGTTCAAGGAATGGAAGAAAGCATCTCTGGATTGTACCCTGAATTGGCTCCGTATTTTGGTGAAGCGAAACATGAGAGCACATGATAAATTAAAGGCAGAAGTCTTGCACTTACAGGATGAGGTGGTGGAGGAGTCCTGTTATAGAGTGCAGATTTCCAAAATAAATGAAAAGATCTCTAAGCTTGAGACTGATATTATTCAGCGTAAAAGAAATAAACTAATAAGGGACTTGAAAAAGTATGAAACAGGGATTCTTTTTTTTGTAGCAGCGTGAACCAGCACGAAGTAGGTCAAAGGTTAGAGGCGGTTACCAGAAGCGAAGGAGTGTATCAGCGTCTTCAGCAGAGCAAAATGTAACTAAACATGTTTTGAAAAATGTAACATTTACTGACTCTGCAGCTTCTTTAATTTTAGAGGCTGAGGGGGCAAATGGCACTTCAGTCTCTCCGATAACTGAACACTCCTTTCAGGCAAATAAATCTGGCCGGGGGAGAAATGGCAGAAAGGGCAGAAATCGCTTCAAGTGATGATCAACAGAGTGAGTACAATGAACGGACATTATTTTTTATAAACTTGTCTGATTTGAATCTTTCAAATGATATGACAGCTGTATTATTAAGGGGTAGTAAATTTGTACCCACACATTTTCCTTCCTTTGCTGACTTGTATTTTGAGTTAAAGGCATTCAGCAGGAAACTGTATTTAAAAGTTTTCTTTCAGAAAAATGATGTAAACTCTGTTGAGAACGTTCATTCTAATAGTTTTAGTAATGAATTTGATGAGGATTTATTAAATATGTCAATTTATGACTATGATAATGCTGAATCTTTCTGCTTGGATGAATTTATTGAGAATTCTAGTTGTTATCATACTGGGTATGGAAACTTAGCATTACCCCATCTGGTAACTGATAAGAAATTTGTACCAAATATTAAGGTGCCTGCCATTTCTGTATTTTTGAAGGTCTTGTTTAAAGAAATTTCTGTGACATTATCTGAATTTTTAAGGCAAAAGAAATGTTATAACTTAAGTAAAAATGAATGGTTTGCTCTTAAAAATATGGAAAAACAAAAAACTGAGTTTATCTTTAAGTGTGCTGATAAAGGAGGTAATTGGGTTATCTTAAACAAACAGAATTATTGTAGAATAGTGGCTGATCTGCTGAATAATGCAGAAGAGTATAAATGTTTAATCACGGACCCAATAGTGGAATATAATGATGCACTCTTGACTTTATTAGAGAGAGGTGAACACTTTGGTTTCATTGACCATAAGGATATATGTAAATTGTATAATAAGAAACCTATTACCCCTACTTTTTATGCTTTGCCTAAAGTGCATAAGTGTTTGTATAAACCCCCGGTAGACCTATTGTATCAGGAGTTGGTTCTTTTCTAAGTAATGTTAATACTTTTTTGGATTTCCATTTAAAAGCACATTTAAAAAAGGTTGTGGCACATATTTCGAATACTCAGGATTTATTAAGTGAATTGTCTCAGATCAGATGGCAAAAAGATTACTATTGGGTTACTATTGATGTTAAATCACTTTATACAAATATTAATCTCAGATGGGGTTTGGAATCAATCATGGAGATGCTGGGTGATGGACCCAGAACTACCTTATTGATTAATTTACTTGAATTTAGTTTAACTCATAATTATTTTTCTTTTAATAATGAGTTTTTTCTGCAGTTAAAAGGTACAGCTATGTGGGCTGCTTTTGCGCCCTCATATGCTATTATTTATATGGGATTCTTTGAGAGGAAATTTATTTACCCAACCCTGTTTTTTAAGAACAATGTTATATTGTATAAGCGTTTTATAAATGACCTTATTTTTATTTGTAAGGGTGATGTCAGCGATTTTTTGGATTTTTTTTGAGATCCTTGATAATAATGAACATGGTTTAACTTTCTCTTATGAAATAAATAGGGAACATATTAACTTTTTGGATGTAACCTTGTTTAATGATGGAACATTTATTGGTTTTAGGCCATTTAGGAAGTTAACCTCAGTGAATATGTTCTTGCATGCTACTAGCATGCACCCTGGACATTTATTGGATTCCTTACCTTTTGGTGAATTTAAAAGAATTTATAACCATACTAGTGATAGGAATGAAAAGGTTAACGAATTGGATAAAGTTTTGTCAAGGTTAAGTGAAAGAGGTTATGATAAGACTCACCTTTTGGCATGCAAGTGTAAAATTTTGGGGATCTTTATGATGGGCCACATCAACACTCACACTTATCAGATAGAAATGAGAGATTCGAAGATAAAATGCATGATGTAAGGGAGAATGATAATGAAGAAAAGCTCTTCTATGTCACTAGATTCTCTCGCTTTTCGAAGGAATTAACTAAAATAGTGAGAAAATATTGCTACATTGTTAGTGAGGATGAAGATATTGGCCATTTGTTCCCAAAACGTATTACTTTTTCTTTTAAGAGGGGAAAGAATTTGAAAGAATTATTAAATTATAATTTTGTGAAAGGGAATTATGTTAATAGTTCACCCTCTGGCACTTTTTCATGTGGCCATTGCAGTATATGTGACAGGGTTAAGAATTTGAATATAATTAATGGTATAACATTTATTCCTAGGTTATACTTTAACTGCAGATCATTAGGGGTAGTATATATTCTGGGTTGTTCTTGTGCTAATGTTTGGTATATAGGACAAACTAAACGTATGGTTAGAATTCGGGTGCTAGAACATTTAAAAGATATTAGGAACAGGAGCGAAGTTAGTCCTGTTGCCCAACATTTCCTTGCTAAACATTATGGTTCCCCCTAGCAGTTTAAAATTTTGCGTACTTGGTAAGCCTCTTTTAACTAGGGGGAGGGGGCTATACTAATAAATTACTTGAATTAGAAACTAGAATGATCTTAAAGTTTAAAACTTTGAAGCCCTTTGGCTTGAATCAGGAATTGGGTATTTAACAATTAATAATAATAGCATTATCCAACATTTAATAGTAAATAATTATTTATTTATATTTACATTTAATTTTTTGTAGTGAAACATTGATGGAATAGTGAATTTTACTGTGTCACTTTAAATGTTTAGTATGAATCAATTATTGAATATAAGTTGTCTGTGTTAATTAGGATGAATAAGTATATTAACTAGTTTAAAATGTGAATGTTTTGTGATCCATGAAGGTGAAAGGCCGAGGTACCAGATCGCTAAATGAATAAAAAAGATGTTCTGGTGATGTGCTGGTGATTTTGTCTTTTTATTTTATTTGCTTGTTTGCTGGTATTTTTTGACATTGTTTTTATTAACTCTATGAATATCATAAATATGTTGATATATCCTTTTATTAAGCTCATTTTTTGTTTTTCTTATATAGAATTGCCCACATGTCTGGCATACAGCTACATATACCAGACATTTACTAAGAGAATTCAATTTCTGCCTCAGCTTAACCTCACCATATCCAGAAATATAAACTCTATCACTTTCAAAGATATGGGCACATTGTGGACAATGACCACATTTTCTCATCCAGCCTGTACTATTGCTTGGCTTACATCTTTCCAATAAATTTTTAATGTTAGAATTCCTTTTATATATGACTACTGGATTATCACCTACTTTTTCCCAATGTTCTAAATCATTTGTTAAGATACCCCAATTATTATTAATTACTTCTTTTATGTCATAAAACAAAGGGTTAAATGTTAGTATCATAACCCCACCAAAATAATATTCTTTGTTGGTATTAGTTGTATTAATTGTTTTTAACCCATTCACACTTTCTCTAGTGTTATTATCACAGTCATTGGCCCCTAACAAAAGAACAAAGTGTCCTTCTAACCTCTTGTTCACCACTTCATTCAATATGGGGTCAACAAATTGGTCAGGGTACCTTCTCCTTAATAACATATTCCTAAGTTTTTTTACTTCTTCATTGAAGGCATCATATTCACTTACCATCCTGGCCGCTCTCACTCCCTGCACCATCACCAAAGACATTTTTTGGTGTAAGGGGTGACAGCTGTCATAATGCAGAAGTGTGTTTGAATAAGTTGGTTTTCTATTGTCCTTCCTTATAGTAATGTCAAGAAAGTGAATGGCATCAAGGGCAGTTTCCATGGTAAATGATAGAAAATCAAATATTCAAAAAAATCTATCCAACAATTCTTGTGTCCCATCCCAAAGGATCAAAATGTCATCCAAAAAATGCCCATAAAATTTACAGTGTTGAAACAAATCACAATTAAACACCTTATATATTTCCCATTGGGTTCACACTATATTAGCAAAAAGGGGGGCATATGCCACCCCCATTGTAACACCAACTTTTTGCTTAAAGAACTGATTTTCAAACACAATAAAATTGTTCTACAAAATCAGCTCCATCAATGATCTAAGTGTTAATATTCTTGAATTGCTAAATCCAGCATTAGAACAACAAAAGTCATAAAACCACATTGTCCCTATATTGTGAGGAATTACTGTAAAACGATCTTTAATATATATAGTTACCAAAATCAATTTATTGGTGTACAGGTCTCTATTAATCTTTTTCAAACAGTCCCATGAATCTTTCAACACATGGGGGTGTTTGTCCAAGTCCACTTTTTACCATACATTTCTCAACTGCACAGTTTATTATCTCCTTTTAAACTTACCCTAACAGTCAGCACTCTACTGATTGTTTTCCCTGAATTTAGTCCTTCTCTGGCTCTTTCTCTGCTTCCTAAACTACCTTGTCTCATTCAGTCACCTCCCTGCTAGAACTATACCTTCATAACCCTGCCTACCTATCTGTCTGCTCTCTTCTCATTTCTTGCCCCACTCCCCCTCTCTCAAGTCTACCTACATCAGCCTGTTGAATCACAGTAGGTTTTATCTTTTTCCAGCCTACCCTGCAGGAGCAGTGTACTGCTCACTTCTGGTCTGTACCTGCACTAACCCACTACACTCCTTCCCATTCTACCCTATTTCCTCACCTAACCCATAAATATACCTAATCACAATTGGCACCATCTTAAATCTTAGAGTTACCCCAGGCTGCTGTGCGTTCCTGCCTCCGTTGTTTCCACCTTGTGTAAGTGATTCTAATTTCTGTATTTTGCTTGATGGGAATATACTATAGTATGTGTAACTGTTTCTGTATAACTATAAGTCATATTATCTCATTGTGAATGGTGTACTAGTTGCTCTAGCTCTAGTGGAAGCTATATTTTACTGTTTGTACCACGTGGAGCTGATGCGTGTTGCATTTGACTAATGAGGACATGCTATAATGTGAGTAATGGTTTCCATATAGATGCATGTTTTTTGTACACTTGGAATGGTGTACTAGCTGCTCTGTCTATGGCAAGAACTTTATTGCATGTTTGTAGCACAAGGAGCTGATTAGCGCTACTAAACAGCACTTTAAAACCTATTCCTAACGTGTTCCTGAACCTACCTAAACCTACTTGTTCCTAAAGTGGGGTGAAAGTGGAGCTTAGCTAGGAAACATTCCCAAAGCGGGGTATTGTTACAGTCACTGTAGGGAGTCTGTGACGGATTAACACAGTAATTTAATAATTTTCAGCTATTTTATATCCGTACAGCTAAAGCAAGGTCAGGGTAGCATTCTAGCACTGATTACCTTATATGCAAGGGCTGCTTACTGAACTAATAACCTATGAAAGGGCTCTAACTAATAATCCTTAATGGTACATTAAGACAGTGAGTTTTTCTCTCTGTTACTGCGGTATGCACGTACCTCGGCTCCTGAAGGTTGTTCTGATTAAAGAGGTCATTTCACTTTATACCTCACTGTCTTGGTCGCTGTTCTACTTTTACAAGGATTATAGCAGTATAATTAGTGATGGTTAATACAACCAATACATGCTAAGAGGATCTGGTGCTTATTTAAACTCAAGAACACCAGGTTAGAGTAGCTCCATTGTCTAGCCGCCAGTTGAGTGGCTTACCTGACATACATTAGGATATTAAAGCCATATTAAGACTACTAAGGCTACAATGCCTAAATATAGCTGCTTGATTGCATTATAGCCTCCAATTGAGTGGTTTACCTGGCATAACTTAGGATATTAAAACCATATTAAGACTCCTAGGGCTAATACACTTAAATACAGCTGACTGATTACATTCTAAGAGAAAGCGGTACTTACTTTAACAAGATTACACTGTGTTAGAGTTCTGCTCTGTAGTCTGGTCTACAAATGTGTAGTATAAAACTGCATTTACTCCCTAGGCCAGAATGCTGAATTTGGTTTAGTGTTCATGTTATGCTGGCCTCAGTTAAATAGTAATTTACTACACAGAGGTTCTTTTCCTTAACAAGGAGTTCAAGCAGTATTTAGTGAACAAGTACTCCAGCATCTACCACCCCTTTCTCAATTCTGGGCTACTGTAACCTGCACCATGCTGTGTATGGTCACTTAATGAATACTTCTACTGCTTTATTTTACCGGACCTGTAGAGTTGTTGTTAAGCTGATAGTTAGACCTTACTCTATTAAAGTCTCACTAGAAAGTGGATCTACCTTGCACATAATTGTACTACCCTAAAAAGAATATTTGGAATACTAATGAGTGTATTCTTGGTTAATGTGATTACAAATGTACTGTCTTCACAACTAATTTACTTAGAGTGTGTGTCAGTCCTACTGCTTACTTCACCACTTTTTTCTCTCCCTTTGTGTACCCAGCACTGCTACTGCCTGACCTGTACTAGGTCTTGGGTTTATTGTCCTGTCTAGGATTGCTGCCTCTTCTTCAAGCTAAGGAACATAGTCAAACCTCTCTGGGCATCATTTCCCCTAAAGGATACAAGAAATTACGTTTTATTCCGACTGTTTGTTAATGATATACTTGTTATATCACCCCAGGTGCATATTGTAAACTCCCTAGCCAGGACAGCCAGCAGCCAAACCTTTCTCTCTTCTCAACCAACATAGCTTCACTCTTATAGCCTCCTTATACTACTCCTGTGTCACCCTGCCTTAACACATTAGAGCTGCTAGCCCTGTGAGTAGCCTTGGTTGCATTACAACCTTTGCCCACTAGGTGGTAACCTCTTCCTAGGTCTATTCTCCTTGCATAACTATTCTCCATTCTTATAAGCCAAAGAAAAACACAAACTGATAAAAAACAAAGAAACACACCAAGCCAGCAGAAATTATGGTTAGCGCTTTTGTTTACTTCATAAGCAAACTTCATCAGACAACAGTTAAAAACCACAAATCATTTAAATATCCCTCCAAAAAGACCAATTAAAGAATTAATTCCATACTCAAATTGTCCTTAAAGGAACATATGCACAAAATTGTTCATAGATTCATAGGTTCATAGGTTCATACTAGGCTATCTGCCCTAGGGCATTTATAAGCCTAGCCAGAGTGTGTTTGGCTTTTGCCACCCATTTTAAATTAATTTTGCTATGCCCTTTTTCGAGGTTAGTATACTGTGCCTCTGTCTAACAGTGACACAGAAGAGATACCCGGGGTAAACCTACGATCTCCCATCCACTCATCAAGATTCCTCTTGAAGAGAGTCAATGAAGGACTCTGCCTAACCTGGACTGGGATTTTATTCCAGAGTGAAGGGAGCCTGTAGGTTATGAATCTGTCCCTCCAGCATGTCCTATTTATTTCAGTGCTGAGGTTCAAGTCTCTCAAGCGCGTAGTTCGATGGGATTTGGATTTTCTGAGGTGCAGCATGTCCATTAATTCCGGGTTGGACATGGCTTTATACGTCAATCACAGATCGCCTCTGAGCAGGCAGTATGCCACTGAGTAGAGCTGGAGTTTCTTTAACCGGGCAGCATATGGCATCTGTTTGAGCCCTATGATCCTCTTGGTGAGGTACTTTTGGGGTCTTTCCAGTTGCTGCAGGTGTCTGGTAAGGTACATCCCGAAAGGGGCATTGTACACAATTATGGGCCTGATGAGAGATGAGTAAAGAGGCACGATGACCTCCCCTGATCTAGATGTGAATCCCTTCATGATTAGGTAGGCTATATAAAATGTTTTTCTAACCACTTTGGCCACGTGGTTGTCAAATGAGAGATTGCTATCAACTTGGGTCCCCAGGTCCCTAATTACTTCTTCTGTACTTAATGGATTACCACCTATGTGGTAATTTGTGGGCACTTTGTTTTTGCCAAAAGGGATGACTATACACTTTTTGGCGTTTAGCTTGAGGCCATGGCTCTGGCACCAGTTGTCTGTTTCTATGAGGCCCTTTTGGAGGATGCTTGTGTCGGCTTGAGAGTCGATTATGGCACCCAGTTTGCAGTCATCTGCAAACTTAGTCAGCCACAGTCCTTCCGTGTTGGCCTGTACCTCCGAGAAATATATACTGAACAAGAGAGGTCCCAGGACTGAGCCTTGTGGGATGCCATTTGTAACTGGTTTTGAGTCTGACATGGCTCCAGCAATTCTAACCATGTGGGTTCTGTCCTTGAGCCAGTTTGCAACCCATCTAGTGACATAGGGTTTTATATTTAAGCTGCTGAGCTTATCTATAATGCCCGAGTGGGGTCTTGTATCGAAGGCTTTTGCAAGGTCCAGGTAGGCTGTGTGGACCACCTTCCCCTCGTCAATGGCCTTGGTGACTGTTTCAAAGAAATCAACCAGGTTTAAAAGGCAGAATCTGCCCTTAACAAAGCCGAACTGGGTAGGATCCAGTGTCTGTAGGTCCCCAATATCTTTATTTATGAGGTCCATGATGATCCTTTCCATAGCTTTGCAGACTAAGCTAGTCAGGCTTATGGGGCGATAGTTTCCAGGATCCGTTGAGGCACGTTGTGGAGAGGGACCGCTGTTGCTGTACGCCACTTTTTGGGTTCATATCCTGTAGTAAGGCTAAGATTGAACAGTAGTTTTATGTTTGGGTTTAGCTCTTCTTGGAGTTCATGTAGGATGCAGCCTGGGACACCGTCTGGTCCCATTGATGCTGTGTTTTTTGCTTTGGAGAGGGCAGCTCTTACCTGAGCATCTGAGATGTCAGGGGGGCAGCACTCTGCTGGGATAAATATTTGCCCTTTTGGTGGGGATGGGGGGGGGGGAGAGAAGTTTGCGCTGAACCTGTCAACTAGGATGTTGGCAATGTCTGTGGGTTCGGTGTATTTTTTGTCATTTTGGACTAATTCTGAGCATGTCTGGGAATTCCCACCCAGGTTCCTAACATAACTAAAGAAAGCCTTGTGATTATCCTTAGTGTCCTGTGCAATTTTTCTCTCAAAGCTGGCCTTAGACGATTTTATGAGTGCCCGTAGTTTTTTGCTAATACTGATCAGAGATGCCTTCCCTTTTTGGGATTTTGCTCTATCATGTAGTAGCTTCCTCCTTATATTGTATAGTTTGTTTATGGCTGGGGTCCACCAGACAGGACGTCTGCCTTTGGAGGATTGGGTCTTGGTTTTATTTGGGATTGCATGATCCATGCATTCCTGAAGGTGTTAATAGAATGCATTTATAAAGGAATCTGCGGTCTGGGCCGTATTTTCCACAGGCCCGGGGGCTTTGAAGGATTCCACCTTGGTTTTGAGGAGTGTGAAATTTGCTTTAGAGAAGTTTTTCACTGTGGTTTTCAGGACAGGGGGTGGAGTCGGGATGTGAATATCCAGTGAGATTAGTTTATGGTCTGATCTTACCAGTGAGGGATACACTTCTGGTCTGGAGCATAGAGTCCACATGTTGGTGATGATCAGGTCCCGTATGTTTTCCCCTCTTGTGGGAGTGGTAACAAGTTGTTCCATAGCATTTGAGTTTATAAATTCTAGGAACCTTTGGGCTAGGGTGTTGGAGCTAGCGTAATGCTCCCAATCTATGTTTGGGTAGTTGAAGTCGCCCAATATAATGGTGTTTGGAGAGACCTTCATATTTTCCAGTGTTCTCAGGAAGGCCGAGTGGGGTTCCATTGTTTGGGAGGGTGGTCTGTAGCAGGCTATAAACTGGAAGGCATTTTACCCACTGTTAGTTGCACATGGATAGTCTCTGATGGTTCGTGCTGTGCCACCAACCTGGAGGTGTGGGTATCTTTGACAAATATTGATACTCCCCCTCCTTTTGTGGTATGGTCCAAGTTTTGGGGCTGAAAAGCATGGTATGAGGTATAACCTGGTAGTGCTGGGGTGCTCTCTGGAGCCTTGAACCAGGTTTCTTTTACTGCACAGATATCGATTTTCTCCATGCTAAGGAGAGTTTCGAGTGCGTGCATCTTGAGGTTTAGACTTCTGGCATTGAGTAGCATTACTCTTAGTTTCTTATCCCTTGTGATACCTATGGAGGTGGGTTTGTCTTTTGAGCCTTGCCTAAAAAAGACACTATGGGGGTAGCAAGAGCCTTTGCCAATTTCCGAAAGCCCACGGGTGACAGGTGCAAGCCGTCCCTAACAAAGCATCGTGGCTTGTCAAGCATGTCATCCCAGGCTGACAGGCATTGGATCCCCTTTAAATGACACCAGTACTTAAGCCAATTGTTGAAATTGATCATCTTGTCTTCATATTGTGGCATCATTCTTGGTGAGGGTAAGATGCTACTCAAGGTCAGGGTCATACCGGCCTGGGCTACATGCTCAGAGTGCTCCTCTATGTCTCTTTTCATGTAGTCCAGGGAGGTACGTCTCAGGTCATTCACACCAGCATGGACAATGACTGAGTCATATTTGTACTTGCCTTGGAGTGACCTGAGTGCTTGTGTTATGTGGCGGATCCTAGCACCCGACAGGCAGCTCACCGTGACCTTCTCCTTGTTCAGCCTGGTGAGCAGGACGTCAGTGTGCCTGACGATAGAGTCACCTATTACAAGTGTATCAGGTGTGTTGTTTAGCCTTAAGGGCTGTGACTGTTCAGCACACTGGCTTTGTGAGCTATGTGTTGCACGTGTTTTGTTTTGGGGTAGCGGTTGCTTGGGTGTCTGCTTTGGAGGTCTCTGCTGCTTAGGCAGATTTTTATTTAGAGCCTCCGAGTATGTTTTTGTGTGTTTATGTGTATGGTTTGCTGTTGTGGTAGGTCTATTTGAGACTGGAATTGTAGTGAGTGTGGTTTCCTTTTCCTCCTGACTGGTTTCGCCAGTACTGAGTTGAGAGAGCTTAGCCTCCAGTATGGCTATATGGTTGCATCTCTCACATGTGTTGGAATTTGTTGGGAGGAGGAGAGGGTTGTTTGTGTACATGAGGCAGTTGTAACATTGCCTCAAGATTTCCAGATTCACCAGCTGGACCGGAGAGGAGATTGACAACTAACCTTTGGACATGCTAGAATAGTATTGCGAATTCCTTTATAATTGAAAAAAAGGGCCAATGGGGAACGAGGTACTCAAGGGGAGTTTGTAAGGGTTTAGTGCTTTTAATATTTTAGTGCTGACTTATATAATTGCTTTAGTGAGCAAGTGCCAGGTAACTTAAATGCAATGTGTTTCAGGTAACTTAAATGCAAAAATGACAAACAGTAACTTTCTTTCAAGTGAAACAAGGAAATAAGTACAGTAAGCAATGCAGATATCACTAGGGATCCACAGAAGCGCTGAAAAGCCACGTTTTAGGTGGAATTAGCGTTTCAGGGAAATAACAAGCAAACAAACAAGCAGCATACAAATAAAGCTAGATTCAGCAGGCCTGGATCTAGTCTATGCTACAGCAAACAAGGTGTACCAATTTCAGTAAGAAGCAGTTCAAATATGCAGGCACTATAAGCCTTTAACCAGAAATTCCCAGCTCAGAAGGGCAGAGTCCAGCCTCTTCTCCCACAAGAGTGCAGACCTTGAACCCTTTTAATGTGAAATAACTGGCATGAAGCCCAAGTGCTTAAACCAGAATTAATACACTTTTAGAATAACAGACACTGAGCCCTCAATCAGCAGTTCCCAACTTAGAAGGATGTAAGCTGCCTGTCCTGCCACCACAGTGTAGGCCACAAACCTTCCTAATGTAAAACAACTGATCTGAAGCCCGAGTGCTTAATCCAAAAGACTTAGAATGATAGCTACACTTTAATCAAGTTACTAATAAATACAATTGAATACTTTAAAGAATGCCTGGATTAGTGCTCAGGTTATACAAACAAAGCTAGATTCAGCAGGCCTGGGTCTAGTCTATGCTACAGCAAATAAGGCGTACCAATTTCAGTAAGAAGCAGTTTAGATATGCAGGCACTATAAGTCTTTAACCAGAAATTCCCAGCTAGAAGGGCAGAGTCCAGCCTCTCCTCCCACAAGAGTGCAGACCACGAACCCTTTTAATGTAAAATAACTGGCCTGAGGCCCAAGTTTTTTAAATAGAATTAATACACTTTTAGAATAACAGACACTGAGCCCTCAATCAGCAGTTCCCAACTTAGAAGGATGTAAGCTACATGTCCTGCCACCACAGTGCAGACCACAAACCTTCCTAATGTAAAACAACTGGTCTGAAGCCCAAGTGCTTAAACTAAAAGGCCTAGAATGAGTTACACCAAGCAGTAATAAATACAATTGAGTAGTTCTAAGATGACGCAAAAGCAAAATTAAGTAGGAAGAAACACACATACAGTAAAAGCAGATTTTTTTTTTTTGAGTGAGCAAATTAGATGGGCCCAGGAGTTACAGGACAGAAACAAGTGCAAATGCAGGCCTTCAAATCAGAATGTTGAGAGAGATGGAAGACCGCCCAAAAAGCCAATAACTACAAATTCTGGGCCAGAACCACTCCTTATGTGGTAGACAGGTTACCTAGTGCATACCACTCCCACTGATAAGCTAGAAGGCTTCCCTCCAACACAGAAAGGCTTGGGGGATCAGAAGCTTACAAATAGTCCTGGATAAAGCACATCTGTATCTGGAACACTAATTACAGGAAAGGTAGGAAACAGGCTTACAATTTTTTTTTTTTTCAGAAAATTAGCAAAAACAGTAGTAAAAACAATTCACATGCAGTGCAAGCTGGCACACTTGAGTATGTAGCAATATTAGTCCACACACAGTTTGAAAAAATGTAATTAAATTAAAAAGGACTAAAA
The DNA here is from genome assembly GCF_019279795.1 of Protopterus annectens. Lineage (NCBI taxonomy): Eukaryota > Metazoa > Chordata > Ceratodontiformes > Protopteridae > Protopterus > Protopterus annectens. Next base: position 1,143,799,828 of record NC_056729.1, on the reverse strand, counting down.
GCAAGTTCAGAAAGGGTTTATTATGTAGAATGCGGTAAAGAGATGGGACTGGGGGAGTGTCCTAGATCAAATCTACAGTGGGGCGGGCACTGCAAAAGCCACCAAATTTAAACTACTACCAGAACAGGGAGGGGGTGGTGAAAAGTTTCAACAGAGATGTGAGGAATCAGAGTGCAAATTATAAAACCCAAAAAATATATACTGATCTCTGTATATTTGCAGAACACTAAGACAACAGATATATAAGCAACAATTTAGCTCTATAATACAGAAAATACAGAAAAATATACTCAGCTCTATATATTTGCAGAAATCTTGTAAGGCTGTTCCACTTAAAATGCAGACTGCTGCTATTAAACTCTATTATATTACAAATGTACTACACAGTTTACTATCTCCTACATAAAAATCAGTACATAAACATCAAAGTGTATACAGCAAGCTAAAATACGTCCATAAATTTAATTAATAATTATCTAAAACAGGATTTCAATATTAACATACTTTTTATAGATAAATTATCATTCAGCCCAGGAAGGGAATGTACATTAAACTTCAATTGCCAAATCAGTTCCCTTTCATCTAATTTCAGGGCTATAGGACCTATATATAAATGTCCTGCATTTTTATATTGGAAGGACAGAAAGATGCCTGAAACAGCACATATATGAGCATTTGTACAACAATAGGAAGCTGAATTTGAACAATGCCTTGGTTAGGCATGTAAATCAGTTTCCGTCACATGCATTTCTATTTTTTGTCATTGATCAAGTGGTGGATAAATATAATAGAGGTGGTACTATAGCCCTGAAATTAGATGAAAGGGAACTGATTTAGCAATTGAAGTTTAATGCACATTCCCTTCCTGGGCTGAATGATAATTTATCTATAAAATGTATGTTAAAATTGAAATCCTGTTTTAGATGATTATTAATTCAATTTATGGATGTATTTTAGCTTGCTGTATACACTTTGATGTTTATGTACTGATTTTTATGTAGCATGAACAATTTTGCGTGCATGTTCCTTTAAGGACAATTTGAGCATGGACTTAATTGTTTAATTGGTGTTTTTGGAGGGATATTTAAAGAATTTGTGGTTTTTAACTGTTGACTGATGAAGTTTGCTTATGAAGTAAACGAAAGCGCCAACCATAATTTCTGCTGGCTTGCTGTGTTTCTTTGTTTTTTTGTTTTTTATTCTCCATTCTTATAATTTAACTCTCTGATATCCACTTCTCACCATATCTACCTAGCTGATAGACCCAATTTTATCCCACTTTTTACCATATATTTCTCAACTACACAGTTTACTATCTCCTTTTAAACTTACCCTAGCAGTCAGCACTCCACTGATTGTTTTCCCTGAATTTAGTCCCTCTCTGACTCTACCCACTCCATTCGCCCTGCGGGCTCACTCCGCTCCCCTACCCTGCCCCCAAATCTCACCCACCCCCAGTACTCCTACACATATACTACCCTAATCACACCCCCAACTTAGTTGGCCATTCACACTAACCACAGTCATCCTAACACAACTCATCCTTTCTAGACACCCATCCCCCACTCCCAACTCACCAACATTCAATCTCCTCTATCACCCCACCCATACTCTCTTAACTCATCTACTACCCCAGCCACACTATATCCACTGATTCCCACCTTATCTCCAAAACCAAGACCATTGTACTACCTCATACCCCACTTATAATACTTTATCTTTTCACTGCCTATGAATTCCACTACCTACCTAACTCTCAGTATCCTACATCAATTACAACCACTAGCAACCAAACACACACCCCTCCATCAATACTACCTCACCTCTTCACCTATTGCACTACTCCAAAACCTCTCCATCCTATACAGTGGCGGCTGGTGACTTCAAATCAAAGGGGGGCTGCAGGGGATAGCTGAATGGGTGGGGTCAATGGGAAGGGGTATGGCCAACTAGAAAGGGGAGGAGCTATGCTCAAAACCACCAAAACTAACTTTAATTAAATATGCTGCCCTGGGTGCCAAACCGTCATTATGAGAGTCCAATCAAGACAAATGAAGTGTAAAAGAATAAAAATATTTAAATGCATTGGCTGCATGACAGCTTACTTAATATCTAGATGGAAACAAAAAGGTTGTGAGGCATGAAAAAATAAATTACTTTTTAAATACATTACGGGAATGCCAGTCAAAATCAAGTATAAGAAAAACAAGCAGCACTCAACTCATACTACTTCTCCTTGCACTGCAGTTCTAATTATAATTTATATTCAGCTTTATTAAAGCACCAAGTAACATGCTGAAAGTAACAATCTCTGTGATGTCCCCACTTGTAAAAATGTTTCTTATCCAAAACAGACCTGCTGCCTGACAGCTATCTACTTGTTTCATGGGGAAAACACGATCAAAGTAAAAATGAAAAGCAAACAAGAAACAAGCTCAAGATACATTGCTTAAATTATTACTGTACAGGTTATGGACCACACATGAATGGCATTCTGTTTAGTGTACTGGTAAAGCCCTCAGAGATCACTAGAAGTCTCCAACAAGTATAATGAGCTTCTTAAAATAATGTAATCCTGTCCTTTACTACAAATACTGTCATATGCATTTCAATATCCAATGCTTATACATTATCTAGTTAAGTATTCTCTGCATGGCAACAACAGAAAGGCTTCAATGTTGGCAATTCTTTAAAAGTATGCTTATTAAAGCTTACTTGCATGTTATGATCTCAGACAAGCTTACTTGATGGTCATTAAAGCATTGCTACTTAAAACAGAGAGCAACAGGCACTTTGAGTAATAAGCATAAAGCCACAGTACAAAAATGACAGAAACCAGACCATTCTGCAAAATCAAGAACAGATGAAAAGCCACTGTAGTACTTGTGTCTACCTTGTATGGGGGGATACCCTGCACATTTACACTGCTTAACTGCTCCTTGCTTTGCTTGGACACATCTAGAGTCACTACATGGGGGAGTGGGGTGCAACAAGTATGTCACAATTTGAAATGTCTCTGGCTGATGGTGATGGCCCTAACACATTTGTCATACCTCTCACCCTCAGAGCAAGAAATCTAGGCAAAGCCATACATAGAAGTGGGACAAAGGCCTAAAAATAAGGACAATTTTTAAATATTGCTCTTATAAACATAGAAAGATAATAGAATAGTAGGTCTTGCATTAGTATGAATTTTCTGAAGGATATGAAATCAGAAACTCAAATGCCTGTCATTATTTTCTAACTTCAGTCTTTAATGATTTACCACTAATTTGCCAAAAAAACACAATTTTATGAAAAATGGACCAAAAATGTGATGCAACAATATAAAATAGCCACACAATACAGCTGGAAACCTGTCAAAGAAGGGACACTTTTTTAATATTAGTACTGCTAACTTGAGCAGCTGACAAAATAAAAGAGTCTACATGCATTTCTGAAATAAAAGTAATCTATAACTCTGATTATTACAGTTATTTCTTAATTGTAAACCCTCCATGTTTTCTTCCAAAATTGCTATTTTGCAGAGGGATTATTAGGGGAAGAGCAACATTTTGAGCCAAATTCAAGGACAGTTGAGAGGTTTGGCTATGCCTAATTCTATAAAGCAATTTGCATGTACCTCGCAACCTGTTAATGCAATAAATCTGGACAAGGCCAAATATATTGGGGGTACATATAAACAGTACTAAAAATTGCTCTTGTATAAACTGGGACAGTTGGTAGAACAGGTCTTACTTTAGCATGCATTTTTCTGAAGGTTATGAAGTCTGAAACTAGTGTGTGATTATTTAGTGACTTAATTCCTAAATGATTTGCCAGAAAACCACAACTTTTATGAGGAACAAACCAAAAATAAGAAGCAAAAAACCTATTCATTCTTTGAAAATCTGGACAGTTGGGAGGTATAGTTCAGCTGGGGCTGTCTAAGTTTGCCGCCCTTCCCATTCACAAAACCATGGTCAAATGGAGCCTCTCCTTGCAGCTATTCCAATGATTCATTACTTTGCTATTTCACTCCATTTACCATAAACACTAATGTGCATACTGATTTACTTGTATGATGATTTGAACTTCATTTGAAAGTTTTATTTTGCATTTTACAGCACAAACACTAAGACATCTGCTAAACAAACTTGGCATTAAAACTTCTCTGCCCTTGAAACTCACATTCATTGAAACAACATTAAAACCCACATTCAAAGAAAATACATTTTACCCGTGGCAGATAAAAATTAATTCTGGGCTGTTTTCAAATCATAGGCCCCTTGCATATGAAACATACATGTGCTCTTTGATACACCTTCCTATTGCTTTGAACATTTTTCCAGTAAACAATGAAACAAAACTGCCCAATTCAGAACATTTCCATCATAAAAGTCTACTCAAACTTCTACAGTCCACTATTATCAGTAAATATGCACAATTCTACAGTCCACCATTATCAGTAAATATGCACAATCTCTGAAGTAGTAAAAAAGTCATCTAAATAATTCCACATTAAATAAATCTGTAATGAAGAGGTTGCTGCTAGCAATCACCTTTATATTTCATGGTTTCATCGAAAAATAAAGTGTCTGATGCCCCTGAGGAATAAATTGCCTAAATTACATTAAATATAAGCTAGTAATATTGCAATAGGAAATGGATGGCAAACTGATAACAGGCTCATAGTTAATATCTTAACTTTCAGTACGGCAGCATTCACCCCTTATGGGAGTAGAACCAACAACCTTCTGCATCAAAAGCAAGTACACAACCTGTTGTGCTATTAGCAATGTGAGCTGACTTAGCATAATCAACACTAAACTTCTCTTCCCCTGCAGCTCTCAGCTCCTTGTAAAATCTACTCAATACTCAACTGCATCTCAACTTTGCAGCACAAGAAGTCTGGAAAAAGTCAAATTTATTGGGGTGGGTCAAAAAGGCAAAAACCACGGACACATTAAACATTGCTTGTATAATCTTGGAAAGCTGCTAAAATAAAATGCTGTCTTACGACCATACATTTTACTGCCAAGGTCCCTGTGCAAAAAAGAGTCAGAACATCATACCACTATGCCAAATCACCTGCTTTGTGAAAGAAAAATGCTGTGTTACCACCGTACATTTTACAGCCAAGGTCCCTGTGCAAAACAGTGAAGAGCAACATACTACTACGCCAAATCAGCTGCTTTGTGAAAGAGAGGAAGACTGAAACTTAAATGGCTATCATTTAATGAATTCAGTTCTCACCATAGCTGTCAACCTCGTAGCACAAAACACCTGGACAAACCTAGTAATGAGGGAATACAGCCTTCAAACATATTCAGTGAATTCAGTTCTTGCCATAGCTGTCAACCTTAGCACAAAAAACCTGGACAAAGCCACTAACAGGGTATTACAGTCCCAAAAATAAGGACAAATTTCAAATAGTCATCTTATAAACTAAAAAAAATGCTATAATAAAAGGTTGTGTTACTATATATTTATTGCTAGAATAAAAAGTTGTTTTACATTGTATTTTCTGAAGACTATGAAGTTGTTGTTAGAAAAGTGTGAACTGTTATGGCAGCTTAGGTTACATTCCTATACCTTGCCTGGTATTAATGAGATTACTTCTTTGTCTTGCATTTTGAAGTTACAAAATCTGCTTCGGTAGATTCTTTTCTTTTTTTTTTTTTTTCTCAATAATTTTTTATTTTTTTATTATTGTACATGTGATTAGTGATCTAAAATTTCTTATTTATTGCAACAAACGTACTGATTTTTATATAAAGGAGGTAAGACTTATATATTATATTATATATTACATACTATTTATTGTTTCTTTACATTTTAATACAATGAAATGTATGAGGTTTGGGACTGTTTTTCCATGTGGATGGTAGAATATGTATGTATTTTTATGTATTTTTATGTATTTTCATACTTTTAACTTCTTAGCATTTCTTATCAGTATATTTGTGATGTACCTTTACATTTTCTAATTAATGCTGGTTTATTAAGCACAAGAGCCGATTGGTTTGGTTTTGGGGCCTTTTTGGCTTTAAAAAGGTTGTTACACTGTTGTTATATGTTTGTCTGATGAAGTCTACCTATTTGGGTAGACGAAAATTGCTTCACTATATTAAAGTTTGTTTTGGTGGTTCAGGGACTACTCGGTGGCTGTTTTTGTGTTTTTCAAGAGTTTGCTGTTTCCTGTGGTTTTCTCAAGTTTATTTGAGTTATGGCTACTGACAACATCTTGGGCACCTCGATTGACTTACCTAACCAACCTTCTCTAAGTCCGATTTCAGGATCAAATGACTTGGGTAACTTACAACTTATTCAAGCTATAAACGAGAGGTTGGATGATTTATCCACCTACATGGATTCTATGTCTTAAATTAACCCCATCATGAAACCGAAGGTTATTTCAGGCTCTAACACCACTAGATGGCATACGAACACTGCGAGCTTACAGAATAATGCTACAGATACATTTGGTTTTGTTTCTGAAAGGAACATAACAACTAACTTTACAGGTCCTAATGTGAATTTTAACAGCAGTTCAATGCCTAATGGGACAAATATTGAGACCTCCTTGGGGCTTATTGGGCTCCCTAATGTGTATGAGTGGCTTAATGCACAGCCGAATTTCGGTGATAACTGTGCTGACCGTGGTAGGGAATGTCTGGCTGGAGGAGGTAAGTCTTTAATGGCTAAATTAAAAGATTTTGATCGGAAATCTTTAAAGGCAAAAAAGTTGCAGTTGGAGATACGTTATTTTGATGAGTTTAAAAAGCAGGGAGTTGTTCCCAAGGGGTTATGGTCCTGGCAATATCCCTCTTGTTTAGAGGCAGGGACTGTTTTTTATGACAATTTAATAGCACTTTTTAACAGACGTGGTTCGGAGTTGATGGATGTTATGTGTAAACACTACAGTATTACAATTGAGACTTTAACTAAAGACATTACCGAGCTGAATAATGAAATTAGATCGCACACAGATTTTTTTAAGATACCAATATGAGTATAAAATAATTTTTTCGCCCATAGAACAGCAATTGTCTAAGAGCACAGAAGTTAAACTAAAGAAATTAAGGAGGGACATTAATGATTATAAAAGTGGAGTTGCTTATCCAACTCCACCACTGTCACAAGGAAAAAACCTTTTTGGTCGTGTTGCACAAAGTGCTGAACAGAATAGGAGTAACATGGCCACTGGTCCCAAACCATCTGTGGTGGTTGGCGAACTTGATTTGTTCGAGGAAGACTGGTGTGAGGATGTTGAAAAGGATCCCGTCACAAATAATAATGTGAACAGGGGTAACAACAGTAATAACAATTTGCGCAATGTAAATTCTTTTTCGAACAGAGGTCAAAATCACCAGCAGAGGTACAACATGAGAGGAAAGAAAGAGAGTTAAAAATACAACAAGTAAAAGAGAAACCAGTGATCCTATTGAATAAATGTGGAGACCTTAAGGTGTACAACTTTTCGAGTTTTGCAATAGACCAAGACTTATGTGAAATGTTTGGTAAGGGTTTGACTTTTGTTCTAGCTAACCATTTAAATTTGCCTGAAGTTTTAATTGATTTAAAACTTTTCACTCGAAAATTGAACTTGGCTTTGATGTTTTTTTGTGAAAACCACTTTGAGACTTCTTTGAGGGTGGCAAGTACCTTCAACCCACCATTACAGCCAACACTGTCCTTATTTGAACATATGTGTGAATTTGATTTGAGGAACTTGAACAAATTGAGAAAGAAGCTTGGCCCTACTAATATGACTAGCATGAGGCTGAAGCATTGAGCTTAGTTAGATCATTACCGTTTGTTTGTTAAAACCAGACAAGGGTGGAGGATGGGTGATTATGGACAATGACCAGTATGAAACTAGAATGTTAAAAGTCTTGGACAGTGAAATTTATATGAGGTCTAGTGTCAAGAAAATGAACACTGTATATAACAAAATGTATTCCTTTTTCAGGGATTTGTTGATTGAAGGCATGGTTAGTATGGACATCTACAACTATTTGATGGTCTTAAACCCAAAAATACCTAACTTGTTTGGGTTACCTAAACTTTACAAAAACCTTCAGGATTCCCCTATGAGAGCCTTAGTTAATGCAAAGTCTTCCATCACATATGCTTGTTCTAAGTATGTAGACTCGGTTTTAAAGAAGTATGTAGTTAAGGAAGACCAGATCTGTAAGGACTCTTGAGCCTTTTTAAAAGCAGTGGACAGGTTTGAGTTCCAAGACAATGTAATGTTTTTAACTATAGACGTCATTGACCTGTATTTTTCTATTCCACGTGATGTAGGTGCAGAGTATGTAACAAAAAGATTGTTATTTTACAGGCAGACAGTAAAGAAATTAGATTAATTCAGGAGATGCTGGATGTTATTTTGAATAGTAATTTTGTCAAGTTCAGTAGTAAAATTTACAAACAGGTGGTTGGTGTAGCGTTGAGCTCCCCGTGTGGGGCGAGCTATGCTAACTTAGTGTTGTCATACTGGGAATGTGAGAACATTTTCAAAAAAGAGCTGTACAAGAAGGTGAAGTTATACAACAGGTATTTGGATGACATCTTTATTAAGTTTGAAGGTAATGAAAATGAAGCAAAGGTGTTTGTAGAGTATTTGAATAATAGTACTCCCTTCCTCAGATTCACTTACACCTTTCACAAAGACACTATTAATTTTCTTGATGGAGATCTGAAAAAAGACACGGTTGGAAAAGATATTTGGCTAAGATTTACAGGAAACCTACGTACTCAAACACCCTTTTACATTTTACCAGTTGTCACCCTTTCCATCAAAAAAGGTCTGTTTTAAAAGGCCAATTAGTAAGGGCAGCTCGGATGACAACTGAGATTCATACCTTTGAAGACGAATGTAGTTTGTTAAGAAATATGCTTTTCAGTAGGGGTTATCCTGAAAGTTTGGTGTTTGAATTGATAAGTGACGTATGGCAAAAAAGACTTTGTGGGACTTACAGCCAATTTTATCTAGAAGAGGTCTAAGTATTAACAGAAGGTAAGTAATTAGTATTGAACTGCCCATTTTTCACCATTTGCCTTTGGACAATGTAGATGAGTCTGACAAACCATTTTTCAAAAAGAGTTTTATTACACCTTTTTGTACAAAGGCAGGTGAGATTGGTAATATTTTGAGAAGGAACTGGAATTTACTGTTACACGAAAGGGACTTAGTGGAAAAGGTGGGTAACTACCCTACTATAATTTTTAGGAAGGGTAGGAACTTGAAGAACATAGTGGAGACCAGCATTAAAAAGTCCCACAGGATCGAGGGTACTTATAAATGTGAATCTTGTAATTATTGTAGGTATATTGCCACAGGTACTAGTTTTGTAGTCAACGACTATGTTTATAAGGCTAGAGGTAGATATAACTGTAACTCTAAATCAGTGGTTTATTTAGCTTCCTGTCAGTCATGCCCAGCATTTTATGTTGGAAAAACTGACAGGAAGCTTAAAGAAAGGATTTATGAACACATTTACCATATTAAGAAGAATAGCAACACTAATGCACTGGCAAGACACTGTAATGGGTACCTGATGCACCATTTTTTGTTCAAAATTATTGATTAGGTAGTTATAGATGGTAAAGGTGGACCTTGACAGTTGTTGTTAGAAAACTGTGAATTGTTATGGCAGCTTAGGTTAAATTCCTATACCTTGCCTGGTATTAATGAGATTACTTCTTTGTCTTGCGTTTTGAAGTTGAAAAGTCTGCGTTGGTAGATTTTTTTCCTTTTTTTTTCCTTTTTCTCAATAATTTTTTTTTTTTTTATTATTGTACATGTGATTAGTGATCTAAAATTTCTTATTTATTGCAACAAATGTACTGATTTTTATATAAAGTAGGCAAAACGTAATATATTAAATTATATATTACATACTATTTATTGTTTCTTTACATTTTAATACAATGAAATTTATGAGGTTTGGGACTGTTTTTCCATGTGGGTGGTAGAATATGTATGTATTTTTATGTATTTTTATGTATTTTCATACTTTTAACATCTTAGCATTTCTTAGTATATTTGTGATGTACTTCTAAATTTTCTAATTAATGCTGGTTTATTAAGCACAAGAGCCGACTGGTTTGGTTTTGGCGCCTTTTTGGCTTTAAAAAGGTTGTTGCACTGTTTTATATGTTTGTCTGATGAAGTCTACCTACTTGGGTAGACGAAAAGGGCTTCACTATATTAAAGTTCGTTTTGGTGTTTCAGAGACTACTTGGTGGCTGTTTTTGTGTTTTTCAAGAGTTTGCTGTTTCCTGTGGTTTTCTCAAGTTTGTTGATTGGGATGTCCAACTATCTTGCAGCCCATGTTCATTGTAATGGGGAACAACAAAATAAAAATAAAAATAAAAAATCTCAAGTATATATAAATGGTGAAACGATGAAAACAAAATATTAAGTAACAGATCGCATACATATGTAATGAGGAAGAGCACAGCAATATGTTAAATAGATTATAAACATGAAGTGGCTAACAGGGTATAGACTCTGGCAGTTCAACCATTAGAATAATAAGATGAGAAAAAATGTTGAAGATCAAGCAGCTCTGACAGTGAAACATTTGTGTTTGTGTGTGTGGTTATGAGCAGTCAGCTTGTGACAGCCTGAAGTACTTGAGAAATTCTTTGAAATAACTCTTTGTGGAGTGCTGGAGATGTCAAAGGGAGGAGGACTGAGTGCTTGTGGTTAATTAAGTGTGGATTTGCATTTTTGATGCTGAAACTTTTGGATACAATAAAAGTTTCAGCATCAGATGTAGGAGTGTGAGAGAAAATGTTTGTAGGTTAGGATTAGGGAAGGGGATAGATTTAGGGCCGGATTCACGAAACCTCTGTGTAAGAGTTAATATGTCTTACACGGAGGCTGCATTCTAACGGTATGACGTCAGCATGCCATGCATATTCATGAGGGCATGCTGAATCATACCCTAGGCTAACACAGTCCGTGTAGGAAAGTAGGGTGTGTGTCCAAATGCCGAGTTCTGCAAAGGGGCATGCCCCCAGAAGAGTCACGAGTCCTGAAAGTAAACACCCATGAGCGAGTCCGCGGAAATGTCAAGGAACACAACACCACATGCCCTCACAAACTATAAACCCAACTGTAATGTAAAACGTAAAAATATCAGTTTAATTTTTTTTTTTTTATAATTTCCAAAATGTTTGCCAGTAGTTGCGCTCATTTGCGTGGGTATGCCCTCTGCTCAGCCACAGTTAGCAGACATTGAAAAGCATATAACATTTAAATATGCAAATTACACCAAGTAGCAATAGCGTAGCGGTAGAGACGTTGGCCAAAGAGGAGGTAGTCATGGTTCGAGCCCCCACAACATCATTTTCCATTTGTATTTAAATAACCATGAAGCAATCCCCTGACACACACACACACATATATATATATATATATATATATATATATATATATATATATATATATATGTATATATATGTATAAAACTATAATTTAAGTAAAATGTAATGAAATGGGCCATGTATTTTTGAAGAAATCTGACATAATAAAATATAAAAAAAGGATCAGAATTGCCCATAGCTTAGCAAGGCTTTAGCAAACTGAATATGGGTGCCCGTAGGTGAGCAGCACTTTAACAAGCGTAATATGAGTTTCCATAGGTGAGCAGCACTTTAACAAGCTTAATATGAGTGCCTGCAGGTGAGCAGCAGTTTAACAGGTTTAATATGAGTGCCCGGAGTTGAGCAGTGCTTTACCACGCTTAAAATGAGTGCCCATAGTTCAGCAGCGCTGCACCCAGCGTAATATTAGTGCTCATAGCTAAATAATGCGTTACCCAGCACAAGCCATTTGCGTGAAGCTGCACAGGGTGCCAACCAGCTTACCGTCGGGCAACATTGGGCAGGCTGTATCAAAGCCACCTTTACACAGACACACCTCCTAGCCTGTCTAGACAGTAGTAAAATAAAAAAAAGCAATGCCCAGGGTCAAACCTGGGATACTGTGCACCATAGTCAAAGTACTTTACCACTAAGCCATGACTGTTGTACGGAGAAATGCAGTATTAGCATATATATATAGGAATGAATGGAAATAGAAGCATGACAAAGCAGGTTTTTTCAAGCTGATAAATATCCAAAACGGCCAATCACAGATAAGTGTGGGAAAACCGGCATATATAAGCCCAATTGGCGGGAATTCACAGCATAACTGATTGTGGTACCCATTTGCAGTCAGGATGGCAGGTGCAGGAGAGGGAAGTCGCTTTAGAGCAGAAAGGTGGGGTGTTGAGGAGTCAAAATATATGGTTTGGCTCCTAGTCCATGATCAGGAAGCACAACTCATGCAGGGCCAGGTTCACTGGGGTGCGTGCAAGGCAGAGGCATGGAACCGGTTGGCACATAATCTCACCAGTGCCACAGGCATTCCAAGGACTGGTGAACAGGTCCGTCACCACTATGCGGACCTGAAGCGATGGAAGGAGGACCAACTGAACTGTTGGATCCAGGAGGCCCGCCAAATGCCCAACGCCCCACTACTAAGTATCCATGTAATTAAGTATGTAAGAAATGCTATCCTAGCCTATAGTATGGAGACGTATGTTCCAATATTACTTCCTTTATATTACAGCTGCAGGTGTTCGTTCCATGAATCAGTGAGCCTATGCTGATATGCTGCTGAGGTTGCGCCACCAGGCAGGTTAGTAATTATTTAGCTGGTATTGTCATAGAATATAAGTGAGACAGATTGTAAAAGAGTTCAGTGTTGTAACCCACTAATAAAGCTCAAATAAGCCTAGAAGAAAGATTCTGCTAGTATTGTAAGATTAGATAAGTGATGCAGCCTGGAAAAGAGTGTAATGCAATCCAGTAATAAAGATTAAACAAGTCTCAAATAGAAGTGTCCACCTGTATTGTAATATCAGATAACTGCTGCAGCCAGAAAATGAGTGGTAATCAATCAACAAAGGATAGACAAGTGTCAAATACATCCTTGCAAATTCTGCCATATGAAATAAGTGAGTCAGCTGGAAAGGGTTGTTGTAAACAGGTAATAAATGTTAATAAAGCCTAGAATTAAGTGCCATTCTGAAATGTAAATATAAAATAATTGAGAGAGTGTGAGAAGGACAGTTTGAATGCACCAAGAAAGCTGTAATATGTCTAGAATAAAGGTATACTGTAGTCACTACTATATGAAATGAATGAGACAGCCACAACCAAAGAGTGTAATGTGTTAAATAAAATACAGAACATGGACTGTGTCCGTCCCACAAATAGGATATGTTGCTGTACCCTTGCATTATGGAAATAGCATGGTTGTATGAAATGCTGAACATCCAAAGTTGTCTAGACCCATATAAATCAAATGTAGCAGGATGCTGTACCTGAACACAGCCAGATATGAACATATATGAATAAAAATGGAATGTATATTAATGTAGCAGTAACATCCCCATCACCAACATTCCTAAGGTTACATACAGGAAACTGTACTAATACATGTAGGGGATATATAACTGCATCTACTAGGAATGTACAGTATATGTATAGGTAGTTTAAGTTGTTAATGTAATATTTCTCCACCCTACCCTATTTTCACAAATTATGCCATTCCACACCAAACTGGGTATGTGTATTCACAATTAATTTCCATGGACATGTGTCCTGTTGGTTTATACATATCTGCATGTACATTGATGCATGTGCCCTGTTCACATATCCAAACCTGATGGCCTGTTGCCACCAATCAACCCTGCATACTGTTGGAATGTGCACTGTTGTTCTAAATATGCATGTGTTATGCTTGCTGCTCAATGTTCGGAATTCATGGGTGTTTGGTTAATGGGAATACTGATGCATGCTGTTACAACTAATTTTGAATGGTGTTGTTTGTTACTAACCCAAAATGCCATAAAATACTGCTAAACATAGGACAACAGGGAAGGCGGGTTCCAGCGGACCCACCTCTCCCACCTCAGCTGGCGAGTGCACCTGGCACCAGTGCCCAGGCCGGGACCTCCTCCTCCGGTAGCCCTGTGCCAGCTTCAGGTGGAAGCACTGCAGAGGATGGGGCTTGTCCCCCCTCTGCAAGTGTGGCTGGAGGAGAGCCTCCACTCACCCTCCATAGGGTCCGGTCTGTGGTGCGTAGTGAGATCAGGCATTCTGTGACTTATCCCCTACGCCAGCTTGAGGCAAGTGTGGCACAACTCACGGGTGTGCCTGCCCGTCCTATCCAGCCCCCAGCACAGCCCCAGCCTGGGCTGTGAAGGTGCAGTGGTAACTAGCTATGGGTGGGGATTTCAGTTCCACTGTTGCCATCTGTGGGCTCATGGGCTTGCGATATCCAAACATCCGTCCCCATCATTTGTGTTTAGCCCCCACATGTCATACTTTGCCCCTGTATGCGTCTTGTTTGTCTTGTCTGTTAACCTCCCCAACCTACCTCCCCAAATATACCTACTTCCTGTACCTCACATTCCACTCTCACCTAAAAAAAAAAATAAAAAAAGGGCACTCTGTTCCCACAAAAAAATTACACCCCATACATAGCTGCCAAGTTCGCACACATGTCCACTGGACATGTAAACTGATAATTCTAATTGGCAGTACAACATATTTTGTTGTCCTCACCCCTCTCTCAGGGGTGGAAGGTTTCACATTTCACACCAAATTTCACACATATGCACAGCTGTTGCTAATAAAGAAATGGGCAGCTATGGGCCTTCCCTACATCCTTCCTGCACATCCCAAGCTTGTTTTCCTACTGTCCTACCCTCTTTGTGACCCCTTTTTCACCACTGTCCTATCTCCCCATTTTCTTTTCTTTAAAAGAAATTAGCGCGGGTGTTAGCGGGAGTAAGCACTTTTAAGCAGTTGTCAGCGGGTGTGCGCTTGTGTGCGCTTAGCTAAGCCAGTGTGTGCTTAGCTAAGCAAGTGTGCGCATGTGTAAGCATCGTGCAAACCAGCGCAAACCCGCTTACAACTGCTTAAAAGTGCCTTAGTCACTCTGTATGACAAGGCCTGTAGTCTGCTTATCAGCAAAATAAAATACCCCTGTCAGTCTCAAACCCCGGACTTTGGAAACACTAGTCTGCATGAGTTACCACTGAGCCACGGCAGACGTACAAACACTTGGTGCTGAAAGAAATATATCATGAAATACAAGGAGTGAATGTAAAGGGAATATAGGAAGGCCATTACACAAAGCTTGTTCCCTGAATCCTTACTGGCAATTCTTGTGGAATTGCATTACATTAGTGTGATAAGAGAAACAGCCATGCTAGGAGGTAATAATGTTACAGTAGCACCTTACAAATCCCACACAGTATCAGAGCAGGATAAACACCGCCATATTTGAATAGGTATGAGGCCAGACTTCCCAACTGTGACTGATTTACACTGATGTCCCTGATTTGCAAAAAAATGTTGCCTGTGTCCCACTGACTCCCTGTGAAATGTACTAACAGTAGGCAGAAAGGTGGGGTATCCCACATAATGGTGACTGTCAATAAATTAAAGTAGACACTATTTGCATGTCAGAAATGGTGTAATAATATATATGCTCAAAATACCCCACAGTCACAACTGCAGAATATGTGAAATATATCACGGGTGTATCCCACTGATATGTACCTTTCCCTGAGGCTGGTCAAATATATACCTGAGAGTATCTGAGGCCTGCAAGTGTCAGAAATACACAGGCATATTAGCCTGTCTGCTGTTACACACTCTGCGAATAGCTGTAGAATTACTCCCACAAGCACACCCTCATGTAGGAGTACAACACAGAAATATCAAAGGATGTCGCCATCTAACAAAGTAATGACAGTATAGCAGTTTACAAGCACTGCATGTGCCTGATATTCATAATTGTTAGTACAAAATACAAGGCCCTAGTACTGCTCAGCAGCAAAATAAAATACCCTTGTAAGTGTCAAACCCCAGACTCACCAGACTGCATGCAGTGCCACCAAGCCACAGCAAACATATAAGAGCTTACTGCTGAAAGAAATATATTATGCATTACAAGGAGTGAATGTAAACGGAAAATAGGAAAGCCATAGCAACGCATTCCAGTAAAGACAAATATCAGGCCTTCAAGGAGTGAATGTAAAGGGAAAATAGTGAAGCCATAGCAACACATTGCAAGAACTACTGTTGTATACCAGTTAATCCACAACTCCCAAAGGAAAGTACATACTCCCATGTAAACAATGTTAGCATTAGCAGGTGTGAGCTAACATACACACTGAGAAGAGTGAAATGGAAAAAGCAACAGTCAGGTTTCAGTACAAAATGCATTTCAGTGGCTACAACACAGCCTTAGATATGAGAGATATACCAACCTTCTGATTGACACAACAGTGTCCACAGCAAACCAGCATGGTCCCCACCTTGCAAAACTGAAAGGCCTACGCCTACCTAGCCTAACATTTTATAGCAGTGTCCTGAAATCACAGTAAAAACTGCAATTACCACACAGCAGGCTGCATGCAATTAGTAAATGCTGGCCACCAATTGGTGAAGAGGCCATCACATGCACATGTGCAGAAATCTACAAAAGCAGCCTGTACTGCCAGTCCACACATGCAATAATATCATTGCAGCAACTGGAGGGAGAGAGACAGAGAGAGAGAGAGAGAGACAGACAGACAGACAGAGAGACAGACCAAAAGAAAAAAAAAAAGAAAAACCAAGCCAGCCAGCCATCCAGGCAGCCAGCCAGCCATCCACCCAGGCAGCCAGCCAGCCATCCAGGCAGCCATCCAGCCTGCAATCCAGGCATCCAGGCAGCCAGCCATCCAGGCATCCAGGCAGCCAGCTATCCAGCCACCCAGGCAGCCAGGCAGCCATCTAGCCAGCCAGCCATCCAGGCAGCCAGCCAGCCATCCAGGCAGCCATCCAGCCAGCCACCCAGGCATCCAGCCAGCCACCCAGGCAGCCAGCCAGCCATCCAGGCAGCCAGCCATCCAGGCAGCCAGCCAGCCAGCCATCCAGGCAGCCAGCCAGCCATCCAGGTGGCCAGCCAGCCAGCCAGCCAGCCAGCCATCCAGGCAGCCAGCCAGCAAGCCATCCAGGTAGCCAGCCAGCCATCCAGGCAGGCAGCCAGCCAGCAAGCCAGCAATCCAAAAAAAAAAGCTGTCAGAGACAAAGGTAATGTAAACTACATAATCTAATAATCTACATACTGTGAACCGTCCATATGTGTTAGCAGTCTGTATCTATATGTATATGAAGATGTGCATAGGGCAAGGGACATATTGCAACTGTTAGTGAAGGCTGGCCATACATATGTAGTTGAAGGTTGCTATGTGCACATATCAATGTAGGTTGTAGTGTGTGGCATTGAAAACAGCATGCAGTGCAGGTATATGTCATATGGTGGTGAACTTCTGTGGGACTGAGCCAGTGAGGCCTGCTACAGCTATATGGCTTGAGGACAGCATAATGCATTATGTACAACAGTCTGCAATATCATTACAGAATGGTATGTCTCACAACTGTTGCAGAAATGATATTCCCACCATGAAAGGTGGGTAGTCCATGTACCTACATGTGCATGTATATGTACAGCAATGGATGTTAAGAAGTGTGTGTGTGTGTGTGTGTGTGTGTGTGTGTGTGTGTGTGTATATATATATATATATATATATATATATATATATATATATATATATATATATAGACATATATCTAAATATCAATATACATATCTATATATATATATATACATATATATATATATATATATATATATATATATATATATATATATATATATATATATATATATATATATATATATATATATATATATATATATATATGTACATAGACAGAGAGGTCTGTATAGATACATAGAGATATATGGATAGATAGATAGAGAATATGTATATACATATAGATATAATAGACACATACATATATAGATATAAATTTAGATACATACATGTATACATATAGATATGAATGTCTATAGATATGTATATATATATATATATATATATATATATATATATATATATATATATATATATATATATTTATATATATAGATATATATATATATACATATATGTAGATATGTATATATATATTTACATATATATATATATATATATATATATATGAGAGAGTGAGAGAGGGGGACATGGGGGCGGATGTACTGCAATAGGTGCCTGGTGACCAAGGCATGGACAAAACACCAGTGTTGATACTGCAGTACCATACCCCATTCCAAAACATGTTACCCACTAACTACCACATAGGTGGTTGCCTGCTTACCATTGGAGGTGTCAGAAGGGAACATGGGACATAGGTGTACAATAGCCTCCCCTTTGATATCCACAGTGGCACACTAGTCTTGTAATCCCTGTACATGGTATGTGTCATCACAAAAGGTGTGTCAGCTAGGGAAATGTAAGTCAGTGTACCCCTGTACACCTCACAATTTCCTATGCAGTATGTACCTCCCATGAGAACTACAGCAAATGGAAAGGCCACAGACATACCCAACAAAGACTGATAATGGCCACAAACACATTCCCTATGCAGACTGACTCATAAAACCACAGCTAAAGTGCCTCGCATACTCCCTACACAGAGGTTACCAGTGCTGGACATACAGAGTTATGTCACACCCATACCAGTTGGCCAACCACCATGGCAACACCTTACAATCCCTCCAGCCTACATGACCTAGGGCCCTAATCCATGTCACCACACTAAACAGCACATGCTGGAGGTACAGGTTTCTGTACACAAATATACCATACCCTGGACTAAACCACCCAGCATTAACAAACAAGGCTCCTCATTAGTAGATGTCATACATACCCCTGATGATTGTCATGGAGATAGTTAATATGCCCTGTGAGTCACCTGTGTGTAACCGTTTCACAGGAGCAAGTAAAATCACAGTACATGTGTACCAAAGGGCAGGGTAGCGTATGGCTAGGCTGCCCTAGGCCCAGGGCCAATAGCATAGTACCTACCTATGACACAATGCACACACACATGTACTCAGTGCAATACTAGCTATGTGACATTGAATGAGTGTGACACTGACTGTGTGCAATGTCTGTAAAGGTGTGATAGCTTAGCATGAGTTTGTGTCTGTTATGGTAGTTGGTGTCCTTGGTGTGAGGCCAGAGAAAAATGTGTCAGTTATTGGGATGCAAACATAGTAGATTGACATATGTTGTGCCGCAGTTCCCTGTGTACGACTGCGGTGTCCCATCATAGGCAGAAGCAATACATGAATGCTTAGTAAGTGGTACTGCTGTTGAATCCATCTCACATATGAACTGTTGTACTACCTGATGTTGTAGGCATAAACACTACAGTATGATGTATGTTCACATTCTGTGGTAACACTGTTTGGTGTGTTACCTGTAGTCTGCACAGATTACATAACTCATGCATAAGTATCTATAAGCAGGGGCACACAGTACTATAAGGTACACAGTTAATGCTCATCTGTGTCGTCATACATTTGTGTGTTGTATGTATTTGTAATGTGTGTGTAATGATGCCTGTACCATAGCCGCAATCACATGTGTGCTACAGGGTATGTGTGTGTACCTGGCAGCATGTATACTCTGTGACAGCAGTATGCGGGCTTTAGTAGCAACTGTGCACGTGTGTCAGGTAGGGGTATGGCATCAAAGACTAGGGTTGATTACCATTGTAACTGTACATGTGTATTGCATTCATTGCATGGGATGACAATATTTTTCATCCATTAGCTTGATACATACCCCAGTGTGAGGTTGTGCATTGTATCCCAAACAGTGTGCCGAGTGCTGGTGCATACTAGTTTGTTGTATGGAGTGTGGCAGGCACTGTCAGACAGTTGTGGGCTGAGCACTGATATGTGGTATCGAACATATGTATCCCCTGATAGACAGATGCTATATATGACAGTGAAGTGATATCCGTACATTTGAATATTAAGTGTGCCACATGACTTGCTTACATATTTTTCTTTTCCTTCCTTCCAGGGTGATGGTACATCAGCAAAACCCACCGTATACAGCAGCAGAGGCTCAGGAGATCCACAAGAGCCTGGTGAATAATTACTCTGTGCTGTTTTCCAGGACCAGCCAGAACCAGCATGAGAGGGATGCACTGTGGCAAGAACTTGTCCATCGGGTAAATGACATAGGCATGCATAACCAGACATATGAGCAGGTAAGCCATCACTGCAGTGATTTAATTAGACATGTCCGGCAGTGTGCGTCTGATATCCACAGACAACAGCTTGCCACAAGTGGTGGGGTACCTATCCACCCCCCCTCACCAGTGTGGAGGAGCACCTCCTAAGTATTGTGGCTCCAGGCCAACAACAAGAACATCCATAAACATGTGTCATCATGGAGGCTGGAGCCACCCAGCATGTTGAAATGGAGTGTGCAGGTAACATCCCATATCTGTAATTGACTGTTCTCTGTACTGGTAGCTTATGCGTGTGTGAGATGTGTACTGTTTGTGTAGCTGTTAACCTGCCCAGTCTTCTGCAAGATTGATATTCTGAGCATAATCTGTACACCTGTGAAAGCCACCTGTTTTACTACTGTACTTTATCATAATCACAGTATCAAAGGCACAGTTGTGGCCACTGGCAATCACTCTCATATGTTTGCAGGTCCCTCTGGAGTGACAGCAAGGCAGCCAATCCATGCTGGTGAGTGTGTAATAACAATACTATTGCTAATGACATGTGCATGGCATATGGAGGTGTAGTGTGTGCACATGTAACACACCTACACATAATGCATGCTGTGCATGTTTGCTGTGAGACTATGCATATCCCATTATTCTCAGTAGCTGCCTCACTCACATGCAATACAAAGAGCATGACACACATGTGTGGCAACACAGTACTGGACATTGTATAGGCACACCAGATACACATGTACACAAAACACACATGTTTGGCATACACACTACACCTTAGCCTGCTACACATGTCCAATTATGACATCTGCTGTATGGCCAGCCTTCAGCATCCCACTTATCTACGCAGCACACATAATCATGTCTTTGTGCAACAGTCTGGAACAAATAATACATTCATGTTAGGCAATGCTCACTATTGGCCACCTTACACACCCATGTAACAAGTGGCTGTGTAATTGTGGATGTAGTCATGTTACTGCACTTCAGGTACAGCATGCTAGCTGCCTGTCTGGCACACATTATTATTGTTGACTGACCACAAGAAGCATGTTGATCATGGCTCACGTTACTACACCACATCCAGTTCCACTGACCACAAAAGTACACATAGCTGTTATTGTGTAGCACTGTCATGTGTTGTGTGTGTGTGTGTGTGTGTTTGTGTGCAAATCTATGCACCCACAGCTTGTAATACTTGCACAATATTGTAATGTCCTCGTACACATTGTGTCCCAGGGTGGAGACAATCACTGAACAACTGCACACAAGCATCAAGTACACATATACTGTTATTAACAAGGGCTGCCTACACTTGCACTGCATGTTCCTGTGTAACACATAACCTGCATCCTGTCACGTGTGCAGTGATGTTTTTCCTTGTGAAATGGTCACCCACCCTAAAACAGTATTGTGTATGTGTTGGATTGCAGGTGTGTCTGGGTTTGTATCTGCTGTACTGAGGAGTGTGCCTGTGTGCATGTGGGCCTGTGTGCTTGTGTGCCTGTGTGCATGTGTGCATGTGTGCCTGTGTGCCTGTGCGCCTGTGTGCATGTGTGCACGTGTGCATGTGTGCATGTGCGCCTGTGTGCATGTGTGCATGTGTGCCTGTGTGCCTGTGTGCATGTGTGCCTGTGTGTATGTGTGCATGTGTGCATGTGCGCCTGTGTGCATGTGTGCCTGTGTAAATGTGTGCCTGTGTGCATGTGCACCTGTATGCATGTGCACCTGTGTGCATGTGCGCATGTGTGCATGTACGCCTGTGTGCATTTGTGCATATGAGCCTGTGTACATGTGTGCATGTGTGCATGTGCACCTGTGTGCATGTGTGCATGTGTGCATGTGCGCCTTTGTGCATGTGTGCCTGTGTGCATGTGTGCATGTGTGCATGTGCACCTGTGTGCATGTGTGCATGTGTGCATGTGTGCCTGTGCGCTAATATCGTGTACACATTTGTAAACTGTGTTTCCTATCTTCCTCTCACAGGTTCTGATGTTGCTCTGGTGGAGTGCAGCAGGGAACCTGAAGCCACTGCTGGGGATAGTGCTAATGATGATACATGTGTAATGTCACAGGGAGATGTGACAGGGTCTGTCGTTGGTCATCCACTTGACAGTACACAGCAGTCAACCCCATCAATGCGCACAGTCATCTTGCCGATGCATTCATTGTCACCAATGTCCTTAGCTGAGGGCCAGCATACAGTGGGCATTGACCAGGGTAGTGTGGTATCATTGGCACATGCATCCCCTCACAGCGGCCATGGCCAGATTCCTGACATGGTACCACACAGGCAGATGTCCAGGGGTTCTTGTGGGAGGATCCATGGTCGTACTGCCCCTGTCAGACGTGCCCACAGAGGTCTATCAATCTCAGCTATGCTCCGGGCTGTAATGCAGGCACGTATGGAACGGTACACCAGACAGGGTCTGAGGGAGCTTAGAGCACATCGCACTGATATGAATGACACTATGCGTGATGTTGCATCTGCCATCCATAACATCAGCGAGGTCATTGATAGACGTTGGGGGGACACATTAGATCTGTCCCACAACTACATGTCCAGGAGCCAGGACAGTGCATGACAGTTGAGGCATCGACGTGGACATCTGCCAGCAACATTATCAGCTGCCAGTCATCGTGGACAACAACAAACCTGCAGCCGCTCCCATAGTGCCAGTACCAGCCCCAGCAATGCTGTGTCTGTGCTGTCATTAGGCCGTCCTAGAAGACCACGTGCACGTGGCTCTGGGCAGTCCCAGCAGGGACATGTGTCCAGTCAACAACCCACTGCTTCTGATGACAGTACTCAGTCTGGCTTAATACCTGATACTGTCCATAGCAACCCTGCCAGGCACAGGTACCGTGTCCGTGGCCAGAGACAGTGACCTGTATGACCTAGCAGGTACAGTCTGTGGCTGTCCACAAACACCCGTATATGGCAGCCTCATGGTGGAACTGTGTGCATGCATACACACACACACACACACACACACACACACACACACACACACACATAATGCTAACACCTAGCGCTAACACATGCACACACACATCGCAGCAGTGTTGCCCCATCTTGTACTGTTGTCCCTCACTAACACACACATACATACATGTCGATTGGATGTGTCAATGGCAGACTCTTGCAAACCAAGTACACACCCTGTGCATATGATGAAACTGTGCCACCTCCTGCCATCTGTAACACTGATGCTGGAACAGGATAGCATGGTACTGATGTACAGGGTGACTACATAGCACTGTAGTATTATTATCATGTTGTTAACAGTACAGTGTAATGATATTGTTGTGGGTAGATTCGAGCATGCATGATGATTTAACTATGTTTCTCATTGCAGTTTTGTATACACCAGTGTTAATTCCCAAAGTGTACTGTCTGCACATGTGCCACATGGCTGTTGTGTGTACCTGTGCCTGCATGTGTTGGGGTGTGGACAGTACATGTGTGATGTTTGCATCACAGATTTGCAGGTGTACATTTGTGAACATCAGCATGGAACATAACATGGTTTGACAGTATGCTGTGGGTGATATAGTTTCCACATGTCAATGGTCTGCATTTTGGTGGTATACACAGCTTACATAGCCTGACATTCAGTGGTCATTACATGGTGTCTCCTCAACTGATACGCAAACGTAGGAACCTGGTGTCAGTGATACCCCTGCAGTACTACACTATACCAGTAGCCATTGTTACTGAGCACCACACATCCCTGGGAATAATACCCTTTGGCATATAGCAGTCTCATGTACATGCCAACAAACTATGTATATGTCCATCCATGACTGCAAATACATACAGTGGCCTACAATGCATTCTACACATGACACACCTAACCACCACAAGGGTATCATATGGACAGATACCTGTTGTCCAAGCCATGGTATATTGCTGTAACGCTACTGTGGCATTGTCATCGGCATGTAGTTAACATAGTATTCCAACAGTACCATGTAGGTGGTAGCACCCATCATGTAGAACGGGTAATGGTGTGTACATGTGTGTTATCTTGTCTATCCTGTGCTATTCACATTTCCAAAGGTATTCTGCAGTCCCTCTGTGTATCACCTAAGCAAGAAGGTGTCTGTATGCATATTGGCAACAGTTGCTATACACCTACACTGGATGACCATCACTCACAGACTTTGCTGTGTTTTAACATGTCTGACATATACTGCAGACATGAACCGTCACCCACATTAATCTATCAAAGCTTTCATGGGTGTGTGTCACATAGTTGGCCTAGGACACAGATCACTGCAGTAGCTTGCATTGTCACCAACATACATGTATGGTCTAAGGTCTGGTAAGCTGTGGCACATGGCGGCAAAGGTAACAACTGTATTCATATGGGGCAGGCTTCACACATAGGAACTATTATAGGTCACAGGTACATATCTGTATGTGGCAAACACATACCTGATGTGTGCATGGCAATTACTGTTATAATAATATGTCATACAATAATGAAAGCAAAACACACAACACATTCACAAACTGTGTGACAAACACACACATGGCATTTGTAGGATTCCAACCCTTACCTAACTAGGTTATGGCACTTGAAAAAGATGCATTAGCACGGCATGCAATTCACATTACTGGATGACTTCCCTTCTCCTGCTGTATTTATAGGGTGCTGACATCATCAGTGTTTCCAAAGAAGAATGTACATCTTTTAGTGTGTTATCCCAGTCTTCAAAATGGCCATTCCTTTCACAAAGAATTGCAGACATGCACGCACAGTATTTGCAGGATTCAAACCCCTGCCTAACTATATTATGATACTTGAGACAGCCGCATTAGTGCAGCGCGCTATTCACACATTACTGGGTGAGTTCCCTTCTCCTGCTGTATATATAGGGTGCTGACATCATCAGTGTTTCCAGAGAAGAATGTACATATTTTAGTGTGTTATCCCAGTCTTCAAAATGACCATTCCTTTCACAAAAAATTGCAGACATGCACACAGCATTTGTAGGATTCAAACCCCTATCTAACTATGTTAGGATACTTGAGACAGACACATTAGCGCAGCTCACTATTTGCATTACTGGATGGTTTTCCTTCTCCTGCTGTATATATAGGGTGCTGACATCATCAGTGTTTCCAAAGAAGAATATACATCTTTCAGTGTGTTATCCCAGTCTTCAAAATGGCCATTCCTTTCACAAAGAATTGTAGACATACACACCCCCACCCCCACACCAACACACAGCATTTGCAGGATTCAAACCCCTACTTAACTATGTTGTGATACTTGAGACAGACGCATTAGCGCAGCATACTATTTGCATTATTTGATGATTTCCCTTTTCCTGCTGTATATATAGGGTGCTGACATCATCAGTATTTCCAAAGAAGAATGTACATCTTTTAGTGTGTTATCCCAGTCTTCAAAATGGCCATTCCTTTCACAAAGAATTGCAGACATACACACACCCCTGCCCACAGCGCGCTATTCACATTACTGGATGACTTCCCTTCTCCTGCTGTATATATAGGGTGCTGACATCATCAGTGTTTCCAAAGAAGAATGTACATCTTTTAGTGTGTTATCCCAGTCTTCAAAATGGCCATTCCTTTCACAGAGAGTTGCAGACATACACACACCCCTGCCCCAGTGTTTCCAAAGAAGAATGTACATCTTTTAGTGTGTTATCCCAGTCTTCAAAATGGCCATTCCTTTCACAGAGAGTTGCAGACATACACACACCCCTGCCCACAGCACGCTATTCGCATTACTGGATGATTTCCCTTCTCCTGCTGTATATATAGGGTGCTGACATCATCAGTGTTTCCAAAAAAGAATATACATCTTTTAGTGTGTTATCCCAGTCTTCAAAATAGCCATTCCTTTAACAAAGAATTACAGGCATACAAACATCCCTGTACCCCCCACAGAGGCACAGCATTTGCAGGATTCAAACCCCTCCCTAACTATGTTATGATACTTGAGACAGACTCATTAGCACAGCGCGCTATTTGCATTACTGGATGATTTCCCTTCTCCTGCTGTATATATAGGGTGCTGACATCATCAGTATTTCCAAAGAAGAATGTACATCTTTTAGTGTGTTATCCCAGTCTTCAAAATGGCCATTCCTTTCACAAAGAATTGCAGACATACACACACCCCTGCCCACAGCGCGCTATTCGCATTAATGGATGATTTCCCTTCTCCTGCTGTATATATAGGGTGCTGACATCATCAGTGTTTCCAAAGAAGAATGTACATCTTTTAGTGTGTTATCCCAGTCTTCAAAATGGCCATTCCTTTCACAAAGAATTGCAGACATACACACACCCCTGCCCCAGTGTTTCCAAAGAAGAATGTACATCTTTTATTGTGTTATCCCAGTCTTCAAAATGGCCATTCCTTTCACAAAGAATTGCAGACATTCACACACCCCTGCCCACAGCGCGCTATTCGCATTACTGGATGATTTCCCTTCTCCTGCTGTATATATATATAGGGTGCTGACATCATCAGTGTTTCCAAAAAAGAATATACATCTTTTAGTGTGTTATCCCAGTCTTCAAAATAGCCATTCCTTTAACAAAGAATTACAGGCATACAAACATCCCTGTACCCCCCACAGAGGCACAGCATTTGCAGGATTCAAACCCCTCCCTAACTATGTTATGATACTTGAGACAGACTCATTAGCACAGCGCGCTATTTGCATTACTGGATGATTTCCCTTCTCCTGCTGTATATATAGGGTGCTGACATCATCAGTATTTCCAAAGAAGAATGTACATCTTTTAGTGTGTTATCCCAGTCTTCAAAATGGCCATTCCTTTCACAAAGAGTTGCAGACATACACACACCCCTGCCCACAGCGCGCTATTCGCATTAATGGATGATTTCCCTTCTCCTGCTGTATATATAGGGTGCTGACATCATCAGTGTTTCCAAAGAAGAATGTACATCTTTTAGTGTGTTATCCCAGTCTTCAAAATGGCCATTCCTTTCACAAAGAATTGCAGACATACACACACCCCTGCCCACATAGGGTGCTGACATCATCCGTGTTTCCAAAGAAGAATGTACATCTTTTAGTGTGTTATCCCAGTCTTCAAAATAGCCATTCCTTTCACAAAGAATTGCAGACATACACACACCCCTGCCCACAGCGCGCTATTCGCATTACTGGATGATTTCCCTTCTCCTGCTGTATATATAGGGTGCTGACATCATCAGTGTTTCCAAAAAAGAATATACATCTTTTAGTGTGTTATCCCAATCTTCAAAATAGCCATTCCTTTAACAAAGAATTACAGGCATACACACATCCCTGCACTCCCCACAGAGGCACAGCATTTGCAGGATTCAAACCCCTCCCTAACTATGTTATGATACTTGAGACAGACTCATTAGCACAGCACGCCATTTGCATTACTGGATGATTTCCCTTCTCCTGCTGTATATATAGGGTGCTGACATCATCAGTGTTTCCAAAGAAGAATGTACATCTTTTAGTGTGTTATCCCAGTCTTCAAAATGGCCATTCCTTTCACAAAGAATTGCAGACATACACACACCCCTGCCCACAGCGTGCTAGTCACATTACTGGATGATTTCCCTTCTACTGCTGTATATATAGGGTGCTGACATAATCAGTGTTTCCAAAGAAGAATGTACATCTTTTAGTGTGTTATCCCAGTCTTCAAAATGGCCATTCCTTTCACAGAGAGTTGCAGACATACACACACCCCTGCCCCAGTGTTTCCAAAGAAGAATGTACATCTTTTAGTGTGTTATCCCAGTCTTCAAAATGGCCATTCCTTTCACAAAGAATTGCAGACATACACACACCCCTGCCCACAACGCGCTATTCGCATTACTGGATGATTTCCCTTCTCCTGCTGTATTTATAGGGTGCTGACATCATCAGTCTTTCCTAAGAAGAATGTACATCTTTAACTATCCCTCAGTATGGGGGATAACAATATTTGTGCATTCACAGAAACCTAATTCAGGGTCACATATGCACACTGGCACTACCAGGTTATGTTCTATACCATGCTTCATGACCACAGGACTTGTGACACAGAACACAAGTAGGGGGTGTATCTATATACATCACAGATACACACACCTCTGGGTTGGTCCCACTGCACTAAGCATGACAGGCCATACATATACACCTACCATTGTGCAAAACTGCCTTTTGGTTTGGTGTGTAGTTCAGACCACCCACCCATACCCAGTAACCACACTTGGCTTTCCTGGGAACAGTATCGAATATGAAAGTCTTCACACACACCATTATAGTGGTTGACTTCAGGTACACAAATATTGACTGGGGATACTACTCAAGCCCTCAACATCACCCTACAGCCACAACAATTTGTGGATCCATGTGCTATGGCACAATCATTCACCACACCCACTAGGGGGAATACATATTGGACATGATCATCACCAACATGGGGACTCTATATTCCACACCAGAGGTAGAACTGTCATTGTTAAGATCAGACCATGATCAACTTTCCCTTGACATCCATATCCCATCCCCACACCCAGCCAAGGAAATCACTGTAAAGAATTCCTCGAAAGCAGAATTTGTACTTGTGAAGACTGGGGTGGAATACTTCAGAGGCCCCGTGCTGGAGGTTAATACAGACCAATCTGCAGAATTCTTTATAAATGCATTGTATGAGCAGCTGCAGGTATGCATTGATCATGCTATCCCACATAAAACCATGACTCCTCCAAAACAGGAGACCTGTCTGGTTGACCCCAGCCATATATAAGCTGTACAACAGAAGGAGGAAGCTACTACATAAAAGAGCAATATCCCACAGACCCAGATAGGACAGAGAGTCATTGCTAAGAACTTTGTATAGCCCTCCTTCTCACATGGGTGTTTGCATGTAGATCATGTGAGGTCATTGTGACCCTCTACTACTCACTCATCAGGACCATGTTTGACTACAATGCCCCTTTTGGGGTGTACCTTACCCAACACCTGTGGCAACTACAGTAAACACAACAGTACCTCCTGAAGAGAATCATGGGCTACACACAGATGTCCTATGCAGCTCAGCTAAAGGATCTCCAGCTCTACTCAGTTGCTTAACGCCTACTCAGAGGTAATCTATGCCTGACGTACACAGCCATTTCAAACCCAGAAGTAATGGACATGCTCCACCTCATAACATCCAAGACCCTTACAGCTACACACTCCAGGGATGTAAACCTCAGCACAAACATAAATAGGACATGCTGCAGGGACAGATTCATTACTCACAGGCTCCCCTCACTCTGGAACTGAATTCCAATTAAAGTTAGACATAGCCCCTCACCAACCCTCTTCCAGCAAAATACAGCGGCATGGATGGGAAATTGCAAATTCACCCCTGGGATCTCCACTGTGTCCCTGCTTGACAGAGGCACAGCAAAGCAGTCTTAAAGGGTGCCTTCTGTGACCTACTTTACAGAGGCACGGTAGGCTACTCTACTGGGGAGTCAGACGCCAAATACACTCTGCCTAGGCTTATGAATTCCCCATAGCAGACAGCCAAGTCTTCACCTCTGCACCTATGTTTATGTTTGGGATCCACAATATTTGTTGCTGCTACTGTTTGCAGGTCTTTATTGTCGTAGCTTTCACAGTTTCTGTGAACAACGTGTGGTAACATGTTTGATCATGACAGGGTTCCGGTATATTAATATATGTGTCTGTTGTCATTTAACTGTGTGCACAGGGTGGATTGCTGGATTGTGGGAGGTTCCTGGCTTAACACATACAACTGCCAGATATGTGTGACTGACTGCTATACTCAGACATGGCCTAAGTGTGTGAGCATGCCCAGTTCAGGCTTTCCATGATTTGTTGCCTGACATGTGTCTCATTTATCCAAGTGTGTGAGCATGCCCAGTGTGACCTTTCCATATGTTGTGATCTGAAGTCCACTACATTTGTGGTTGTGTGTGAACATGACTAATATTGACATTAATACTGTGTGTGTTGGAAGTCATGTTGTGTTCTTACTGCCAGACTCCTTTGTGTCATAACTCAACAGGGATTATGCTGTGCTTGCAGGGTTTCCATGGGATAGTTTGCAAAGACTTGGCAACATTCTCTCATACTGGCTGAACACTGCAATGCTATCATGGTGTAGTGGTTCCGTACTTCCATTATGATGCACAGTATTATGGGTTTGAGTCCCATCACTACTGCAAATGCTCATACTGAGCAGACCAGACTAGTTAAGGGCCAGTTGGGCAATTCTGAGCATGTTGCATTTTGTTCAGCTATGGCGTACTTAAACCAGGCTTGTCCAACATTGCTGTGTATTCACCGACTTGGGTGGACATTGGCAAATATTACTCCACAGTGACCACAGTTGTACTACTTGGTGTGTGTGATTCTGTTCATAGGTTCATACTAGGCTATCTGCCCTAGGGCATTTATAATCCTAGCCAGAGTGTGTTTGGCTTTCAACACACATTGTAAGTGGAGTTTGCCATTACATTTTTCATGGTTGGTATACTGTGCCTCTGGCTAACAGTGACATAGAAGTGATACCCAGGGTAAACCTACAATCTCCCATCCACTCATCAGGATTCCTCTTGAAGAGAGTCAATGAGGGACTCTGGCTAACCTGGAGTGGGAGTTTACTCAAGAGTTGGGGGAGCCTCTGGGTTATGGATCTGTCACTCCAGCATGTCCTATTTATTTCAGTCCTGAGGTTCAGGTCTCTTGAGAGCATAGCTTGATGGGATTCTGATTTTCCAAGGTGCAGCATGTCCATTGATTCCAGGTTGGACACGGCTTTATACATCTGGCACAGATCGCCTCTGGGCAGGCAGTATGCCACTGAGTGGAGCTGCAGTTTCTTTAACCAGGCAGTGACTGGCATGTGTTTGAGCCCTTTGATCCTCCTGGTGAGGTACTTTTGTGGTCTTTCCAGCTGCTGCAGGTGTCTGAAAAGGTACATCCCAGAAGGGGCATTGTACTCAATTATGGGCCTGATGAGGGATGAGTTAAGAGGCACAATGACCTCCCCTGATGTATATGTGATTACCTTCATGATTAGGTGGGCTATATGAAATGTTTCTCTGAACACTTTGGCCACATGGTTGTTGAATGTGAGATTGCTATCGACTTGGGTCCCCAGGTCCCTTATCACTTCTTCCATACTTAATGGGTTACCACATATGTAGTAATTTGTGGGCACTTAGTTTTTGACAAAGGGGAGGACTATACACTGTTTTGTGTTTAGCTTGAGGACATGGCTCTGGCACCAGTTGTCTGTTTCTATGAGGCCCTTTTGTAGGATGCTTGTGTCAGCTGGAGGGTTGATTATGGCGCCCAGTTTGCAGTCATCTACAAACTTGTTCACCAACTGTCCTTCTGTGTTGGCCTGTACCTCTGAGAAATATATACCAAACAAGGCAGGTCCCAGGATTGAGCCTTGTGGGATGCCACTTGTAGCTGGTTTGTGGTCTGACATGGCTCCAGCATTTCAGACCATGTGGGTTCTGTCCTTGAGCCAGTTTGCAACCCATCTAGAGACATAGGAGTTTCTATTGAAGCTGGTGATCTTATCTATGATGACCAAGAGGGGTACTGTATGGAAGGCTTTTGCAAGGTCCAGGTAGGCTGTGTGGACCACCATACCCTCGTCAATGGCCTTGGTGACTGTTTCAAATGACTCAATCAGGTTTAAGAGGCAGGATCTGCCCTTAACAAAGCCAAAATTGGTAGGATCCAGTGTCTGTGTGTCCCCAATATTTTTATTTCTGAGGTCCATGATGATCCTTTCCATAGCTTTGCAGACCAACCTAGTCAGGCTTCTGGGGCGATTGTTTGCAGTATCCATTGAGGCACCACCTTTGTGGAGAGGGTCCACTGTTGCTGTACACTGCTCTTTGGGTACATATCGTGTGTTAAGGCTGACATTGAACAGTGGTTTTATGTGTGTGTTCAATTCTGCTTGGGGTTCATGTTGGACACAGCCCAGGACACCGTCTGGTCCCATTGATGCTGTGTGTTTTGCTTTGGAGAGGTTGGCTGTTACCTGTGCATCTATGATGTCAGGAGGCCAGCACTCTGCTGGGATAGATATTTGCCTTTTGGTGGGGAGGGGGGGAGAAGTTTGCACTGAACCTGTCAGCTTGGATGTTGGCAATGTCTGTGGGTTTGTTGTATTGTTTGTCATTTTGGACTAATTCTGAACATACCTGGGTATTCCCACACAGGTTCCTACAATAAGTAAAGAATGCCTTGTGATTATGCTTGGTGTTCTGTACGATTTTTATATCACAGATGGCCTTAGACAATTTTGTGTGTGGATGTTGTTTTTCAATAATACTGGTCAGAGATGGCTTCCCTTTTTGTGATTTGGATCTATCATATACTATAGTAGCTTCTTCCTTGTATTGTATGGTTTGTTTATGGCTGGGGTCCAGCAAACAGGATGCCTGCCTTTGGAGGATTGGGTCTTGGTTTTATTTGGGATTGCATGATCCATGCATTCCTGATGGTGTTCATAGAATGTGTTTATAAAGGGTTATGAGGTCTGGGCTGTATTTTCCACAGACACAGGGGCTGTGAAGGATTTCACCTCAGTTTTCTGGTGTGTGACATATGCTTTAGTGAACATTTTTCACTGTGGTTTTCTGGCCATGGGCTGGGGTGAGGATGTGAATATCCAGTGAGATTACTATCTGGTGTGATCGTACCAGTGAGGGATACCCTTCTGGTCCTGAGCATAGAGTTCCCATGTTGGTGATGATCAGGTCCAGTATGTTTTCCCCTCTTGTGGGAGTGGTAGCAAGTTGTTCCATAGCATTTTGGTTTATAAATTCTGGGAACCTTTGGCCTAGGGTGCTGGAGCTAGGGTAATGCTCCCAGTGTATGTATGGGTAGTCGAAGCTGCTCAATATAATGGTGTTTGGGGAGATCTTCATATTTTCATGTGTTCTCCAGTTAGCCAAGTGTGGTTCCTGGGTTTAGGAGGGTGGTCTGTAGCAGGCTATGAACTGGAAGGCGGTTTTACCCACTGTTGGTTACACATGGGTAGTCTTTGATGCTTCGTGCTGTGCCACCAACCTGGGGGTGTGGGTATCTTTGACAAATATTGATACTCACCCTCCTTTTGTAGTTTGTTCCATGTTTTGCAGCTGTAAAGCATGGTATGAGGTGTACCTGTGAATGCTAGGGTGCTCTTGGTAGCCTTGAACCAGGTTTCTGTTACTGCACAGATATCAACATTCTCCATGCTGAGGAGTGTTTGGAGTGCGTGCATCTTGCAGTTTAGACTTCTGGCATTGAGTAGCATTACTTATACTTTCTTATCCCTTGTGATACCTATGGTGGTGGGTTTGTGTTTTGAGCCTTACCTAGAAAAGGCACTATGGGGGTGACAAGAGCCTTTGGCAATATCCAATAGGCCACAGGTGATAGGTGAAATCCATCCCTAGCAAAGCATCATGTCTTGTCGAGCATCTCATCCCAGGCTGACAGGCATTGAATCCCCTTTCACTGACACCAATACTTAAGCCAATTGTAATTGATCATCTTGTCTTCATATTGTGGCCTCATGTTTGGTGAGGGTAGGATGCTACTGAAGGCCATCAAGTTTGCATATACAACATGGTGGTAAATGCTGTTTAGCACTACCTTACATTGCTTAACACATTGCAATCATGCCTCAGGTGGTGCTGCAGGGCTGCCTATGTCGGATGCACATACTGCATTCCCTATACATGTTTGGCAACAGGTAGTGTCAAGTTAGGCATCCCTTTTACTATATGTGTGAGTCAGAGAGAGGTATCATTTCCAGGGTTCCTACTGAGCCAGTGTATGTGCTATGCATTGCCTCTTTGCCAAGGCCAAGGGATACTGGGCACGCCTCCTTCTGCCTACTGGGGCAGGCTCAGGCTGTTCCTCCTCCGAGTCACGCTCTGCCTGTGATGGCCTTGGCACTGGTGGGGGGCTGTTTGGCCCAGGCCTATGCTGGTCCTGTTGCAGCTGTTTTTGCAGGATCATATTATGTAGCATAGCACATACCATGACAATTTGGGTACATGTAGTTGGTGAGTATTGCAAGGCTCCACCAGATGTGTCCAGGCACCGGAACAGTGACTTGAGCAACCCAAACCCATGCTCGATTACATTTCATGTTTGTGCATGTGCCTCATTATGGCGTTCTTGTTCATGTGTGTGTGCGTTTCTGATGGATGTCATCAGCCACGGCTCCAGTGCATAGCCAGCATCCCCCACTAAGTGACCATGTGGGATGTCCCCATTGGCAAATGTCTGGTACAGCTGCGTCAGATGCCAGATATGGGAATCATGGTAGCTTCCAGGGCAGCCAGCACACGCATTCATTATTATGCCCTGGGCATCACACATGACCTGGCAGTTGATGGAGGGGAAGCCCTTGCGGTTAATGTAGGCCCTACCCCGCTCACCAGCTGGTGCTTTGATGCATATATGCGTGCAGTCTATTGCACCCACTACCTCAGGGTATTCTGCTATTTGCTGGAAGAGATGCATATTGCTGGCCAATACCTCATGGGAATTGGGGAAATATACATGATCGCCGACATGTGCTGACATGGCATCCAGGAACTGGTGCAGTACCCATGATGCTGATGCCTGTGATATCCCCATCATATCACCAGTTGGTCTCTGAAAGGTACCTGTTGCTAGTATTCTTAGGCCAACACATACCTTGGTTTCCACTGGGATGGGTTCCCCTCTGTTGGTTCTGTGTGTGAGGCGTGGCCTGCACAGCTCCACAATTTGCTGCAGGAGGTCTCTGTCCACTCTATAGTGCTCCACTATCTCCAGCTCATGTAACCCCTGGTAGGTGACCCTGGGCCTGTACACTCTTCTCTGTCTCCTCACTGTGGGTTGTCCAGCATCATTTGCATTGTCACCACCCTCAGCATGTTGAATATGTCGTCTTATAACAGCAATGGCAGCCCCTAGCATTTTTTGTCTGAGTGAAGCTTTTTCAGTTTTCACTTCTAGTAGCATACTCCAGTGTTTCAGTGTCTCTTGTAAGAAACAAACTGCACTGTTGTTTGCAGAGTTTTAAGTGCTGGGCTGGGCTAGGCTAGTGCTCTGCCTGTGTTATTGCCTGATTTGGACTGGTTTCACCTGCTAGCTCTACTAGTATCACCTGGTAGCTTCCTGCTATTTGTTGTGCTTCCTTTTTCCTTTCTGTTTCCTCAGGGGGAGTGACATGCATACAAGCGCAAACACGCTCACAGCAGCTCACATGCGCGCACACATGCTTAGACGGACTAAAACTTGCTTATTCGGGTGAAAACGCACGTACACCAGTGCAAACGCGCTTACCGGTCTTTAAACAGCCTTATACATGCTTACTCCAGCTTAAACACGTGCACTCACACTTCCACGCGCACACTCTGTCTTACTCAAGTTTACAGGCGCGCACACGTGCGCATACCCACTCAGCAAGAAACTTTGGTGTTATCCACAGTATACACCTTCCATTTCTTGGCTTTCCCTGGCCTACCTGTTGACACACCTCTTTCCATGATGTCTAACTGACACCTAACAGATGCCACTGTCCTCCAATGAGCTGCACTACTTTCATACATACCCCCCTTGTGATGTCACCTATCTCCTACTCTGTTCCTCCCCATATCCTACTCCTACACTCCACTGACTGTGCTCATTTGCTATGTGAAAGTGCGATTCACTATCCTAACACTCATTTACATAGGATTGCCTACTAATGCTTGGTTACATGTCTTAGACTGGGCTTCTCCCCTTAGCAACCCCTACTCGGTGGTCATGTTGTCTTCAGCCTGCTATTCCCTTACATTGAAATTTGACAATTTTCATAAATTCCATGTTTGTGGCTTTTATTGCCTTATTTTATGATTTTTATAGCGTACCCCATTTGCGCGGCGCTGCGCTATGCTTAAACATCGGAAATCGCCAAAAAAAAATATTTTTATTTTAATTTTGCATCAGGGAAACTTTGCAATGGCGGTATATTTGGCCATTGGCATGCTTCCTCAACCATATGCAACCTTTATTTGGAGCTGACAAGGCTCCACTGTGCTATTTGCAGAATGGTACTCAGTTGTCAACTGAGTACATTTCTGCAGCTAACACGTCTCCTACTCAGACAGGTTTCTGCTTCCTGGATCGCAAATTTACCTCATTTGCATTCCTTTCAGCTGCAAGTGAGGTCATTTGCATATCACAGCCCTCTCTGTGTAGGAGACGTGTTAGGAGCTCGCTTACACACCCCCTACAGGCTGTTCATGGATCGCTCGTCGGACATAATGGCTGCATGGAGTCTTACTCTACTCGTAGACTCCGTGCAAGCCATTGTGAATCGGCCCTTAGTGTTATGCATGTGATATGTGACTGAGTGCCTTGTGTAGTGATAGTGTTATATATTGTTTTTTGTAAGGTGCACCCCCCTACCCATCTTAATTTTTATTTATTTATTTATTTATTGACTGGGTTAGTCCCAGTAGGCCAGTGTTTTCTTTTAAGGGACACCGGAAGTTATATTCATACTGACTAGGAAAAATTTGGCCAGGTCACCGGGGAGCTTCCCCCAACCACCTGAGCTACCACCAACTCAGACAAATGGGACCTCAGTTTAACATCTCATCCAAACAGCAGCACATTTAGGAGTATAGCACCCCATCCACATATTGTACTACAGTAAAAGCATTTGAAAAAGTAATCCAACTACCTGGTATAGGACTAGAACCTACAGCTTTCAGCACTTTCTGCCCCAAAGGAAAGTATGCTAATTCTTTAGCCACTGATCCTAACACTGCCCCTGTCCTTAAACTCAAACTTCCACCTTAATTTAGGAAAACCTTTTCCATGGCACTACCACTATTCACTTCCAGGCCTAACACTGAAATAGGTCCAATAGGATCAATGCTCTACCCTGGTCAAACTGTGTATGAAGATAGTTGTCAGGTTTTGGTTTACTGTCCTATCAGCATTTATTCCCTGTGCTTTGAAGTTTGTGCACTTTGCACTTTCATATTTCAACACAGACCCATGTATGTGTGTGTATGTATATGTATGTATGTGTATATATATATATATATATATATATATATATATATATATATATATATATATATATATGTGTGTATGCATTCACTGCTGCTATCTCCCAGCATTCCTTTTGTTTCATTCTCTGACAACTATCTGCTCACATACATCTACTAGTTTTATCTAGTTTCTCATTCAGAACACATACCCTAGTTTCTAGTTTCTCATATTCCAACTGCATGCATCACTGGTCAATTGCTCTCCCTGCTCAAACTGCAGAGAAATTCAAACATACATGCATCCACATGCCCTTGCTTTCTTTCTGCTAATCATAATCTACCTGAATCCACTGCAGAAGATGTAGAGTAAAGCATAACTGAAGAGATAATGAAATACTTCAATCTAACACATTTATGTTGGAATTACTTAGTGTATGCTTCAATGGACAAATCAAACTGTAACCTGCAGAATATCATTACTGACCATCAGCTAGTAGAACATACTTGTCCAAATTCAGAAAACTTTGCAGCATCGTTGTAAGCAAATTTGCTCAATAATCAGCCATGCACATGGTGTGTGCAATTGAAAAAAACAGGCTCAGTGACATGGATTGGCCAAAAAGCTTATCACTGACAGTATATGCAAATGACTGTATAATGAGCAGTCAGCTATGTCAATTAGGCAAAACAAAATGACACACAGATTTAGAAAGTATGAATGCAGACAATAGAGCTGTGCTGACTGTATGCTTAAATCTGTGTATCAGGCAAACCACTTTATTAAATTTTCCACATATCAGTTACATGTTTTTATCCTTAGGAAGTACTCAGAAATATTTAGGAGAGTGTTTGAAGTTCCCATGCACTTCAGAGAAGAGAGCCAACACCGTGTGGATTTCTATGATATAGCCCATTTCTCTGAGGTACTGGGGCCATGAATTGTACCCACACTGAAATAAAGCCCCCATCTGGTGAATTGGAAAGGAGGCACACAGACAGTTAAGTGTAACACTATATAATCTGAAAGGTGGTCTGTAATGCATGGAGTATCATATACAATGTGTGTGTAGGCTGCCCAGGCAGTTATCATGACTATGACATATAGCACACATGTGACCTATACCAATGGTTTGTGATGGGTGACTTCCCTCATTGGCATCTTGTTGTTGATGCTGGATATCACCTTGAACCATGGCTCATGACCCCAATAAGAAATCCACAAAATTAAACACACTATGGGTACAACCATGAATAAGAGGTAAGAAGACACACTACAGCAAAAATTATGCATGCAAAACCAACAGCAGGATTTGTTTACCCAATGGTCACTATGTGCATTACATATAGGCAACCCAAGTAGCAATGTACCAAGGGCAGTGCACAGTTATCAGAGCTTCATAGGTGTTTAGTAGGCTAACGGCCACAAGGGCCATTTTAAACTTAGCCATGCATCCCAAACCTCTGACAAGTTCAAATACCCTTGATAAGTGCAAGCAGGGGCTTGGAAAATGAAACATTTACAATCATGGGGCCTGGGAGATGTACCATTTGCAGGTTGCTTGTGTCCATTAGAGACACAGGTGCCAAACCAGGGATGAATTTCCTGCTCCCCATCCAACTGTCCTAGTTGCACTTGAATTGGGTTAGGGAGGAACTCTGCTTCACATGGATGGGGAGTCTGTTCTATAGATGGAGATGTCTCTGAGATACATACCTGTCTCTCCAGCAGGTCCTTTTTATATCACAGACATGGTTTAAGTCTTTAGAATGGGTAATTCTGGTGCTGTTTGTTTTGTGGATATGCAGGAGATCCATTAGAGTGGAGTCTGACAATGCCTTGTATGCCAGGCATAGATCTCCCCCTCAAAAGCCTGTAGGAGTCAGAATACAGAGATAAGACCTTAAGGTGGTCTGCATAGGATTTTACTTACACCCTGTATTCTTTTAGTGAGAAACCTCTGTGGACATTCCAGTTGTTGGATATGCCTGTTTAGGTACATACCAAAGGGGGCATTGTACTCAATGATAGGTCTGATGAATGCCGAATATAAGGGAACAATGACTTCCTTGGACTTAGATGGCATATCTTTGTTTATACATTGCACAACATAGAATGATTTCCTCTCTACTGTAGACACATGACGGTCAAAGGCTAAATTACTATCTATGTGAGTCCCTAAGTCCCTGACTACTTGATGAGCTCTAAGGGGTGTGTTGTTAATATTATAGTTACCAGGGTTGGATGACTTCCCGAAAGGTACTATCATGAATTTTTTGGCATTTAGTTTTAGTCCATGGCTCTAAAATCAGTTGTTTGTTGTGTCAGCCCCTCCTGGAGAATATTTGTATCAATGTGGGATTTAATGACAACTCCTAATTTGCAATCATCTGCAAATTTAGCCAGCCAGAGACCATTGACATTGACCTTGACTTCTGA
The DNA here is from genome assembly GCF_019279795.1 of Protopterus annectens. Classification (NCBI taxonomy): domain Eukaryota; kingdom Metazoa; phylum Chordata; order Ceratodontiformes; family Protopteridae; genus Protopterus; species Protopterus annectens. Next base: position 1,143,760,177 of record NC_056729.1, on the reverse strand, counting down.
GAAGTAAATGCCAAGAAGGAGCAGTCCAAGGACGGATCCCTGAGCGACTCCACTTGTGACTGGCCTCTTTATAGAGGTAGACTCCCCAATTCTAACTTCCTGAGTCTTGTCTGTGAGCCAGTTTGCAAGCATATATATTTTTGCTGAAGAAAGGCTTCTTTTCCAATTCATCTTATGCAAGAATCACACTCTAAGGCTTCCTCTGGAGTGAGAAGATACTCTGTGACTGCTATTCTTATATTGTATAGAGTCACCTGGCAGAGCATGATGATGTTTCATATTAGGGCTCACCTCATTATTCATTTATTTATTTATTTATTTTGGATTGCTCAATTTGTGTCATGAGAAAACTTGCTAACCAGCATGAAGGCATTTTCTTGATGTGATATACATCCCTGAATCCCTGGATACAGAACTGTGAATGCACAGTCCATGTTTTCATAGCGGGAAATGTAATTCCATGTTTAACCATCTTTACGTAGAGTTCCTGTTTCTTCACATGAGACAGAGAGATGTAGAACTGCCATGCTTCACACTTTAAAGTGCTATTATGAACTGTAATAATATGATATCTAAATTTTTTGAGTTTTCCAAGAGTTATGCAAACCAGTTGTCTGTCAGTGCCCATTGATATGCTCTTGATGGGACATACAACACCTGATTTAGGTGCCAATTTGTCATCATCACATTTTCTGCATGGGTTCATGGTGTCACATCAAATTATACCACATCTCTTTATTCAATACCACTGTATTTCTCTCTGCGAGAGTCATGCCTGACTGCCTTAGACTTTCTGTAACACAACCTAGCCCCCTCTTTGCTGGACATCCTTGCTTCTCCGTGTCGTCTGTCTGCTCTGCCAAAACATTTTCACCAAATTATCTTTTGCTTTCTTGCATAAGTGCTTGAATCACCATAATCTGTTCTCTTTGACTTTCTGTGCAGTCGGAGCTACAATGGCTTCTGCTATGACATCCTCATTTCTTCACATGTCCTACAATGTGCCTCTTGTCACTCATATCAGGCCCTTCATCTCCATCGCCTTTAGCTTCAGTAACTGCTCTGCCTTCACTGCCTAGGTTTCTCTACCATACAGTAGTACTGGTCACACCACTGTTCTGTATACCTTACATTTCATTTTCTTTGTAATTCTTCTGTTACACACTACCACGGTTGGCTACATCATCTCTGATTCTTGCTTTGACCTCCTCATTCAGACATCTCTTCTTCTCAACCAACCTCCCCTGATACTAGAAGCTATGAACCTGTTTGAGTATTTTTCTTCAGTCTCACTTTTCAGCTTCTTCTGATTTCTCACATTTTCTGCCATGACGTCTGTCTTGTCTGTATTCAGTTTCATCCCATTTGTATTCAGTTTTGTGTTCCATTCATCTCTTCTTCTCAACCAACCTCCCCTGATACTAGAAGCTATTAACCTGTTTGAGTATTTTTCTTCAGTCTCACTTTTCAGCTTCTTCTGATTTCTCACATTTTCTGCCATGACGTCTGTCTTGTCTGTATTCAGTTTCATCCCATTTGTATTCAGTTTTGTGTTCCATTCATCTATCATTTTTTAAATTCCTGTTCTCAGTCTGCTTGTAATGCCAAACTGTCTACCTACAGCAACTCTGTCGATCTGTTACAACCTGTTTGCTAATGTAGTGCATCACCAGTTTGAACTGCAGTGGACTCAGAGCTGAACCCTGATCTATGCCCACTCCCACTGGGAACCCCTCTATAAGACCAACTACTGTTCATACCTGTGTCATTGGAACCTTGCACATAGCCTGCATTAGTTCTGTCAATGTTTCTGGGACTTGAAATAATTGCAGGACTGCAAAAATCTGATTTCTTAGGACCTTCTCATATGCATTCTCCAAGTCTAGGAATGCACATAAGAATATTTCCTCATTTTTAGTTCCTTCTCCACTATCTGTCTCACTGCAAACATTGGGTCAGTCGTACTGCATACTGATCCAAGTCCAAACTGCTTGTCTCTCATATTACTTTTTACTACTCTGCACATTGTTATGATCACACTTTCCATCACGTTCATGCAGTGTGATGGGACTTTGATACCTTTGTACTGCCTGCAGTTGTGAATGTCTCCTTTGTTCTTATACACTGGAACTAAAATGCTCATCCTCCAGTCATCTGGAATATGCCCTCCTCTCCATACTGCTATGAATACCCTCAGGAAACATTTCTCCCCTAACATCCAACATCTTGATCATATATGTTTTGACCTCATCTGAGCCCATGCTGCTATTCTTACTTTGTCCAGGGTGGACTCCCTTCTTTCATTGTAGGCTACATCTGGGGCTTCTCTGGGGTTTTCTTTTGCTGGACATACCCTTCCATCTGTCTTTGGTGTCCTGTAGCCTGTTGAGCAGGTTGCTGCTGGCCCTTGTTACAAATAGTATCTGAGTGTCCTCTTTGTCTTCCTGTCCTTGACTTGCAACCTGATAGAGTTTCGTTATGTCATCAGCTGAGTCACTTTCCAGAAGGTGGTAGAGTACCTCTGATGCCCTGCCTTTTATTATTGCAACTGCTTATTAGCTTCTTTGTTAGCTAACCAGTATTCCTTCTAAGCCATTTGTCTGGCATTTTCCCTGATCTTCTTCTATGTGAGACATCAAGGATGGAGAAGAAATGAGCACAGAGGTAGTGTGAGGAAGAACCAAAGACATTTCATTACACCCCTTCCTTAAGGATTACAGCCAGAGTTTTATACAGGAGGGCTATACATGATATCATTTTAAGACTGAAGCCTGAGTAAATCAGACCAGGCTGTCAAGTGTGTAAATGGCATCCCATGCATGGGAGAGTAGCACCATCACCATTACAGTAGCATGAGGCACTGCAATCCTGATTTCTTTGCCAGATGGGAGGATGAACTTATTGAGCAGGCACTCTGCATGTACAGAAAGAAGACAGTATGTTAGCTATGTAACTGTCACTGCATGCCATCCACAGATATTGTACAGTGCTCTGTTTATGTCTATAGCCACTGAAGGCCTCAAAGTGAATAGGCAGCTTCACAGGAGAAGACTGGTAATCGTTAAGAGAGTGCCGAGGTGAGTATACTTGCTTCAGACTGTCTTACTTTTAATGATTCCTTCCCAAAATATATACCTTTTACACAACAGAGCCACCACTATCATTACTGCCATAGCTCTAAGGTAGCAGTATGGGCTAGGTGGGTATATTTAAATATAAACAGAAATTGTTTCCTTTATATATAACATGTGAGTGAAATTTATGCCTACACAGTATGTTTTCTTTGTATATGTACATTTTTCTGAGGATTCATTACTGCATTGTAGACCAAAGATATCTAAAGGTATTTGTTAGTCTGTCTAAGTACCTCATTATGTTAATTCTCTTATCTGTCCAACTGCAGGTGATAATGGCTACTGGCTTGTCCTCCTCTCAGCTGTATATACAAATACCATTGTTAAATGATGAATGTTTTTTTTTGTCCAAAACGTATATTAAGCTTAAGTGTATTATCCTCAACATATATGCACTTCAGTTTTTCATTATCGTGGTATTCCCTCCACCTTTGTTACTATCCTCTCTGTTACTTACATTTATTTACTTTATTATTTTGATTCTCTCCTCCCTCCACCTTTGTTACTATCCTCTCTGTTACTTACATTTATTTAGTTTATTATTTTGATTCTCTCCTCCCTCCACCTTTGTTACTATCCTCTCTGTTACTTACATTTATTTAGTTTATTATTTTGATTCTCTCCTCCCTCCACCTTTGTTACTATCCTCTCTGTTACTTACATTTATTTAGTTTATTATTTTGATTCTCTCCTCCCTCCACCTTTGTTACTATCCTCTCTGTTACGTACATTTATTTAGTTTATTATTTTGATTCTCTCCATCTATTTTACTATTATATGGAGCAGCAAAAGTACCTAAAAACCATCCCACTGGAAAGGCCTGTTGGCCACCGGCAGATGGTAGAAGCAGTGTCCCTACTACCAGACGGGCCCACCACATATGGGTTCCAGCCTTCCACCGATATCTCCATAACCCCTGCCCTAGCTGAACCACTACTCTCAGATTGTCCTGCTTTGGGTACTCATACAATTGTGTCTGCTAGTATCAGTCCATATGCAGGTGACACCTTTGTCACACAATGACACCCAACAGACATTGTGAGGGAGATTAACTGGATGCCTGAATCAGCCAAATGCAAAAGCTCTGCCGGTGACTCATTGAGTCATGTCCTTGTCCATCTCTGTCTCCACTATCTGAGACAGAGTCCAATGTTGATGGTCTCCAGGGCGGTGAGAAGTCTTCAACTGTGTCACGGCTGGCAGACATTGCAGCTGCAAATACCCTATCCTCTCAACCTGGTGTACCCTTACCCTTTATATCCAAGTCCACTCACATTGATTGTTCATTCCTCCCATTACCATTGTCTTCCGTCAGTTTGTCTGATGTCTGCTACACCATTGTGCCTTCCTTCTCTCATTGTATTACTGTACTCAGTGTCAGTCATGTCTGTCTTCTCCTAATACCTAGTCCAGCCCTGTTTCCTTCTTCTTACTTCCGTCCTATTGCAACATACCTTCTCTTTATACATGAAAAATAAATGGGCACCTGTCCCACAAAAAAAAAAAAAAAAATCTAAGTGAAGGAGGTACAAGGTTTAAGTCCCCTCAGGGTTGTATGGGTATTTTATTTCATAATATTGCATTATAGCACAGGTCCAATGATCAGACTCCACTGATGACATAACTGCTTTGGGGCAATGTATTTTGTTACTTTTCTGGAGGCTACCCATATATATTTTTTTATTTCAGTTGTCTTTCAAACTCCATTCTCCTTTCTTTTCCATACCCCTTATTGCATCATCACCTCCGTTTTAGGTGTTACAATATGTTTGTTTATATAGCCCTAACACTTCATCTGTCTTCCTGCCTTACCCATGCTTCCCACACTACCTCCCACAAGTAACTTCACTGTATATATGCATCCTTGGTATAAAAACATAAAGCAGCACACAAGCATTATAAAGAACAGTGTGTGCAGGTTTGCACCAAGCATCTCAAGGCGTATGCTCAATGGATTAGTATTACTGCTGCTTGTACTTCCCTGTGGCCACAACTTCATCCAATATGATTTTTCCACAGGTGCCTTTTATAGCTGCAATGGGAAACTGTTCATGCTAAACACTTACCTGGCCAGTTATGTACATAGTAAACAGAGTCAAGTTGGACACAGTCATGACACAACATTTCTAATGTTTGTACATCACTTTAATTTTGATTCAAGTATCAAGTCAAAACTCTCATAGCTAATTAGGAGTCTAAGCTAAAAGGGTCTGACTAAATTATGATATCAATTTAGAAACTGCATAATACATTTTTAAAACTGATGGCCAAAGATCAGTAGTCTTCATAAGCTGATGAGCACCTCTTTAGATTAATGATTTACTAATGTATAATCAAGCTAATATAAGTCAAGCTTCTCTCAATATCCTTCTATCTTTAAATAATCAAAGGTCACATTTTTCCATCGTTTCCATGCACAAGAGCTTTTGACGTTTTATGGTAGAAGTTTCTAACAGCTAAAAGTTCAGCTGCATTTGAAGATCCTTTATTCATTTTGCTTTCATTGCCATAGCTAGAAATCTAAATTAAACCACTGATACACTGTTTTCCATTAAAGGACATTTCTTCAGTTCACATTTGTACAACCCGAACCTGTATGACTAAAGTGAAAAATAGTCCTGATACAAAATAGAATTCTTTAAACAAAACTGAACCATGTGAACTCCCTTTGGTGCATTAAAGGCAAGAGACTTAATAAATATCTGGATTAAGTTCAAACCAATAAAGAAAGCCCACAAATAATGTATACTGCACAAAAGTGGTACAGATGCTGTGAAAGTAAACTGATGTCAGTATCTTTAAGCCTAACTATGCCTAAAGTAGGGAATGCACTAAAATAGAAAAACTGCACCTGTTTTAAACTGGACTGCTGTTTTTATTGTTGATTTTTGACATGCGGAAAAGCTGTTGTAATTACATGCTCAGGAAAAACAGAAAAAAAAAAAATAGAATTTAATGTGTTGAGTTGTTCTGCTCAGAATTTGATATCTGCACATAACTTCACAGACACACAGACACACACACACACACACACACACACACACACACACACACACACACACACACACACACTCACACACAAATACAGGCACAGACACACAAAAATGCATACATATATTATTTATATATATGTGTGAACGCATAATTTGTGTGTGTGTGTGTGTGTGTGTGTGTGTGTGTGTGTGTGTGTGTGTGTGTGTGTGTGTGTATGTGTGTGTGTGTAAATGAATAATAGATATTTATATGTTAACTGTATGTGTGCACGTGGGTGGTGGGTTAACTTTACTTTGTCGACAATGTAAAAGTCCTTTGAAAAGTCAAGTGCCAGAAATGTTGAAAGAAGTAAGATTGAATATGTATGTTTTGGTTAAGAAAATGTGTGTTTGGGATTTTAATGCTGAAACTTTCAGAACATTTTGACATTTCATTTGTGAGTTTGTGTGGAAATGTTTGCGGATTAGGGTTATAGTTAGTCCTAGGTGAAGGGGAAAGATTTAGCATTGTACATGTGTGCTGCTTTATGAGATGTGTTTGTCTTGAGTGTCTTGTGTAATGGTAATTTTAGGAATTTTCTAAAAAAAAGGTATATGGTTGTTGTTAGGGGCCAGGGCAGGATTAGGGTTATCAGGCATTATTAAGGTGGTTCAGATGGGTGAAGCTTTACCCTGGTGGAAGGATTTGTTCATCTGGTGTTGTGGGTTTAGCCAAGTTTCAGCAATGGTTAGGATGTCTGTGTTTCAGAATTCAATACAGAAGTATGATTATTCAATATTATTAGAGCAGATTTAGTTATTAAGGTGACATATCTTTATACTGCTGGGAAGAAAGAGTGTTAGAGGGCAGATGCTGGAGGTGTTGGGACTTAGGTTGGGGTGGACATATAAGATGAGGTAAGAGTTAGAGGTGTGCTTAACTGTTAGGTCATAAGGTGACATAAATGGACTGAATCATTTTAGATGATGTGTTTTACTGCATGGTGGGTATTTCACGATATATGAGGATGGTGTTATATCTAGTATATTGCTTTACTCAGGAAAGAATGCTGGTGAATGAAAACTCGTGTCGGCTTTGGTTGTGGGAAGAGAGTAGGTAGGCATGGTCTAATGCCGTGCAGTAGCTTGTCATTATTGTTAGGACTGAGAGAGGAGTGAGAGAGATTAGGACATGGTTATGTTTTTATTTGTGGAGGTACTATGAAGTATAAAGGTGTATATTTGAAGGAGTGTGAGGAGAAGATCTATATGAGGCACACTGTTTTAGTATTAAAACATGAGTATAGCAGATGGTTGGTTATGCTACTACTCAGAGGGGGTATTTGAATAATGTTCTTGTCATTGCAGAGTGAGGACAGAGGGTTGTCATGGCTGATGTCCAGGTATCACATTCTGGGGAATGGATTAGGACTGCACACAACACTGCCAGCTTGTGCTGAAGGACAAGAGCCTGTTAGATGAGTGAAGTATTGCTAGTATCTTGTAAGACTAGTGTGCATAAAATTTAGTATGCAGAAGGATGTTTACATGTAATGGCTGGTAAAAGTCTGTAGTTTTAAAGGGGCAAAGAGCTCAAAGCTTTTTGTCCAAAACAGAGAACCCTTGATGCTGCCATGGTGGCACTGATATGGACAATGGATGTGTGGATACCACACTAGCACTGTTTACTGGGCTGTGGTAATAATGCTATAAAGAAAAAATGAGTTACTATACCAAAAAAGGATGGAGCTCTGACTATGATCCAGCAGACCTGTGTTTAACTAGCTTCTCATGCTCTAGTGGAACCACAGACGAAGGGCTGGGAAGGAGAAGCTTTGCTGAGTCATCCACTCCAAGAGGTAGGGAGGGCTTTCTGCCTATGATGGGCATTGTGCTATAATTGCAAAACAGACTGCCATTAACTTTAGTACTTGAGGGTGGCTGGAGCTAACTAATGTTAAACGCAGTCATGCACATGACATCACTAGCTCTGCTCGGTTATAGCATACCATAAATACACTGTAGCAAACAGAACCAGCACACATAATGTCTTTAGTGCACTTACCTTTCCTAACTTACACCTGCTGTGTTGCCAACCATAACCAGGAGGATGGTACTGGAGCCGTTAAAGTAAAAATTGTGAACCAAGCAGCTGATGGTCAGCTGAGAAGCATGCATATGGGGGGGCAATTAAAAAAATATAAAAGAATTATACTTTGTAGAATATATAAATGAATACTAGTAAAATAAAGAAGAAATATAAAAACATGTATTTTGGATTTAGCAGTTAGTGCATCACATAGTTACTGTTTTTATACCAATTTGCTTCAATATTATTGTGTTCAGCCTACATGGAAAGCCCATGACACAGACTGCTGAGTATGGTTTTGAAAGAGAAAATAAAATCATGGTGTTAAAAGTGATGGAGTTGCTCTTTTATCTTTCCTTAGATAATTCAACTAAACTTCTGTGTCTTCATTCTAATAGCAACAATGCCTGTGCTATAATGTTGGACTGCTAAGACAACTGCTCAGACAGGATTACATAAGAGAAAACCCAGAGGCAATGATGGTCCATATAGAAGAAAAGAGCACTGAAAATGAGAAGGATGCAATGTCTTACTTGGTCATTTGGCTTAAAACTTACTTTTTTGACTGATATTTTTTAACTATAGTCAGAGCCAAATCTAAAAATAGGTGAGCTAGGTGATCATTTAAGGCCCACTGGCTTGAATGGGCCCCCACTGGATAGTAGGGGGTCCAATGCCAGTGGGGTTGACACATTTACTATTTTAATTAACAAAAAAAAAAAAAAAACAATAAAATGCGTTTTTAACGGCATTATTTAAGAAAGTGCTCTGCATCTGTGCATCCCTGCATGCCTCAATGCATACACCTGTTGCTTGCTTCTCCATGCATGACACACACCTATTGCTTGCTTCTTCATGTGTCGATGCACACACCTGTTGCTTCTTGTTTTCCATGTTCTGTACATGAATTTAAATGCAAGACATTCTTACCTGGACCGTAACCTTAATCACAGACAAAGTTCCATCAGTAAGGTGTGTGTGTGTGTGTGTGTGTGTGTGTGTGTGTGTGTGTGTGTGTGTGTGTGTGTGTGTGTGTGTGTGTAATGCCCTATTTAGGGATGGCAATTTAATTAATTTGCTCAGGCTCAAACCTTGTACCTTATTTGCAAGAAACAAGAGCTTGAATCTTTTACACCAACTACCAAACACACAAAAAATATGAGTTTCAGTACATTTTCAAGGAATCATGATTTTCAATGCATTTTCATGGAATTGTGAGCTTCTGTGCATTTTCAAGGAATTGTGAGCTTCAAAGGAAGAGAAGTTTACTGCTGCTCATGCTGTCTGTTTTTAATGTGCAACTGTTTTGTTTGGTAAATGGTCATCCCTCTTGTGCTACAAAACTTGAGAGAAGTGTTAGTAGCACAGCAGTTAGCATACTTGCTTTTAATGCAGAAGGCTGTAGGTTCTACTTCCACAATATGTAGATGGATTGCTGATACTGGGTTGTACTTTAAGGAGGGTGTGTGCTGCAGTTCTGAGTATATCCTCCTGTTGATGAAATGCCTACTAACTATGAACCTGTTGTAGGTTTGCTATTCATTCCTTATTGCAATAATACCAGCTTACAACTTTTTTTTTGTAATGTAACAGACAATTTATTCTTCAAGGATAGCAGACCCTGAATCTGTAGATGAGACACTGAAATATAAAATTGTCTGCTAGCAGCAACCTCTTCATTAGTTAAAGATCTGGAAATATTTAGATGACTTTACTTCTGTAGAGATTGGGCATATTGACTGATATTGGTGGATTGTAATGGAAGTTTGAGTGGCGTTCTATGGTTGAAATGTTCTGAAATGGGCATCTCTGTCATTAGCGGTTCATACTTTTGTTTCACTGCTTATTGGAAGAATGTTCAAAATTGCAAATTTAAAGCACATTCTAATGAGTGATGCTGTATTATACAAGGAATGGAATTTAATGCAATCAGGAAGGTGAATTAAAGAACACATGCATGCATGTATGGTCTTAAAAATGTGTGCAAGAAATACATGCACTCTGCAGTGCATTTCTTTTCTTAGCAATTGTTGAATTACTGAATTATTGTTAAGATGAGATTGCCAGTTGTTATAAATTTCAGTAACCCTTTAGTTATAATCTAGTATAGGATTCAGAAACAATGTATTGTGGTAGACAATTGTGCCCAATGATCGGCCGTGTGCAGGTTGTGTGGGATTCAAAGAGTCTTTTAGTGTGAGTAATGAAGGCTGAGCAGAAGTATATGCCAATGTCTGTATAAACATAGGGTAATGAGAAACAGTATTAATGTGCGAGGGTCTGTGTATTCAAATGAGGTAAAATAAGATGAGGAATAATTCAGAAATGTATAAAGAGAGTGACTTGGTGTGTGAACATCATTGATAATGACTGCAGCCAAATTCATGTGTACATGCAGGGGAGTTACAGTAAGATGGCTGGGTTTTCCTCAGCATTACTGAACATATGTATGGTACAAACTATTATTGCTGCTACAAGCCATGGTGGTATAACTTGTCCCCCTTGGAGGTGTCATTTCATATGACTGCGTGTAACATTTCCTGGCTTTCATGACACCAACATTGCAGACCTGTACTGTTTGGATAGGGACACCATACAGGAGCTGGCAGACATGTGTTAGCCTTATCTACAAGTGTGTGGGAGTCATGAATTAACTATTCCAGTGAATACAAAGATTTCTGTGACTTTGCATATACTAGCTGCAAAAAGCTTCAGTGACCAACAGGGAATACAGTGGGGGTATCTCAAGCCATATGCCTTGAGAACACGTCATAATTTCCTCAATGCAATGTTACAATATTTGGGAGATCATATGTGGTTTCTATACACCACAGAGGAAGGAGCCAACACCAAGAGAAGCTTTTTTATGAAAAAGCCCATTTCACTGCAGTGTTGGGGGCCATAGACTCACCCACATACATATAAAGGCCTCACCAGGGGACCTGGTTAAAAGGTATGTAAACCAAAATGAGTAGCACGCCTTTAACTAAGAGGTGGTCTGTAATTCACAGGGTCTCATCTACAGTGTGTATATAGGCCACTGGAGACAGTCACCAGTCTCGTGCATATAACCCATATGTGATCTTTATCAATGGTTTGTGAGATGTGAATTTTCCCTGAGATAGCTTTTTGAAGATGTTGGATATGCCCTGGAATCCTGGTTGATGACACTCATTAAAAGCCACAGAGTGTGGTAGACTATGGATAAACTGTGCTCTTTCACAAACCCAGTTCATTACAGAGATTGTGTATTTGGGCTATGGAAGGCATGTTTTTGCTACCAGGATATATACTTGAGGTGCCATGTAGTATGACCTTTGCACATGTTGAAAAATATTCTCATTGTGTGCTATGTTAATTAATTCCGTAATTAGGAGGCAGATACAGCATGAAGGTAAGTTGCAGACTGAACATCTCCCAGTGCACCAGGTAGTGGAGGGTTAACCAGGTATACAGTTAGTGGAGGAACCAGTAACACAAGAGAAATATGTTAGGCAAAGGTACAAACGTCTCAACTGTCCAGATATTTGCAGACTGTCCAGATTGTTGCCTCATAATTTTGGTTTGACCAATGTAAAATTAGTGGATTTCTGTCAAATCACTGAGAACTGAAGTGCCTACATAATGACATACATTTGATTTTCAGACTTCATACCCTTCAAAAAATGCATGTAGCAACTTTCTGAGTTTATAAGAGCCATATTTAAAATCTTTTCATATTTTTGGTGCCTTTATCCCCCCATACTTTTAGGCTTAGCCCAGACTTCATGCACTAAGAGTTCGAGAGGTATGCAGAAGTGGGGACAGTCAGCAGTGGCCCTGGCAAAGAGGCAGTGGCTGGTACACAGCTTTGGCTCATAGTAAAGCAAATACACTACAGTAAATGTAATTTATGCAAACCTAATACAGGACTGTGTTTACCAATGCATAGGCTGGCAATACTGTGCATAACTCTTAGACAAGCCAAGTAACAAAGTGAGACGGGGCACGATTATCATCATATATATGGGTCGAAGAAGGAACACAAGTATGTAATGTCTTCCAAAGAGAAATGTGTGAGTGCTGTAGAGACTTAAAATTTATTACTGCAATGTGTTGAGTAAAAGGTGGGAATTGGAAGGATTACTGCAAAAGGCATTATAATGGGCCGTCACTGGTAGTCTGAGAGTGTGTGAAGGGCTATAGTTTTGTATGTGTGTGGGTGTGTGTGTGCGTATTTGTGTGTTTGTGTGTGCGTGTGTGCATGTGTGTTTGTCTAGGTGTGCATGCTGGGACACAACCTCAGCAGTTGTTGCAACCTTGATGTCCTGTCCCAGGGAATACATGGAAGATGAGTGGTACACCCATGTATACTGCTGCTCATGGGAGCTGCCTCTACCAGATGTTTCACTGCCAGATGTAGGTATGCATTACATTACTGGGTGCAATGTCCATTACCACACATGCTACTGCCAGGACTGCTATGACTTCAGACACCCCATCTCCTTCCCATAGACAGATTCATACCTGATTTCACTGTGGAAATACTGATGAGGTATGACCATGACTTTGCCTATTTATGTCCACAATGGCTGCCATATCTGGAGGCAGGGGTAGATTGGCAGCATGGAATATGCCTGTCAAGCAGCATGTGAGCCAGGAAAGACATGCCTTGCTCCAAAGTATCGCACATACAATGTAGCACATCTCAAGTTACATATGTCTGCATTTGTGGTAGACATTGGTTATTGCCAGGAATGTTTTTCCATGAGAGTTCTGCAGTCATACTTAAAATTAATATATTTTCATTATTGTGTACCACTTTATTTCATTGCATGTTTGCATTTTAGTCCCCCATCCTCTTTGTCACTGTCCTTTCTGTTTATTATATTTCTTTTTCATTTGCTCTGTTGCTTCTGTCCATGTATTTTTCTTTTTTATACAGCAACACCCAAAGCAGCACCTGTGACCCTGCAGCAACCAAACCAGATGACCAGTACTACCTGCCCCGTCATCATCCCAGGTTACCAGGGCTGTCTCCTCAGAAACAACTATTAAAGAAGCAGGTAGGCCCACTAGCCCTGCCCTTGTAGAGCTTCTCCTGTCTGATCCAATGTGATTCCTGCTGGTGGCTCTGCCAGGGGTGACTACCCCTTTATATGTCAAAGATATCTTGCAGAGGTGGTAGGGGAAATGGTGAACAGGCACCTTGATGCTCACATCAGGCACCTGGAAAAACTCCTCTTGTGGTTTGTAGAATCTTGTCCCTCCCTGGGCACACCATCAGAGCTAAGACCCAGTGATGAGGGTGTCCATGGTGGGATCTGTACTCCCAATGGACCAGGCAAAACCACTGGACATGTCCCATCATTGTGTTCCCCTCAACTCTGTGTTTCTACCCTCTCTTATTTGTTGTCCATTCCTTCCCATCAAAATTGTCTTGCCTCTGTTTGACTTCTCCTAATCCTCTGTGCTCCTCCTCACCCTCAGTATGTCAGTACCCCCCTTGCCAGTTTTGTTTGTCTTCTACCATCCCTTGAATTTTCCTTACTTCCTTCTACACCTTTTTTTGCTATATATATAAAATTGGTGCTCGTCCTTCAAAAAGGTATTCTCATTCCTTCTCCACTACCACAGTCTTGATTCCTCAACAGTTCCCCGTATGTGCTTCTCTCAGCTTGCTCCCTGATTTGCTTCTATTACCACCATTTAATCTGGTCCTAAAAAGATAAAACCAGTGTATTCAGCCTTTAAGGCAGCTAGCTCCCTGATTTACTTCTGTTTCCACCATTTTACCTGGTCCTAAAAAGATAAAACCAGTGTACTCAGCTTTTAAGGCAGCTAGCTCCCTGATTTACTTCTGTTTCCACAATTTAATCTGCTCCTAAAATGATAAAAACTAGTGTATTCAGCCTTTAAGGTGGCTAGCTCCCTGATTTGCTTCCATTTCCACCACTTACTCTGGTCCTAAAAAGATAAAACTAGTGTGTTCAGCCTTTAAGGCAGCTAGCTCCCTGGTTTACTTTCATTTCCACCACTTAATCTGGTCCTAAAAAGATAAAACCAGTGTATTCAGCTTTTAGGGCAGCTAGCTCCCTGCTTTACTTTCATTTCCACAACTTAATCTGGTCCTGAAAAGATAAAACCAGTGTATTCAGCCTTTAAGGCAACTAGCTCCCTGATTTACTTCCATTTCCACCACTTAATCTGGTCCTAAAAAGATGAAACCAGTGTATTCAGCATTTAAGGCAAATTTCTCCATTTCCCATCATGCTGCCTCTGTGCATGCATAAATGCAATAAGCCACATCAAGGAACATACATCTGCCAAATTCACAAAAGGTATTTCTTTACATTCCTTAGTTGCATCTGGGGAATATGTGCCTCACTCTTGATCATGGACTGGCTGTGAGCAAGTTTTTCAATTATCTGCAATTTACTTTGTTAATCCTTAATGAGCCTTAGGCCTCATTAGACCATATAGGTAAATAGTGGACAGCCTTGGGAGATCTCAGCTGAAATGTTTCCCGATCCCTGAGCTAGTCTTTTCTATTTTCTAATTCTACCATATTTAGTGTACTTTCTTTTATCAAAATAATTTGGAGAAAGAGATCCATTACCAGGTTTAATTGCTGTGCTTTGCAACACCATCACATACTTATGGTTCAGTACAAGAAAGCACTTCAGTTGATCAACATAATACATACTCAGAGATCAAAATCCTCCCGATTGGCAGCATTAGGATAATGGCAATGGATATGACTTTTTTTTTCTGAGTTACATTTTGTTTTAAATTGTACAGGCACAATGTCATGCATGCCTTTTGGGGTTTGTTTATACCTGAAGACTCTCAACAAATTGATCTGATTAAGTAATTACCCTACTCTCCAATATGGCATATTAAGCTGTGCTGTATACGTGTATAGCATACATATGAATTCCCTATCATGGGAATTCATACAAAATATGATGTAATAATAAATGGATTTTAGTAGGATTCTGACTGATTTCTGAAGGAACAGTTAAACAAGTCCTACAGACAATTTTCCTGTTCTCTCAAAAATGTCTTCAAAAGTTGAGGGCCTAAAAGAAAAAGAAAAAAGCAGACAAACAGTTCTGCTCTGAATCTGTAGCAACCCTCTTGCTGCAAATGTAGCAAACAGCTTGCTGAGCTTGTTACAGTTAAAATGTACCTCAAGGCATTAGTTATTATGACAAATATAGTGTTAGCATTCCTTTCTGAATGCCAGAAATGCACTTTTATAGTATCGGCATCTGCTGATCACACCACCTAACACCTTGCACCAAGGGCAACTGCCCTCTTCACCCCAGGCAATGCACCCTCTTATTGCCAGTACCATCTGTGGACTCTTCCTACCACCTTGCCCTTAGTACGCCTTTGCATGCAGATTACCTTGAGTTGCCTAAAGGATTTCATAGAATACACATAGACTTTGGAAACCAAAGGAAGATGAAGCCACAATATCTTTGGTTCACAACTCATTACATGGTTATATATAACAGTTAACAATAGGAGGATAACTAAACTCTCTAAGACTCCCTCAAGACTCTGATCTAGGGCCACTTCTTTTTGACATTTTCTTCTTAAATATCAAAGCAAATTCCAGTGTCTGTCTCTACAAATATGAAGATGACTGCATTCACAGTGTCATAGCTAGGGTGGGAAGAAGGCAGCAGCAGTCCCATATTCAAGCTGTTAGGGGGTAGGAGCAACACTGAAGAAGAGCTACTAACCTGTCCCAACAAGCCAGTGTGGTGCTTGGGTGGCTGGGCATAGCTGCACTACTAATCTGTCTCCACAAGCCGGTGCTGTTTGGGTGGCTGGGCACAGTGGCAGTGTTGGAGTCATTTAAGATTTCATGATATGAAATCATGGCCATTTAAATAATTTTCTTTGAGTGTCTGCGCCTGCATTAGAAATTATAGTAAGAAGTAAATATAACTCAATGATACAGTCCTCGGTACATTTTTTAAACTCCAAAGGACGTTTTCTTTGTCCTCAGCTTAGGCTGAGGGGATGCCATTTGGGATATTTTCCAAGGGTGCCAACTGAGCTAGCTACACCTCTGTGACTGCAAGCTTGGGAGTATTGCCCTTAACCATGCTAACATCATATCTTTACAAACAGTACTTAACATTATACATAAATAGTGCAGTAAAAAGAATTCTGCTTTCAGTGTAAAAAATGCAGCTTTCTGACATTTGGTCGTCACCTTTCCCCCCAACCCCATGACTTTATACATTATTTACCACATGACAACTAAAAGGTGGTAAAACACTAAAGGACTTGGAACCCAGAATGTGATGACATTTTATCTTATACCAATACAGAGGATTAGGAGCAGGTCGATGATTATAGCCGGCTTATCATGTGCACGAGACATGGATGCCAAGAAATTCACCTCAAGAGCAAAGTAACTCTTGAGGTGAATTTCTTGACATCCATGTCAAGAAAACATAATTAAGGGTTATGATCAGAGACCCAATAATGAGTCTTTGTAGTACATGGAGCTTTATATGCTATATGTACTACTCCTTGTTACAGAAAAAAGAGCTAACTGTTTTAAAAGGGTTTCATAGCCATAAAGCACTTAGTGAGCACATCAGAAAGACAGTGTAACTCAGTCCCTTATGTTTATATTAACCTTCCATGCCTCTCAACTGCCCACATTTATGCAGAATGACCAGACTTTTGCCTCATATGTTTGGTCTGCTCCTCATGAATCCGTAGTTTTCATACAAATCACTGAGGATTGAAACCAATAAGTGACATAGGTTCATAGGTGTGTTCTAGGCTCATGGCCCTGGAGCTTTTACCAGCCTAGCCCAGAGGATTACCCTGGCATCATGCCACCAGACCTTAGTTCCCA
Organism: Protopterus annectens; assembly: GCF_019279795.1. Lineage (NCBI taxonomy): Eukaryota > Metazoa > Chordata > Ceratodontiformes > Protopteridae > Protopterus > Protopterus annectens. The sequence continues at coordinate 1,143,743,113 of NC_056729.1, read as the reverse complement.
GTGCCTCTGTCGAGTAGAGCCACTGGAGTGACCCCTGGGGTGAATTTTCTATTTCCCATCTACTCATCAAGATTTCTCTGGAAGAGGGCCATTGAGGTGCTCAGTTTGACATGCATGGAAAGTCTATTCCATAGCATGGGCAGTATCTGTGTTATGAACCTGTCCCTCCAGCATGTTCTGCTGATTGTGGTAATGAGGTTGAGGTCTCTGGAGTGTGTAGTGCGGAGAGATTGGGATTTCTTTAGATGTAGCATTTCTAACAGAGCTGGGTCAGACATGGCTTTGTAAGTCAAGCAGAGATCGCCTCTAAGTAGGCAATATGAGACAGAGAATAATTGGAGTTTTATGAGTCTGTCCATATAGGACAAGTGTTTAAGGCCTAGGATCCTCTTTGTGAGGTACTTTTGTGGCCTCTCTAGTTGTTGCAGGTGTCTAATGAGGTACATGCCAAATGGGGCATTGTACTTGATGATTGGCCTAATGAGGGAAGAGTAGAGGAAGACAATGACCTCTTTCTTCCTGGATGCAAAACCCTTAGTAATGAGATGTGCCACATAGAAGGATTTTCTGACCACAGTGGCAATGTGGTGGTCGAAGGAGAGATTGCTGTCACCTGTGTTCCCAGGTCTCTCATAACACCTTCTGTGTTCAGTGGACTACCATTGATGTGGTAATTCATGGGAACTGGGTTTTCCCAGAGGGGATGACAACACATTTTTTGGCATTGAGCATAAGGCCATTGTTCTGACATCAGTCATTGGTCTCAGTGAGACCTTTCTGTAGGATGTCAACATCACTTGGGGAGTTAATAATAGCTCCCAACTTGCAATCATCTGCGCACTTTGTCAGCCAAAGTCCATTTGTGTTGGCCTGGACTTTAGAGAAGTAGATACCAAACAGGAGAAGACCCAGGGCCAAACCCTGTGGGACTCCACTCGTGACTGGTCGGCAGTCTGACTTGGAGTCAGCTCCTTTCACACTGTGGGTTCTATCTGTGAGCCAGTTTGCAACCCACCTGGTGATATAGGGGTTGATGCCTAGCTTAGTGAGTTTTTCTATGATTCCTGAGTGGAGAATGATATCAAAGGCCTTGGCCAGATTAAGGTAGGCTGTATGAACCACCTTGCCTTCATCCACAGCTCTAGTGACTGACTCAAAGAAGTTGACCAAGTTGAGCAGGCATGATCTACACTTCACCAAACCAAACTGTGTGGGATCCAGAGTTTGGAGATTCTTTATATCCTTGTTTATTAGGTCCATGATGATGCATTCCATAGCTTTTCATATCAAACTCATCAGGATAATAGGCCGATAGTTCCAAGGGTCTGTAGTTACTCTTCCTTTGTGGAGAAGGATGACTGTAGCAGTGCTCTATTTGGTAGGGACAAAGCCAGAGGTGAGTCTGTGTTTGAACAGGGCACACAGGTGAGATGCCAGTTCACTCTGTAGTCCATGTAGAACACAGCCAGGGATATTGTTATCTCCCATAGAAGCTGTATTCCTGGACTTGGACAGTGCTGTTTTAACCTGGGCAGCAGTAATACTGGGTGCCTAGCAATCTACTGGTATTGTGATTGGTCATTTGGGGGAGGGGTAAAGTCGGCACTGAATCTGTCGGCCAGTATATTGGCAATATCTGTTGGCTTGATATAGGAGGTACCATTGTGCAGTAGCTCAGAGCAAGTCTGGGTATTGCCGTGGAGATTCTTTACATAACTATAGAGGGCCTTGTTGTTGTCTTTACTATCTGCTGCAATTTGGTTTTCATAGCTAGCTTTAGAGGATTTGATGAGGGATCTCAACTTTTTGTTGAGGCTGTTAAGGGAGTTTTTCCAGTTTTGGGACTTCACTCTATTCCACATCAGTTTCCTCCTTCTGTTGTAGAGTTTGTTTATGGCAGGGGACCACCAGATTGGCTTCCTTTTTTGGAGGAGAGCGCCTTGGTTCTTTTGGGTATGGTGAGATCCATGCATTTGTGTACGTGTTCGTACAGTGCATTGGTGTATGATTTGGCGGTCATGCAACTATTCTCCATTTGCATGGCTGCGATAAAGTTAGCCACCATACATTGGAGATACAGACTTTATGTCCTTTAGAAATTGTAGACAGACACAAATCCTGTTATTCTAGCAACTTTCTAAGTTTATAAAAGGTAATCAGTGAGCCCTTACTGGTGACAGCAGGGAGAAACAAATCGCTGGTCATTTGCTGGTTAGTACTGGCAGATTTGACTGCATACCGTGAAACCCAGCCTTAACAAATAAAGCAGGGAGTGCTTAACCTTAGTAAAGATCAGGCCTTGTGCTATAGTAGTGCTTAACTGATTTGTTTTTTTCTGATATCGGAGAGTAATCACCATGCTCCATGTACTATAGAGCCATTACCATCTGCAAGGCATACAGAGTTGCCCTGAGAAATATCCTGCCCATTACTCTGTGGTACTGGGGCTATTCTAGAGATGTAAGTACTTCCCTTGATGTAACTCATATCAGGTCAGTTATAGATTACTATACCAAAGTTGCTGTAGACATGAACTGACAACGGCTGATATCAAAAAGCACTTTATTTCAAAGTTGAGCACTTTCGTTACACCACTTGGAACTTCTTCAGAACAATAAACAAACAAAAAAAAACAAACTTACATTCATTAAAATAGCAATTCAAAAAGTCACAGTCAAGGCATTAGATGTTGTGTAATCATGTGACTTTGTGACTTTTTGAATTGCTATTTTAATGAATTGTAAGGTATTTATTTATTTATTTATTGCATTCGTTTATCGGGAAAGTCCACTGGGCCTAGATAAGCTCATTTTCAGTGGATGCCCAGGAAGAAAAGCTCCACAATAACAGTTATTTACAATGCAATAGTAACAGCAGCCAAAAAACACAAGCCGTAATGTTTAGATTCAACAACTGACTTACAGTGCAGTATAAGATTCAAAAGTAACAAATAAGGACATATACATAGGTACTGTGTATTGGATAACTCAACAAAGCTAGCATGTAGGTAGCTTAGTTTCTAATAACATTGGATGAGTATTAATAGCTTATAAGGTCAGACATTTAAAGCACATAACTTTATATTTAAATCAGTAGGCGTTTCACAATAAAGGAGTTAAGGAAGTAGCAGTGAAATAAAAGAATGCAAACAGTAATAGGTTGATGGTTGTGACAGTAAGAGGAGTAGTTAAAGGTAAGAAGAGTGGAGGAAGAGGAAGTCAGGGTTTGAGAGTTGTAGTATTGGTGCATGTACATTGCCATAGGAGGAAAGATGTTGCTTGAGGGTTTTTTAAGCTAATTGGATTGCTAGTATGCTTTTTATTGTTCTGAGGAAGTTCCAAGTAGTGGAAGGAAAGCGCTCAACTGTAGAATAAAGTGTTTTTTATATCAGCCATTGTCAGGTCATGTCTACAACAAGTTTGGTTGGATTACTAGTTTTGTTGGCATCACTTGCTTGTGATTCTGAGTTTGTAGAATACTATACTCTGTACTGAACCTGCTCCCATACCATTTGGTACAGTTGGAAAAGTTATAAACCTTCCCCACAAACAGAATTAAATGGCTTCAAGGTTTGCCTTATATCCAAGCAGTACAGTGACTTATCCCCTCTCCCATTTTATCATCTTTTAAAGGAGATCAATGCCTGACATACAGAGTATTAAAGGACTCCTTACTATTTGAAATATTTTGTTTAGACTAACCCCTGCTGTCCTTAACAAAAGAGGAAAATCAGCCTTTGTGAAATTTAATCTTAGTCATACCATGAAACACGGCTACACACTTTCACAAAGATTGCCATGCCCGTGGAATAAATTCCCCCTTTAGCTGAATTTAGCCAACCAATACATATCCAGAAGAAGGAATTAGATGACTATATGGACATTCACAAGTTTTTATTTTATGCATGTATGTATGTATGTATGTAGCTGCGGTGGTGGTGCTGCGGTAGTGTTGTCGCCTCACAGTAAGACATTGTCCTGTTCGATTCTCAGCTAAAGCATCTTCTGTGTGGAGACATGCGTGAATGGGCGTACCTTCGTTGAAGGTTGTGCATCAGGCATGGCAAGTCGGTATGTAAGAATCTACTGACAATCATTAGCGACCCCTAACTGGGAAAAGCCGAAAGATACAACATGTATGTATGTATGTATGTATGTATGTATGTATGCATTTGTGACATATGGCAATACAAAGGAAATATGTTGTTTTATTTGTTAACAATTGAAAGTTTTAAACCATTGATTAACTCTTTCTTTCTCCTGGGATGAGCCTGAAAACACTCCAGTTGGATCATATCCTAGTCAGCAAAGACACACATAAATAAAAATAAACACTCAACCCCAAGCAGTTCCCTAACCCTAGTTTTAAAACCACACTCTTTATAACTAAAACTTTAAAGTGCTTGGCAAATGTAATCTCAAATCTTGGTCTCTAAACCTAAAACTCCCAATTGCACCCTAATCTTAATCCAAAACATTTCGCCCTAACTCAAAATTCCTACTGACTCCCTAACTTTAAACCTAAACCTCACTGCCTGATCAAAAGACTACATTTCCCATTCACCCCAACTCAAACCATCAAATTTCCATTCACATCCACTACATTCCTCCAGGCATTTTATTTATCTTGCTATAACATAAATATCAGTTTAATCAGCATCCCATGTGTGCTACCTGGAAAATGTATACCCATCTGTAAGGATGGAGTCTTCAAGCAGCCAGGACTCAAGGAAGTGAAGGAAACCAGAAAAAAAATAACCCGCTCATGAAATAACAATGTTTTACCTCTTTTCTACTTTTACCAAGTCTCCTATCCATTTACTTAGCATAGAGTTTACCCTTGTTTGTCTATGACTTATTTTGCCAAAACAGGTTTTTGTATAATAATATATTATTTATTTTTTGTTACCTTATAATACTGAACACAATTTATTTAATAATTATCAACAACTCTTTAAGTTGTTTTTCTCAAACATTACCACCACTGCAATGCCCTCATGGAGTTTAATTGGCTAGAATTCCCCCACTATCTTGACTACCTACAACTAACAATGGTACAAAAACTAATATATAAATCTGATAGCTGTTCAGCCCTAAAAAGCATCCTCCACACCCACATTCCCACCAGAAATCTCCATTCAAACAACAGGCAACTTAAAGTTGTACACAAACCCAACAAAAGAGCAAGTGAGTGTCTCTACTCCTATGCCATAGTTAAGCTATGGAACAACCTACCAAATAATATTACCAGTATAGACAACTCCAAAAAGTTCAGACTCACACTAGAAAACTACCTTTAGAAATCCTGGACCTGCCTTTGCCAAATCTAACATCTTTTCCCACCCCTATAACTTCTTTCCCCTCCAGCATCCTACAAACTTCACGCTTCTTTGTTCATCCCTCAAATCCTTCCTACTTATAAGTATACCATCCACTAACAGCTATGTGTCCTTCCTCTCCTAGATAACTAAATAACACTTCATATAACTCTCCTTTTAGCATACCCCTCCTTTTCTTACTACTACTTTGTTATGTTATTACCTTCTAGCCCAAAAGAATGTTCTGTATGTCTGTCTCAAATTGAATATTTCATACTAAGAAAATTATATACTGGAAAAATTATCCAAATTTAAAATTGTTATGTACTTTCTGTACTACCTGATGTTGATTCTAAAACTATGTTATGATGTTCTTAAATTTTTGATGATATATTAATTCTGATTATCTATTTATTGATCTTGTTTGTAGGTTACTGTTTGGAGCTTTTCTCCCTGGGCCTCCACTGAAAATGGGTTTCTGACCCAGTCAGAATTTCCTGGTCACCAAATGTCAATAAATAAATAAATTACATATTCCATCATCCAAAGTACCATTCAGGATATCAGTAAAGCTCTTTTGCATAATTTTCATAAGACAAAATATATAGTTTGTCTATCCTAAGTTTATAGGCCGGTATTTTTGTAGTTCTTTTCTCCTACATGTTTCTTATATGTTTTATTACCCAGTCACATATTTCTTCCTTCTCTGTCCCTAACCATTCATTTAAACATTTCATAACTTTCTGGTCTAAGCATTTCTTTACAAAACAAACATCCCACTTTATTTGGACCTTCAACACCAGCTTCTTTTACTTCTTTTAGTACCAGTTCCATTTCTGCAACTGGAATTTCTTTCCCAAACCTTTCCTCTGTAAATCTTTTTACCCTTTGATAACACATATTTAACTTTCTTTTTCAGTTTCTTATTTAAACATATGTGTAACATAATCTGTCACAATTTATGTGATTTTTCTAGTTTATATGTTTTCTCTTTTGTCATTTACCATTTATATCATTCAATCCTTTGTTGTTTTAAGTTTTTTTTCCCTGTTTATATAACAAATCCTTATATCTCCTTCTATCTCTGATCTTTATATATGCATACAATGCTCTTAAAAGAAGAGGCTTCTTCTTTGCTATCAGATTATACACTAACAAGTTTACCATTATTTCTCTACTTGCATCTAATACACCTACACTTTTTCATTCTTTTTTATTAAATGGTTATTCCCGAGCATGCATCTTACCCAAAAGACCATACAATGTCAATTTCCACAATGTTCTAAAATGTTTTTTCTCTCTTTTTTGTTTATTTGAAAACCTAATGCCTAATTTATTTATGACAGCTACCTTACCTTGAATACACCATTCATATATTGTGTATTCTTACATTATCATTATTACTATTTACATGTTTACAGCCACATTAAAAATATAATTTCTCTTATCTGCACATTTATTTACTACACTTTTCAGTTTTCATTTTCTAGGTCTAAACCTTTTCCCTATATACATTGTTGTTAATGTTCATCACTGTCTCTAAATTATTTTCTTTACTACGGCGGTAGCATTGTTACCTCACAGCAAGAGGTTCCCCCGTTTGATTCTCGGCTTGGCTTGGGAGTGCCTTCTGTGTGGATTCTGCATGTCCTCCCCGTGGTTGGGTAGCATTTGAAAGACATGCGTGCGTAAATGGGCATGCCTTCGTTGAAGGTTGGGCGTCGAGCTGGCACCTTGGCGTTTCATAAAAATCTACTGCCAATCATTAGCGGACCGGAGTTCCACTGTGGTGACCCCTTACCAGGAAAAGCCGAAAGACAAACAACAACAACCTTCTCCAACTCAAGTCCTTTAAACATTGTTTTCCCATTTACCAGTAATACCTCTCTATCCTTTTGTACTACATTTTGTTCTGAATATTCTTTTTCATTTACTGTGCTACATATCATGTCATCTTAACTTACATTATTTACACTATTTCCATTAACATATTCACTGACATTTTCCACCCTGTTATACAGCATGACAATTCCTGATATAACATCCATTAATAATAATAATAATAATAATAATAATAATAATAATAATAATAATAATAATAATGATAATAATAACAATAATAATATTACGAATCCTCATTATCCTTACAATAAAATTGAATACATTCCTGATAGATGAAAGCAAGCTGTTGTGGTTCCTATCCACAAGGAAAGTACTTCCACTGACCACAATAATTTCAGACTAATCATCCACAAAAGCATATGGTGCAAGGTGTTGAAGAGAATGATTACAGAGATAGCCATGGAAATCCTAGTCTTTCATGATGTAACTCTGTGCCATTTCATTAATGATATAACTTACATGATTAACCTCATATATTTTTAGTAGTATGACTGCCACTGTGTGTGAATGTTTATTATTTATGCAGCTTGCTTGCTGAACAATATAGCAGTTATGGAACCATACATTAACACAGGGATCTAAAGTTAATTGAAGCTGTAAAGTCTTGGGTCTATAACTGATAACATGGTCATACACAGCAGGTAAGAATATGAGGACTTCTGTCCTCAACATCCCCTGTGACCACTTCTTTTTGGTATCTTTTTCTCATATATCAAAATTCACTCTGTTGATTGGCTTACCAAATAGGACTATGACTGCAAACTTGTCTTCAACCCAAATGACACCACCTCCCTCCAAGCAGCACTTAAATAACACACAAATAATGTAGTTCAAATTACCCTTTCTTCTTTTTGCAAATACCCCCCAGCTTTCTACATTGAAGATAGGTAACAACAATAAAATGACAAGTAAATGTTAATCTTAATTTCATATCTCTATAGTTGTGACTGTTCACAAAGTATACATAGTTTTCCACCTGATCCGCCATGGCAATTGAGACCCATAATGGGAGGTTAGTGCCTCCCGCTTTTTCAGTTCTTATTAGACCGATTATAGAATACAATGCCTTTTTCTGTAACCTGCTCACATGACAGCTTACATAAATGGAGAAGGTACAGATGTAATCAAAGGGCTAAAAGGCTTGTCTTATGGCCAAAGACTATAGTGGCTCTTTATCTATTCTGTATCTTACTAACTTCTTACAGGAGATTAATGTTCAATTTACAGACCATTAAAGGACTCTTTTCTATCTAACACCCTTTTCTTAAAATACCCCCAGTGACCAGAACACAAGAGGACACTCTCTAAGAAAATGAATATCAGTCATGCAGTTAAGCATCTTTGTATCTGAAAGATGGTCATGCCTGTGCAATACAGTCACTTTCTTAATTAAATTCATCCCATCATTTCTTGCTGTTAAGGAGTTAGATGAATTATGACCATCCCCATATCTAACCTAGAATCTGAGACATTAGCCTCCTTGATGACAAATCAGTCTTGAACTTGCTCACCAAATTACCAAACCTATGAAATGTTTTATAAGGTATTCATACCATATATCCCTCTAGTTAAAACAGTCATATGTCTTTTAAAGAACATGACTGGAACCCATACATCTATCACCAACACTGGAGGTAAGAACAGATTTGGACTTTTAGTCTTATCTGAATAGCTATACAAGAAAACAGAACTTTTACTGATTAGACCCTGATGCAGTCATCTCAGATTGGATCCACGAAAATCCTTCTTATCCCAGGGGTAATATTAACTCATTTAGTAGTTTAATTTGTATATATATTTTTTAAAGGAGCAATTAGTATTTGTTTTTTTGCTTTTGTATATTGTATTTAATTTTTATAGATTAGTATATGGTACATCCACGTAATGGTTCAAGATTGGGTTCAATGCTTCATTATTTGCACAGTGGATATAAATAATACATTTTTAAAAAATTTCTTTAGTAAATGCATTTCCGCTTTAATGTTCCTATGGTAACAATGTATTAGGAAATGCACTTCCAAATTTACAATAATATATAAGGTTTTGTCATACACTCCTATGCTGTTTGTCTGATGAAGGCTGGAGATTGCTCTTTTATCTGGATTTAATAAAATCATTGATTTATTTTAAGCTATCTCTCATCGTGTTCCTGCTCTTCACCTTTGTTCTTTTCGTGGATTTTACAAGTTTATCGTGTGTACATCTCAGACTGGATGCTTCCTTTTAAATACCTCCAAAACTGGCAAAGCAAGCTTGAGCATTTATTAGTTCCAGCTCAGTATTGTAGGACTCAGAGAAAACATTGACACATTTTTTTAAATTTTGCTGCTTAACCAATGAATACTTGTAAAATAATGATATCCATGCACCATTCTGTAGAAACATCTTTAGCCTAGCAGTGCCCATCTTTTGTAATACAATTTTATTTGAATTTTTTTCTTACATCTATTAAACAAGTTGGTGGCTGGTCAAGTGACCATTTTCAACCATCATGGACAAGAAGCAAAAGTGTACTACCAATTCAAACAATAAATAAATAACTACAAGCAAACAAATATATAAACAAAGAAGTGAGAAAACAAATATAAACATACATACATACTTACTGACAGTACACTGTATAGAAATGCTAAAATGTATCAGAAAAGTTTAACCCTATAAGAATTTTTGAGAAGGTAGTTTATTATACTGTACAAGACTAAGTTTATCAAGAACTAACATTCCTGTATTGGTCTACGTATCTGTCCTTCAGATGAGACATTAAATGAAGGCACCATCATCATGACCTAGTGATAGTTCATTTGGGTATTAAAGATCAGACAGCATCTTTTAATAAAAGAATTGGGGATTTACTTGATACCCTGGTGAAATTTCTCCTAGTTAGTATGAATAGCACCTTGTGTCTCTCCTAAAATGGGCTGTGTCTAATTGGACTATCCGCAATGAGAAAAAGTAAATCAATATAAATATCAAAGAATGAAATTATGCATATTATCAGCTCAGGAAATTTTATGTCCTGTTGCCAGCCTGCCATGACTGAATCCTACATCTGATATGCTAATACAACAGGAAAAAGCCAAATTTATGACCACCAATACTTCTAGGTAGTCATTAATAAACAATGTCAGTTGTTAAATGACACAGATCACCTAGGATATATACAAAAAAAAATCATGATAGAAATAATAAGTCAAACTCCATACAATGAGTTTTGGGGATTTAAAGTATTGACATGGTCCATAAGTTCCATGATCATATCACTGCTTGTTAGAGAAAAGATCTATGATTTTTAAGCACTTACATATCCAGTAGTAAATAGTAAAAACTTGATATAGATGGTCAGGGACAGATTTATGAAGCACAGAATGTGGCAAGTCAAAATTTTCATCATACTCAGAACAGGGTATACCCTGCTGGAAGAAGAAGAGGAAAGTGGTGTGGCCCTCAGGATTTTGCTTTTCATGAGCAGAGCTAAAGGGTTGTGCTATAAATCTTGTCTTCTCTCTCTCTTTACACACATGCATACACACACACACACACACACACACACATATATATATATATATATATATATATATATATATATATATATATATATATATATATGGATCCCTATCATATGTTAGAAACCTCATTTGACTGAGACCATAAGACTGAATTTTTAAAAGACGGAAAAGTCACTTGACTGAAACCCATAAGACTGAGACTCATAATACTGAATTTCAATATAATAAATTGTAAACTGCACCAAATAAATCCAAACTAGGTAGGGGGCTATGCCCTCCACACCCCCAATGTGGGTAGCTGTGCCCTCCACCACCCCCAACTATGTATACTAACTCCAGAATTCCACTACAGTGGGGAAAAGGGCATATACCTTTCACTTTCCTTACAATAGTCTACATGCTGCCACTTTTATGCCCTTTTCCCCACTGTAGCGTGATCCTGGAGTTAGTATTTGTAGGCACCCCCCCAACATTAGGGGGTATGGGGGCATAGCCCTTCACCTACTCTGGTTTTATACGGTCCAGTTTAAAATTTAGTATGTTGAAATTAAGTATTATGGGTTTCAGTCAAGTGACTTTTCAGTCTTTTGAAATTTCAATCTTATGGTCTCAGTCAAATGAGTTTCAGTCAAATGTGGTTTCTATCATATGACAGAGAGCCATATATCTATCTATCTATCTATATATATATATATATATATATATATATATAAGTATCTTTATACTCACCCTAGATAAAAACTTCCAGCCCTCCTACCACATCCTACTCTGTTTTACCTACGCTATCTCTTCTAGTACCACTACACCACAAAAGCAGAGAAGATGCATGTTAGCACTACTAGGACCACATTCTCTTAAATGTCACTGTACACAACTATATCCCTACTGCTGAAGTTCAAAATATGCAGGTGTATCAACTCTTACTTTGTGATTGTCCTGCATATATATTACTCTATCTTATTTACTCTGTATATTATTATTATTGTTATGTATTATACTATTCTCATCTATTAATGTACTGGAGCTTTTCTCCCAGGGCCTCCGCTGAAAATGGGCAGCTCTGCCCGGTCACAATTTCCTGATAAACAAATGTATATCTGTGCACACACAAACACACACACACACTCACACACACACACACACACACACACACACACACACACACACACACACACACACACACACACACACACACACACACAGTTATTGCCATATGCTTTACTCGTGTGTCTTCCTAGTGCCAGTGCCTTTCTTAATATTCCAAGGTGTTAAAATAATTCCATTTATTAACATAATTCTATTTGTCCTTTGACAAGTCATAATTAAGTTTGCTTTTGACATACCAGCTAGTGCCAGAATCTACTGGAGGCAGTCTGTCTGAATCCAACAGAAAATTATTTTGGAAATATTTGCAGATTTTAGCAATTCAGTCCATAGATGCTCTACTGCCATCCTGCACAGTAAAGGGTAAAGTGTTGCTGCCTTCCTTTTTGCTAACTTAAATAAAACTTTTGAAGCTTAGTAATATTATTCATAAAATAATGAAAAGATAAACATGTTAGAGATGGAAATTATATTTTTAGATGACTATTGACTGAATAAGACCACTGGACACAAGTGTCCCTTTCCACAGGTGAAACAAGAACATGATTTAGTCAAATGAACAAACTCCACATAATTGTAGAACCAAATACCAACAAATGTAAAAGAAATCCAGGCCACCTTATGAGGTAAAAAACAGTCTTTATAAAAAGTCCACAGTACAAAATCTTATAAGCGCTTACGTCTACAAGCTAGACTTCTTCAGATAAGAATCATATTACAACTGCTACCCTTCCCTTATATAGCATTTCCCCAAATTAATCAATTAACATTTAAAAGGGAACGCTTTTTGAAATTGCACTTTCCATAAATTTAATGTCTCTGTGCATTTTCCAAAACACAACCCTGCAAAACTATTTCTAAAGAAAAAAATGCAACAACATTAAACTCTAAATATATATATATATATATATATATATATATATATATATATATATATATATATATATATATATATACATGGTGTTAAAATAAAACATATCTCATGTTATTACAACAGTAACTGTGCATATTAAGAGGAACCATATACTTCTACCCATAAATATGTATGAATACATGATATCATGTCAAGGATAGTGTAGAAAATATAAAAGTCCAGAATTACTTACCTACTATACTATTGTAGGAGGAAAATAATCACATGTAAAATACTGATAGTTAACAAGGGGCATAGACCTATTTTATGTACTAAAGGGCAGTATAAATCTGAAACAAAACCTACTAAATGTTTTCTGCTTTAGATATTAAAACTGGTTTGATGGTCACATATTCATTTAGTCCTGGTATAATGAAAGATTTTAGTCTCAACTGCCATTTCAATTCTTTCTCCAGCAAAATATTTTTATGTCTCCCCCCCTTCCCATTATTGTCTATGGCGGAATCAATGATACCAAATTTAAAACCATTGTATGCTGGGCATACCAATGAATGTTTGTATAGGGCACTCGTCTCTTTCCCTGTTCTTATATCGTATTGGTGTTCATACATTCTATCTTTTAGTGCCCTATCGGTTTTTCCTATATAGAATGCATGACAACCCTCACATTTAGCCATATAAACAACCATCCTGGTTTTGCAATTGCCCTTACAGAATCTTACCACACTATTTAAATCATTATTTAGCCTAATGTGTGTATCTCTCAAAATCATATTACATAGATTACAATTACCACAAGAAGTAGTGGCCTTTAGAATACCTTTCTTTTTCTCTCCTTGCTCAAATATCCTTTTAAAATTTTTACCAGTTCTATATGTAAAAAGAGGTACATTCCCAACTGTTTCATATACTTCCTTATTTATTTTCAATGTATTCCAATTTTTTCTAATTATGTTGGTGAATGATCCAGAAAACATATTGTATTCCAAGACACAAGCCCCATAGAAATGTTTTCCTTCCTTCTCTCTTTTTGTAATTACGTTAGTTGTAGTTTTTCCCAAAAGTCCCACATATTTATTACCCCAGCCTCTATATACTTCATCAAGAATTTCAATAACCATATCAGTAGGGTACCCCCTTTCCATGAATTTTCTACCCAAAAAGAGAAATTCTTTCAGCAAGTCATTGAAATCAGAGGCCATTCTAGCTATCCTGACAGCTTGACCTTTAATAATACTTTTCTTTTGCATCTCGGGGTAGTGGCTAGTGTAATGTAAATAACTTTTACACCAGGTGTCTTTGCGGTATATTTTAGATATAAAACCATTGGGTGTTTTTATAATGGTGGTGTCCAGATAGTTAATACTGTTTGTATTCCATGTGTGTGTAAAACACAAAAAAGAAGTACTCCTATTTATATAGTCCATAAATTGCTCTAAAATATCCTGAGTACTGTCCCACAATATAAAAATATCATCGAGAAACCTCAGGTAAAGTCTTATATATTTTTGGAAATGACTGTGGAATACATATCTATTTTCCCATTCTAGTAAAACCAAATTAGCATAGACGGGGGCACATGCTGCCCCCATAGCCACACCGCTCCTTTGTTGATAGTATTCCCCTTGGAAGCTGATATAGTTATTATCTAAAATCACCTCCATAAGTTCCAAAATTAACAATATCTTGTCACCAGGAAGAGTAGAATACTTATAGAGACGTCTTCCAAAGTATTCATGCCCTTCCAAATGAGGAATACTTGTAAACAGGTCTTTAATGTCTATTGTCAAGAAGCTGCAGCTCTCAGTCCATGTATCTTTAGTTAGTTTATTAAGAAATTCCCAGGAATCTTTTCTGAGATGAGGAATTTTATCCACTACTTCCTTTGTATAATTATCCACTAATACTGCTAAGGGATGAGTCTTAGAATTTTTTGCTGACACTATGGGTCTGAAGGGGGGTTCACTGATGGATTTGTGAACCTTAGGTACACCAAAAAAGCAAGGTATAGAAGGATAGTTCTGCCTTAGAAAATTATACAATTTAGTGTTTATCCTATTGTCCGTCAAATATTCCTCCAGCAAGGAATCTATTCTCTTGTATGCAATGTTAATCTGATTTTTTGATACTGGTGAATATGTGGAAGTGTCCAACAATATATTCATGATAGCATTGTTGTATTCCTCCATACCAAACAAGACAACCCCACCCCCTTTGTCAGGCTTCATAATACGACGATTACTCTGGGCTACCAATTCCTTTAATAGATATATTTCATCAGCAGCCAAATTGGAATGTTGTGCCTTCCATATATTTCTAACATATTCTTCATAAATCTCATCTGTTTCAATTTTTTCAAACATTAACAATACAGGGTGTAGGGGTGGATTGTATGTACTGCTTCTCACTAATTCTACAGATGTATTATTATGGTCATCTTTTTTATAATTATTAACATCTCTATTAATATTTTCATTGCTGTTGCTATAACTGTTGTTCTTGAACAAAATATTTAAATTCAACTTTCTAAGGTATAACTTTAAATCTATAAGCAATTTAGCTACATCTCCATAGTCTGATTTCACAAATTTAAAACCTTTTGAAAAAAGTGTGAAATATTCCTTTGTCAAAGTAATTGCAGTATAATTAAATATTTTGAAACCCTTATATTCCATAACAATACCTTCCGTACCATCTACTGGTGTTATTTCCCCTTCCTGATTATTTGTTTCCACCCATAGTTCATCCCATAAGTGTCTGGTGTTTGACCTGAATCCGAAGGATACCTGATTTTGTTTGCCAAACGCTCTGACCTCCTTGGTTCTAAAAAATGTTCACCTTCTTCTGGAAAGGAATCTAACTCATCCAAAGGTCTACGGGTATCAGTGCCTGCTGCTAATTCACCACCATTCACCAAAATTCTCTATTTTCTAAGTGTTGCTCCCCTCTTGTGTACCTATTCTTAAAAACAGGATGCACTTTACTGCCCACTTTATCATAATTTTTATTATTATGATTTTTATATGGGCCAGGGTACATCTTACATGCATCATATTGTTGTTTGTCCCTTGCATACTTTTTTTGTTTTCTAAAATAGATGTTAGAAGCCCTTTTGTCTATTTTAGCTAACAACCTGTTGTATAATTGCTCATACTCCGAGAACAACAGGTTGTTAACAATATCACCATTTACTCTATTCACTTCAATGGTTAATGTAGCCAAAACTACTTCATTACATTTAATTAACATGGACACTAAACCCATACCACATTCATTAAAAAATTCATGGAAATCATCAATAATAGGTTCAGCATAGTTTATACCAAAAGGGTATTTACATAATCTAAGTCCCTGTGGTACAATTTTATTATTAAAACTACATTTAAGATAACCATTGTCAATTTGCAAACATTTCAGTTTAAACAATTTTTTTTCCAGTAAAAAAATCATCTCTTTCAATGTTGGCATTATTTTATAAGTTTCCCCTCTGTAGTTATCATTCAGACAACCAAGATTACCATTTGAATTAATATTAAAGTCAAATTTTTTGTCCATCACTTCATTGAAACATATAGAGGGTACCACACCTTTCCCATAACGCTTTCCATTAGCTTCGCTGCATTTAGAAACATTAACAGAACCATGGTTTTCTAAACCAGAATTTCGAGCCAATAAAACAGTACCTTGTTTTTCAGAGATAGTTGTGCCACATCCTCGCCCATCTTTGTCGGGAATAAACCGAGAACAGGAACAATGGCAAGAACCCATCGATAAAACTCCTTGTGGAGGAAAACTTTCTTTTGCAGTGCCTGTACCCGCCAACAGTCCACCATTACTCGCACACAGTTCTTCCGAGCGTGGAGATGACGTAATCATCACTACTGAAGGTTTTAAAACTGCCAAGGATGTATATTCTTTAACCACAGTGCCACCTCCTGGTGTATTTTGACTCAAAAGCTCATTGAACCTGGTAAGATCACCTTTTAATGAAGCCACTTCTTCCCAGACTTTCATAACTTCTTGCTCCGTTCTGACCACCCGGTCAGAACCATAATTATCTTCATTAAGCAAAGTAGTAGAATCTGATAATGAATCATCCATAATGGGTAGCAATAAAAAGAATGATTTTAAAACCTCTAAAGGCAGACAACTGGATATCAACCAAAAAAAAAAACTCAACAAACTCCACGTAATTGTAGAACCAAATACCAACAAATGTAAAAGAAATCCAGGCCACCTTATGAGGTAAAAAACAGTCTTTATAAAAAGTCCACAGTACAAAATCTTATAAGCGCTTTCGTCTACAAGCTAGACTTCTTCAGATAAGAATCATATTACAACTGCTACCCTTCCCTTATATAGCATTTCCCCAAATTAATCAATTAACATTTAAAAGGGAACTCTTTTTGAAATTGCACTTTCCATAAATTTAATGTCTCCGTGCATTTTCCAAAACACAACCCTGCAAAACTATTTCTAAAGAAAAAATACAACAACATTAAACTAAAAAAAAAAAAAAAAAAATATATATATATATATATATATATATATATATATATATATGTATGTATATGTATATACATGGTGTTAAAATAAAACATATCTCATGTTATTACAACAGTAACTGTGCATATTAAGAGGAGCCATATACTTCTACCCAAAAATATGTATGAATACATGATATCATGTCAAGGATAGTGCAGAAAATATAAAAGTCCAGAATTACGTACCTACTATACTATTGTAGGAAGAAAATAATCACATGTAAAATACTGATAGTTAACAAGGGGCATAGACCTATTTTATATACTAAAGGGCAGTATAAATCTGAAACAAAATGTACTAAATGCTTTCTGCTTTAGATATTAAAACTGGTTTGATGGTCACATATTCATTTAGTCCTGGTATAATGAAAGATTTTAGTCTCAACTGCCATTTCAATTCTTTCTCCAGCAAAATATTTTTTATGTCTCCCCCCTTCCCATTATTGTCTATGATGGAATCAATGATACCAAATTTAAAACCATTGTATGCTGGGCATACCAATGAATGTTTGTATAGGGCACTCGTCTCTTTCCCTGTTCTTATATCGTATTGGTGTTCATACATTCTATCTTTTAGTGCCCTATCAGTTTTTCCTATATAGAATGCATGACAACCCTCACATTTAGCCATATAAACAACAATCCTGGTTTTGCAATTGCCCTTACAGAATCTTACCACACTATTTAAATCATTATTTAGCCTAATGTGTGTATCTCTCAAAATCATATTACATAGATTACAATTACCACAAGAAGTAGTGGCCTTTAGAATACCTTTCTTTTTCTCTCCTTGCTCAAATATCCTTTTAAAATGTTTACCAGTTCTATATGTAAAAAGAGGTACATTCCCAACTGTTTCATATACTTCCTTATTTATTTTCAATGTATTCCAATTTTTTCTAATTATGTTGGTGAATGATCCAGAAAACATATTGTATTCTAAGACACAAGCCCCGTAGAAATGTTTTCCTTCCTTCTCTCTTTTTGTAATTACGTTAGTTGTAGTTTTTCCCAAAAGTGCCACATATTTATTACCCCAGCCTCTATATACTTCATCAAGAATTTCAATAACCATATCAGTAGGGTACCCCCTTTCCACGAATTTTCTACCCAAAAAGAGAAATTCTTTCAGCAAGTCATTGAAATCAGAGGCCATTCTAGCTATCCTGACAGCTTGACCTTTAATAATACTTTTCTTTTGCATCTCGGGGTGGTGGCTAGTATAATGTAAATAACTTTTACACCAGGTGTCTTTACGGTATATTTTAGATATAAAATCATTGGATGTTTTTATAATGGTGGTGTCCAGATAATTAATACTATTTGTATTCCATGTGTGTGTAAAACACAAAAAAGAAGTACTCCTATTTAAATAGTCCATAAATTGCTCTAAAATATCCTGAGTACTGTCCCACAATATAAAAATATCATCGAGAAACCTCAGGTAAAGTCTTATATATTTTTGGAAATGACTGTGGAATACATATCTATTTTCCCATTCTAGTAAAACCAAATTAGCATAGACGGGGGCACATGCTGCCCCCATAGCCACACCGCACCTTTGTTGATAGTATTCCTCTTGGAAGCTGATATAGTTATTATCTAAAATCACCTCCATAAGTTCCAAAATTAACAATATCCTGTCACCAGGAAGAGTAGAATACTTATAGAGACTTCTCCCAAAGTATTCATGCCCTGCCAAATGAGGAATACTTGTAAACAGGTCTTTAATGTCTATTGTCAAGAAGCTGCAGCTCTCAGTCCATGTATCTTTAGTTAGTTTACTAAGAAATTCCCACAAATCTTTTATGAGATGAGGAATTTTTTCCACTACTTCCTTTGTATAATTATCCACTAATACTGCTAAGGGATGAGTCTTAGAATTTTTTGCTGACACTATGGGTCTGAAGGGGGGTTCACTGATGGATTTGTGACTTGTTCAGAGTCAGACAGTAGGCAAATAAAGAACAAAACCCTTTATCCCTGGTACAGGGATTGTTATTAGCTCAGAATCTTAAATGTCTGTGCTGTCAGGCAAGCAGTTAAATGAAAAGGTGCTTTTAAAGAGTCTGGGTAACATTCCTTCAAAACATTAGAACATGTGTGGCTGTATTCTGCACTATAAACCCCTGTTCCATACCTCAAAGCAGAAGCTAAACAGTGTTGGCTGCAGGCTAATTCCCAACATCCATGTCAAAATACAAGTGGCCAGGGAAAACCTTTCAAGCAAGTTTGACCCACCAACAGCTATATTAATTCTATAAAACCCTTAAAAATAAGACTTTTCCTTTACTAGAAAGGCTCACCCAGACTCTGCTACACTTTGCTGTGAGGGAAAGGTTAGTTTGCTTTTTATTTGTTGTATTACTTTATTGCCTTTTTCTATTTTGAGTACTGTGATTTGTTTTATTTGCCTTGTGTTTTACTTGCATTCTGCTTTTAACTGCATATCAAAACTTGAAAAGAGACCACAGCTCTCTCTCTTGTGAGTCATACCATACTTAAAGATACAGGGGATTTTTTGCTTAAATTGGGTGATGTGAATAGAGAGAGGACACAAATAAATAGAGATTTTTTGATGGTTACCTTAGATGTTCAAAACCTATTTACTGTAATTAGTAATGACTATGGGGTTCAAGCTGTTAGTGAGGTATTGGCAGATCAGAATGTTGATGAGGAGAAAATAATATTAATCAGTACTTTATTAACCCTGGTTCTAGAAAATAATGTGTTTGTAGGAGCACAACATACATATAGACAGGCACAGGGGGTGGCCATGGGCACTCCCTGTGCCAATACTTATGCCAATATGGTCCTTTGGCATTGGGAAAAGGCTATGATTTTTAATAAGCCAGAATGGATGCAACATATACATTTATATACACGTTTTGTGGACGATATTTTCTTTTTGTGGAAGGATGATGTTACATCTTTGGATGGCTTTTTAGACTATCTACACTCCACTACTACATTCCTGAAGTTTACTAAGAAATGTTCAACCACAAATATTGATTTTTAGATGTATGTATATCACAAAATGAAGCTGGCTTTTCATCAAGCCTATATAGGAAGGAGTGCTGGAAAAATACAATGCTTTGTTTCGATAGCATGCACCCCGATATATGTTTTCAAATATTGTTCAGGGCCAGATTGGCAGAATTTCCAGATTGAATCTGGATGATAAGATGTTTGAATGTGAAATGGTTAATTTGAAGAACAACTTTTTAGAAAGGGGCTATAGAGGAGAACTGGTTAATAGAGTGGTTGATACCAATCACACAAAAAGAGATAATAGATTTAAGCCATGGCTTAAATGTAATAAAGAGGAAATAAGAACCACTAATACCACACACAAACTTAATGAACCAAGGGTACTGTTTACATATAGTAGTAATATAGGAGACATCAGGGATATTGTCAACAGAAACTGGAATATTTTGAGGGGAGATAACAAGTTAAGAAATATAGTGGGGGCTTATCCACAATTTGGTTATAGGAGAAACAAGAATCTAAAAGATATCCTTTGTAAAGAGAAAACAGTAACCAAAACTTGTATCCTAAAAGAAAAAAATGGCAGTGTCCCATGTGGATATTGTAAAGCATGCCAATTTATAAATAAAGATCACATCTTTACACATCCAGTCAGTGGACATGTCTTTAATTTCAAAGCAAAAGCTACCTGTAGGACTAGTAATTTAGTTTACATAGCAGAGTGCAATGAATGCATATGTTTTTATGTTGGCAAGACCAACAATATGTTTAAGGTAAGAATATTGCAACATATGTCTTCAATTAGGAATAAAGATGCACATAATGCTTTATATAAGCATATTGAGACCCACCCCACACACAATTTTAAATTCAAAGCAGTGGTTAATGTTGTCATGAACAATAGGGGGGGTGATATTAAACTATTAACTGAATTTATGGAGTCCAAATGGATTTTGGAATTGATGGCCCACAGAACTCCGGGCTTAAATGACTGTGTACCTTTAAAACCAGCCCTGCAGAAAAGGTGGGCTTTTTACTAACTCTCATTGGTTGACATGTATTTTAAATATCAGGAAGTGTTTTTAGTATGTGATCTGATGAAGGGTTTTAACCCGAAAGCACTTGTCAGTGGATATTTATTTTGTTGGAGTTTCTTACCAGTTTTGGATACAACTTTTTGTGTATTTTAATAAAGCAGTGGAACATCCAGCGGAGTCTCACCTTTTCTTTCATTGTACTTATCTCTTGTGAGTCAGGCAGAATATTTTTCCCCACACTCCCACCCGGTTACTGTAGTGTTCTTAAACACCATTGTCTTTCTAGTTGCCTTCCCCTTATGTTAATTTGACCATATATCTCATTTCCTCTCTGTTTTTACTGGCTTGTGTGAGTAAACACAAAATTATCATTTTGTGAAATCACCCCCCTTTAACTATTTAAATGTATTGGCCATCCTACTGTATTCCATACTACCAGAATCTATCTTGCTGTTTTAAAAATTGTGAGTCTCCACTAAAACTTAACGTTTTAGACAGAAAAAAATAAAGTTACCTACTTTCACATCTAACTCCTCTAGTGCACACTGCAGTGTTTTGGATAACCCATTTTTTTCATCTTACCTTTAAGCAACCCTGTGAATAGCACTTGCTTTAAAACCTGCTGGAAAGCACTAGGAACTCTTAAACTGATACAAGCACTCAACTCGCCTTTTTAATAAGGAGAAATTAATCGTAGACACTAAACAGCCTATAATTGCAAAGTACCTTGCTAAGGTAAAGGAAAACAGCTTTTGTACTTTACAAAAAAAACAAACAAAAAAAGCACCAAACCAGGCATGTCCAAGGGTCAGCTTCCAGTGATTTTTCCTGTCCACCTGGTGAATCTGGACATACTGGGGCAATGCAGCAACTGCCTCATGTACACAGACAACCCTCTCCTCGTATCACCCAACAGTACAACCTGCAAGAGATGCATTTACATAGCCAAACTGGAAGCAAAGCTCTCTCCACCCAAGATCGTGCTAGACAGTCAAGAGGAGAAGGTTAACAACCACACTACACCTCTAGCAACACATATCCCTTCTAAACCCACACCACCAACGCCCACACATAGCAACACTAAACCCACATATGTGGAGGCCTTTACCATTAGCCTGCCCAAGCAACAAGTACCACTGATGCTGAAATGCAAACAAACACCAATCACAACCAAAGTGTCACATAGCTCACACCAGTGTGCCACCCAACAACAGCCACTAAGGCAAGACAACATACCCAACACTTTAGGCATAGGTCTATAGTCAGGCACACTGATGGCCCACTCACCAGGCTGAAAAAGGAGAAAATTACAATCAGCTACCTGTCGGGTGCCAGGATCCGCCACATAACGCATGCACTTAAATCACTACACAAGTACAAATATGACTCTGTCATTATCCATGTTAGAGTGAATGACTTGAGACGTACCTCCCTGGAATACATTAAAAGAGACATGGAAGAGCTCACGGATCATATGGCCCAGGCAGGTATGACCCTAGCCCTGAGTAGCATCCTGCCTTCACCCAGAATGATACCACAGTATAAGGACAAAATGAGTGACTTCAGCAATTGGTCAAGCTTCTGGTGTCATTCAAAAGGGATCTAGTATCTGTCTGCCTGCGACGACATGATCGACAGACCACGATGCTTTGCCAGAGATGGTCTGCACCTGTTGCCCCTGGGATTCAGGTTACTTGCTAAGGCTCTTGCCATCCCTATAGTGCCTTTTTTCAGCAAAGTTCAAAGGACAAAACCAACCCCGTAACAGGTACAAGCATGCAAAATCTGAAGGTAATGTTACTCAATGCTAGAAGTCTAAACTTCAAAATGCAGTCTCTCGAGGCACTCCTAAAAATGGAGAACATTGATATCTGTGCAGTAACTGAGACCATATTCAGGGCTCCAGAGAGCACCCCTGCAAAACCAGGCTACAACTCTTACCACACTTTTCGGCCACCAAACCAGGACCGAAACAGTAAAGGTGGAGGTGTGCCCATATTCACCAAGGATATTCACAACACCAGGCTAGTTGCCCAACACAATGTGTCTGAAATTTTCTAGGTGCAATTAACACTAGGTAAGACTGCAATCCAAATTGTAGCTTGCTACAGATCCCCCTCCATTCCCCAAGATTCTCACTACACCTTTCTAAACATACTGGAAAATATTAAGATACAACCAAACACCCTAATACTGGGTGATTTCAACTAACCTGCCATTAACTGGGAAAAGTACTCATGTACCAACACCTTTGCCCAATGGTTCTTGGAATTCATAAATTCCAATGCCCGGGATCAACTAATCCTTAGTCCCACCAGGGGCTCCAATATCCTAGACCCGGCCATTACCAACATGGGAAATCAATGCTAAACACCTATGGTCACCCCCTCATTGGTCAGATTTGACCATAAGCTAATCATCCTTGACATCCACATCCCACCTCCAACCCCCAGTAAGGAAACCTCCGTAAAAAACTTCTCCAAAGCCAACTTCATGCTACTCAAGTCAGAAGTGGCAAACTTCATGACACCCATGCAGACGGGAACTGAAAGTTCGACTGTTGAATCCTACACTAACGCACTGTACAAGTACATCCACTCATGCATGAATTGTGCCATCCCCAATAGAACCAAGATGCTGTCCTCCAAAAAAAGGAAGCCAATCTGGTGGTCCCTTACCATAAACAAATTTTACAACAAAAGGAAGAAACTGTTGCAGAAAAGAGGAAAATCTCAGGATGCAAAAAACTCCCTTACCAGCCTCAGTAAGAAGTTGAGATCCCTCATAAAATCCTCCAAAGCTAGTTATGAAAATAAAATTGCCAAAGATTCCAAAGACAACCACAAGGCATTCTATAGCTATGTCAAGAATCTAAATGGCAATGCTCAGATCTGATCTGAGCTACAACAGAATGACATTAAATATACTGATCCCAAGGATATTGCCAATATCCTGGCAGATCGATTCAGTGCAAACATCACTCCCCTCTCACCCCCTAAAGGGTCCATCTCAATACCAAAAAAATGCCAAATTCCAGTAATAATGCCCACACAGGTAAAAACAAACACTCTCCAAAGCTAAGACTACAGCATCCATGGGACCAGATGACATCCCAGGCTGTGTACTACATGAACTACAAAATGAACTGGCACCTCACCTAAGTGTCATGTTTAACCATAGCCTCACCTCAGGCTTCATGCCCACTGAGTGGCGCCGAGCTACAGTTATCCCACTCCACAAGGGGGGATCCTCCTTGGATCACGGGAACTACCACCCCATCAGTCTGACGAGCCTGATCTGCAAGGCCATGAAACATATTATCATGGAACTTATAAACAAAGACATTGGCAACCTTCAAACACTGGACCCCATGCAGTTTGGGTTTGTGAAGGGCCAATCTTGTCTCCTGAACCTGATTGACTTCTTCGAATCAGTCTCCAGAGCCATGGACAAGGGTAAGGTGGTCGACACAGCCTATCTGGAACTCGCCAAGGCCTTCAACACCATCCCCCACTCTGGAATCATAGATAAACTTACTAAGCTGGGCATTAATCCCTACATTACTCGATGGGTTGCCAACTGGCTTACTGACAGAACCCACACTGTAAAAGTAGCCAACTCCAAATCCAGCTCCAGACAAGTGACAAGTGGAGTACCTCAGGGTTCAGCCCTGGGACC
The DNA here is from genome assembly GCF_019279795.1 of Protopterus annectens. Taxonomy (NCBI): domain Eukaryota; kingdom Metazoa; phylum Chordata; order Ceratodontiformes; family Protopteridae; genus Protopterus; species Protopterus annectens. The sequence continues at coordinate 1,143,718,160 of NC_056729.1, read as the reverse complement.
GCTCTTGTTTGGCATCTACTTCTCTGAAGTACAGGCCAACACTAAGGGACTCTGGCTAACAAAGTTCGCAGATGACTGCAAACTGGGAGCCATTACTGAATCCCCAAGTGATGTGGATATTCTACAAAAGGTCCTTACAGAAACAGATGATTGGTGCCAGAGCCATGGCCTCAAGCTCAGTGCCAAGAAATGTATAGTTATCCCCTTTGGGGGAAAAAACATCTACCCGTGAATTACCACATAGGTGGCAGTACACTTAATATCCGAAAGTGTGATAAGAGACTTAGAGACATAGGTGGACATTGGTCTCACCTTCGATAACCACATCACCACAACAGTCAGGAAATCCTTCTATGTGGCACACCTCATCACTAAGGGCTTTTCATCCAGAAAAAAGGAGGTCATTGTCCCACTGTACTCATCCCTCATTAGACCCATTATAGAATACAACACTCCATTTAGTATGTACCTCTCAAGACATCGGCAACAACTGGAAAGGCTGCAGAAATCCTCACTAACAGAATCACAGGCCTAAAGCAGATGACCTATGCTGACCGTCTTAAAAAACTCAACCTATACTCTGTCGCATATCGTCTACTCAGAGGCGATTTCTGCTTAACATACAAGGCTATGTTAAACCCAGAGCTGTTGGACATGCTACAATTAAAGAAATCCCAGTCCCTCAGAGACACACACACACTCCAGGGATCTAAACCTTCTCATCACAATAAACAAAACATGCTAGAGGGATAGGTTCCTGACCCAAAGACACCCCAGACTCTGGAATAGAATGGCCGTACATGTCAAGCAGAGTGCCTCTTTGGCCCTCTTCAAAAAAAACCTTGATGACTGGATGGGAGATAGGAAATTCACCCGGGGATCACAACAGTCACCCTGCTAGACAAGGGTCCAGGGAAATAAATACTGTGGGAAGAAATAGCCAGGGACTTGTTATGGCTAGGCTTGTATAGGCCCCAGGGCCGATAGCCTAGTGCCAACCTATGAACCTACTAGACTCAAGAAAACACCTTATAAAATGAATGAGAACTAAGATTTTCAGGAAATTACATCCTGAGAGACAACATAGAGCCTACAAAATAAATGGACCATTGGTTACACTGAGAACCGAAACATTAAATGTAATAGAGTTAGACATGAAATAATCTTTCTTTAAACTCAGTATTACTTAATCATTGTCTTTCTATAAAAATATTCATACAAATTCTGTGACATGATGTTTAAAAATAACATAATGACTGCAATTGAAAAAAAAATTGCTGTAATATAATTTATATAGCCTTAACTTCAGTCTTCGATAGGGTCATACACAAAAGACTGATCAATGATTGGGACAACTAGGTAGTGATGTAATCATGATAACACATATAGCTACATGGCTTACAGATAGAACATGGGGGGTAAATAGCAATGGGCAGGTGAAATTGTATGGTAAAGTCAGGGTGTCCCACAGGGTTCTCTCCTAGGCCCATACTTGTTTAGATTGTATCTTTCAAATCATTTTTATCTGAGTTGTTCTACATTCTGTTTGCAGATGACTCAAAAATTGGTAACTTGCAAAATAACTTGACAAAATCGATCATTTGTACATAGGAGAATAATATACTGATAAATACATCAAAAACAGAGCATGTGAGATTTAGGAGACATAGACTGATTGATGAATGTTTAATATAACACTCAATGACAGAAACTGTAAATTCATTTTAGGACCTGGGTATATGGGTACATCAAGCTTTGAGATGTTTTCTAGTCATATCAACCAGCTAGTTAACTATAGGCTATGTAAAAAGATATATAAATCAGAAATGACGTGTTTGTAAGTGACATTAGACCCAAACTAGTGTATGGACTAGCAATACTAATAATAATATCAAAACCTTATAAGAAAACAAGCATAACTAAATTGGAAAAAGTACACTGGAAATATACCAAGGATATCCATGGGTGTGAACATTTAACTTATTTTGAAAGATTAAAATTTCTGAACTTATGTAATGTTTAATACAGATATTTAAGAGGAAACCTTATTCAGGTATATTGTGCATTTAGACACAACTACCTCTGGGAATGTTTGTGGTTATCAAAGAATAGTAGAGCATCATCAGACAATCTCTGTGTGGATTTTCAAAAATACAGTGAGTAGGTCTTTTCACACAAAACATGATGTATGATAAAGGGATAGAGTTTGAGTTATACTCTGAGCTGGAGAAGTTTAGGGGAAGTATTTAAAAAAATGGCAAAACAGTGCTGATGATGGTTAAAATACTGTAGCAGAACTACAGATGCTGAGTCATACTGAATACTATTATCAAAAGATGTATACTAGTGAATTAGTAGGCAATGCCCTGAATCCATGGAACAAAGCAATTTCAACTTCACTAAATGTGCAATAAATAGACAATAATGGCTGCAGATGCTGAAAATGATAACTAAAGTCTGACAAAAGGCGTTCAAGTTTTGTCAGTCCTTAAGTATGATTCATATAAAATGCATAGTCAGCATAGTGGATATGGTTTGCTGTTTAACAAACATCATAATGCCTCCTAAAATATGATTTCCTTTGTATGGTAATATCTTAATCAGAATGCACATTATTCTTAACATTTAATTCCATATTTCACCATCACAGGTCGTTGGATGGCCAAGTCCCTCCTGTATCCTCTATACTTGATGAGTACCTTTCCTTACAGTGATGCACATATACCCCAAGAAATTGGCCTAAGTTGGTTAAATATGGATGAGTAGTCTTAGCTAATGGGAGTGGGGATATATATAAACCAATGTGTAATATGGAATTTATACAAGGCCATAAAGTAGTTTGATCATTCTCTGTAATGCTTTTCAGTTCATGTTCCTCAGCTATTTCTATAATGTAGTGTTAGCACAATGCTCAGTGCAGCACTCGTGCCCTATTATTGTGCATTTCAGTATAAAAGCCCTCTGTCAGCAGTGTATCACATCCAGTAACAAGATGTGCAACTGCTTCCATTTCTGTTTTACAGAACCTGCACTTCGGTTTCTCAAACACTTTCAATGGGCTTTGTAAACTAACTTGTATGTAGTCCATTATCCTGGAACACCATTATTAACCTTTCATCTTTTGGTTTCAGTTCAACTCACCTTAACCATTCCTGTTTCAAACCTTAGTGAACACGTAACTGTTCCAGGAGATTTCTGTATTTGCCACAATGTTATTGGATTTTTCTACTTTTTTTATCTGATCTGATCCTTTTCATTGTATTCTTTTTTTTTTTTGGCACATCCAGTTCCTTTCTGATTTTTGTCTACTTCTGGCATGATTTCCATTCCTGCTTTATTCCAAAATGTTTCTACTAAACTAAGCAAAGATGTGAGTTTAGACTTCTTTTTTTTTAAACTTTTACTATTTCTTAGATAACTATGTTTGGATCTGATAAGGGCAGCAGACATGCATGTAGTCCCACAATTGCAGATCTATACACGCATTCAATTTTAAGGAGAATCATACCTCCTTTAGGACAAGGAATATATACTCTTGGTATATACTGAAATTTTATATATCATGTCATAAGCTTGAAGAAATTTTGTTTTCATGCCCAACTGATTCAATATGTTTTTGAGGCCAATCAATCATCTCAAAGTTATAAGTTAGAACAGAAAAAGCTAATTGATTTCTAACTTGAACTTTATTCCTGGATGTCAAGGCACTTTTAAGCATCAGTTTTTGTTTTCTGAAGTATTCTTTACTAAGATTTATTCTTATTCATTGATGTTTTATTGCTGAACTTTTCTCTTTTCCCAAATATTTATACATTCCCTACTACTCAATTGCTTTATTTCACATTGTTGCCCCTGTTTGATGTTTTCTTGGTGCTGCAGCTTTCCATTTTTAAATGTTTTTGTACATTTAGTACTGCGGTGGTGGTGCTGCGGTAGCGTTGTCGCCTCACAGTTAGACGTTGCCCGTTCGATTCTCAGTTAGAGCGTCTTCTGTGTAGTGACATGCGTGAATGGGCGTTCCTTCATTGAAGGTTGTGCATTAGGAACGGCAAGCCAGTACGTAAAAATCTACTGCCAATCATTAGTGGACCGGAGTTCTGCTGTGGCGACCCCTAACCAGGAAAAGCCGAAAGACACAAACATCAAGACTATGTCATTCTTTTGTCATCTGATGACTCCATAAGATATACCCTAAATTGATCAATTAAATTACATTGACTGAAACAGAGACAGACCATTTGCAGTTATACTTTCAGCTCCTTATCTGATCAACTACACAATTTTAAGTCATCCACAAAAAGTAGATGAGAAATCTTTAACCAAGGTTGATTTCTAAGAGTCAAATTGTTATCACATCCTTATATGTTAAGTAAACAACTTAGTAGGCTAAGGGCAAGACAAAATAAATAATGAGCCTAGAGTAATCCACTTTGCATTTTTATCCCTGGGATAATAATCTGGCATTTGTCAAGTCCAGTACAAAATGGTTTGTCTCTGTTTCACGGACAATGCAATTTAATTGATCGATGTAGGGCGCATCATATGGATTCATGTCTTTTGATTTAAGTTCTGAATGTCAAATGACATTACACTAACATTTAGAAGGCTGAACATGAAAAAATAAATTTAAACAAAATAATTTTTTTTTTTTGCAGGACAAACCTCCCTACAACGCCATATAGGAGCCTGTGCCCCCTTATCCCCTACTAATTAAATTTACTAACTCTAAGATTGGATTACAGCAGGGAAAGGGGCAATTCCCTGATCACCAATGTACCACAATCACGCACCAGCCCTTTCCCACTTCTGCCTGTATGCTGACATTTCATAGGTTCATAGGTTCATAGGTGTGTACAAGGCTAATTGCCTTGGAGCCTTTACAAGCCTAGCCCATAGAAGTGCCCTTGCATCGTGCCGCCCAACGTTATTTCCCAGTGCCTCTATCAAGTAGAGCTACTTGAGTGATCCCTGGGGTGTACCTTCTATTACCCATTCACTCATCAAGATTTCTCTTGAAGAGGGACAGCGAGGTGCTTTGCTTGACATGTATGATAAGTCTATTCCAGAGCATGGGCAGTCTGTGGGTGAGGAACCTGTCCCTCCAGCATGTTCTGTTGATTGTGGTAATGTGGTAATGAGGTTGAGGTCTCTGGAATGTGTGGTGTGGAGGGATTGGGATTTCTTTAGATGTAGCATTTCTGACAGAGCTGGGTCAGACATGGCTTTCTAAGTCAAGTGGACATTGCTTCTAAGTAGGCAATATGAGACAGAGAATAGCTGGAGTCCTTTGAGTCTGTCCATGCAGGACATGTGTTTAATGCCTAGGATCCTCTTCGTGATGTACTTCTGTGGCCTCTCCAGCTGTTGCAGGTGTCTAGTGAGGTATATGCCAAATTGGGCATTATATTCGATGATTGGTCTAACTAGGGAAGAGTAGAGAGAGGCGATAACCTCTTTCTACCTCGATGCAAAATCCTTAGTAATGACATGTGTCACATAGAAGGACTTTCTGACCACAGAGGCAATGTAGTGGTCAAAGGAGAGGTTGCTGTCAACCTGCATCCCCAGATCTCTTATAAAACCTTCAGTATTCAGTGTGCTCCCATTGATGTGGTAATTAGTGGGGACTGAGTTTTTACCAAAGGGGACAACGACGCATTTTTTGGCATTAAGCTTTAGGCCATGGTTTTGACACCAGTCATGGGTCTCAGTGAGGCCTTTCTTTAGAATGTCCCTTTGTGTTGTCATGGACTTCTTAGAAGTAGATGACAAAGAGGAGAGGACCCAGGACCGAACCCTGTGGGACTCCACTCATGACTGGTCAGCAGTCTGAATTGGAGTTTACTACATTCACATTGTATGTTCTATCTGTGTGCCAATTTGCAACCCACCTAGTGATATAGGGATTGATGCCTAGTTTGGTGAGTTTATCAATAATTCCCGAGTGAGAAATGGTATCAAAGGCCTTGGCCAGCTCGAGGTGTGCTGTATGCACTGCCTTACCTTCATCCACAGCCCTGGTGACTGACTCAAAGAAGTCAACTAGGTTGAGCAGGCATGATCTCCCTTTCACAAAGCCAAACTGTGTGGGGTCCAGAGTTTGGAGATTTCCTATATCTTTGTTAATTAGGTCCATGAAGATATGCTCTTTAGCTTTACATATCAAAGTCATCAGGCTAATGGAACAATAATTCCTCAGGTCTGTAGTCGCTCCCCGTTTATGGAGAGGGATGACTGTAGCAGTGCAACATTCAGTAGGGACAAAGCCTGAGGTGAGGCTGTGAATAACAGGGCACACAGATGTGGTGCTAGTTTGCTTTGTAGTTCATGCAGAACACAGCCAGGGATATTAGCAGGTCCCATGAAAGCTGTATTCTTGGCCTTAGACAATGCAGCTTTAACCTGTGCTGCAGTAATGCTGGGTGCCTGGCATTCTTCCAGTATTGTGATTGGTCCTTTAGGGGGGAGAGAGGGGTAAAATTGGCACTGAATCTGTCAGCCAGTATGTTGGCGATATCTGCTGGCTCAGTATAGGAGGTACCATTGTGCAGTAACTCAGAGAAAATCTGGGTATTGCAATGGAGGTTCTTGATATAACTATAGAAGGCTTTGTGATTGTTTTTAGTGTCTGCTGCAATTCTGCCTTCATAGCTGGCTTTAGGGGATTTGATGAGGGATCTCAACTTTTTGTTGAGGCTAATAAGGGTTTTTTTCTAGTCATGGGATTTCACCTTTTTCTGCAACAGTTTTTTGCTTCTGTTGTAGAGTTTATTAATGGCAGGGTACCACCAGATTGGCTTCCTTTTTTGGAAGAGAGTGTCTTGGTTCTGTTGAGTATGGCTAGTTCCATGCATTTATGTACATGTTCGTACAGTGCATTTGGTTCATAGGTAGGTGTATGACTCGGCAGTCATGCAGCTATTTTCCATTGGCATGGGTGCCGTGAAGTTAGCCACCTCTGCTTTTAGGAGTCTAAAGTCAGCTTTGGAGAAGTTTTTCACGGTTGTTACCTTTGCAGGGGTGTGGGTGAAATGTGGATTTCCATGGTGATTAGTTTATGGTCGGATCTGACCAGGGAGGGATTGACTATTGGTGGATGTTGCTTCCTCTAGTGGGGGTCAGAATAAACTGTTCCAGGGCATTGGAATTGATGAATTCCAGGAAGTGTTGAGCCAGTGTATTGGTGCTTGAGTAGTTTTCCTAGTTGATGGAGGGGTAGTTGAAGTCTCCTAGTATGAGAGTGTTGGGTTGGACCTTGATAGAGTTCAGGTTGCTTAGGAACATGGCGTGAGAGTCAAGGGACATAGGTTATGACCTGAATTACCATCTTACCCTATGTTAGTTGTCTCTGAAGTATCTCAGATGTGTTATGCTTGGCTACTAGTCTGGAGGTGTGCATATCCTTTATGAATATGGAGACACCAGTGCCTTTGGAGCTTTGGTCCATGTTTCTGGGATAAAAGGTATGGAATGAGTTATAACCTGGTAGAATGTCAATGAGTTAACTGCAGCCAAATGCCAGAAAAAACTGCAACACTGACAATACACCTCTAAGAGTTGACCCTGTTATTCAGGATTTAAGAACTTATGTTTACAGTGACCTAACGTTCAACCAACGTGTCTGTTGTTGTAAGAAAGTCCTTTCATATTGCACAGATGTTAAACAAAGGGATTTTGTCTAAATCTAGGGATGTCATTGTCCACTTTAATCAGCCATCATTAGGCCAGTCATTGAGTATTATACCCCTTTGACATGCATCTGTCCAGACACATGCAACAAATAAAACACCCATAGATCTAAGGCCTAAACATTATGTCCTACATGGACCAACTGAAAGCCCTGTCACTATACTTGATATCCTACAGATTGTTAAGAGGTCATCCATGTCTGGCATACAAGGCATCTTCAGACTCCACACTGATAGATTTACTGTATACCAGCATGTGAAATGGCATCAAAAATATTTGGTCTAGAGATCTAAACCTCTTCTGCAACAAGAACAGAATGGTTTAGAAGGGCAAGTTTATCTCACATAGGATACTGTTACTATGGAACAGACTCCCATCTGTGTTAAACAAAGCTCATATCAGTCACTATTCAAACACAACCTGGATCTCTGGATGGGAAGCAGAAAATATACTCCAGAACTGTCTCCTGTACTACTAATAGACTCTTAAGTTCTTTATCCCATGCATGTATCTCCTCAGATTATTTATGGTATGATCCCAGTTATTCTTACTAGGGGTAATATATAATTATTGATCATGGGATAGTTAAGGCCAATCTAACATCAAATAGGCTTGATTAATTCAAGCACCAAAAAGGAAATTGTCAAGAATAGTCCTCAAGGGCAGCTAGCCAGGTCTATATCATATCACTGAATGTCCTATTAAGCAAACGTGTATTGGTCAAACACTAATAAGCAAAAACACTAAATAGCAAACATTCATTTGAGCTAAATGTTTTGCTGGGAAAACAACTGGTCGGCCAACATTGGGGATTTGCCCTCTTCCCCACTCTAGTGTGATCTCAGAGTTGGTATATTTAGTTGGGGGGTAGGGGGACAGCCCCCAGTATGATTAGTTTTGTTTGGTGATGTTTTTCTGTGGTACGCTTGGTTGGCCAACTGATTTTTAAACCAATGTAACGTTTTGGTTAAACAAATGTTCGCTATTTAGTGTTTTCACTTATAAGTGTTCGACTAATAGGTGTTCGCTAAATAGGACGTTTGATGATATGATATAGACCCCAGCTAGCCTGGTACTCTCTTATGAACCTATGATTTATTCTTCGTCTAAATGTAACTGAGTCTATAAACTGAGCAACAACTCTCTGAAGTATTTAATCTAAGTGGTATTTAATACAATTTCTTGAGGCATACCTGCCCTGATAAAACAGCTAACTGAAAGATTATTGCATTAATTTGAGGCACTAAACAACTAGAATGTCTTCAATTGGATTTTCTGAGTAAAACCCCACAACAGTTTTTCAAGTTCACAAGGACTCATCACATGCAACTTCCCAGTATAGCTGGAAGTCTTTGTCCTATTCCTAGGAACAAAACCATTGGAACAAGATATAATTAGATAATGCAGTATATTCTGTCTTATGAAATAGGTTCAGTTGCCATAGAAATTAAAGTTGTCCAAAAATTATAATGAGGGGTTTCCATGTAGAATATTAAGTAAAGGCTGTCATATAAATTACTTGGTGGACTTTTCAATTAAAACACTGCCATCTTTGTAGATAAACTAACTTTCTTTCTTTCTTTCTTTCTTTCTTTCTTTCTTTCTTTCTTTCTTTCTTTCTTTCTTTCTCCTTCTCTAACACACAAACACACACACACACACACACACACACACACACACACACACATGAATAACATATGCTTTATTGTCCTTGTCCTTCAGTTTTGTGCTTATTGTGGCCCCACAATTTATCAGTCTCCAGTTGCTAGGATACTTCCCAAGGTACACATCTCTTATTATACTGCCACTGTGTGGTGGTTGGGGTGTGTAGAAAGGTTTCCCAATACCTTTAATCTCATTTAGCAATTGGCTATCAAGAGTGCAGAATTTCTTAAGGTACAGACCATGCAAAACACCATATAGTATGCTTTGCACATACAGCTAGTTATATTTTCTGCTTGTACTGCTATCGTTTTTAAATGAGATGTAGATGGTAAGATCCTACCTAAATTTGTTCAAAGGTTCATAGGTTTAAACTAAACTTACAGACAGAGAGCCATCAAGATGCTTAACCATATTGGCCAGCTAATGAAAATGTTAGACTAGTTTCTTCTGGACATAAGTTCATGCCCGTTAACATCAGGCATGAATTTGTGGTTGCCCATCTAATTAGTGAGCTATGCTTTGTAAGTTGATAGTCATGTACTTTTTCAATGTGCAAAGGGAGTCTATTACAAAGACTGGGAATGATGATTAAGAAACCTAACTTAATAGTAGGCTTGTTAACTTTATAATGGAGGTTTAGGTTTTTGGGTCAGGTGCTTGATAGACTGTGTGTTCTGTGAAGGTGGAAAAGGACCAAGAGTGCAGGGTCATTTGAATATACCAAGTATAATTCACCCTCCCGAAGGTCAGTATGAGATGGGATATAATGAAAGTGTTGTTAATATACTAAAGTAGCTTAAGTGGATTAAGCAGAAAGACTTTTTAGTAAGGAATCTTTTGAAACTGCAAAGCAAACAGAAACACAATTACCCATTCTACAGACTTAATCCTTGCCTGTGATATAAATAGGACCTACTGTAAAGACGGTGATGTATTTCAGAGACTACCCCGTCTCTGGAACAGGCTCCCCATTCATGTGAAGCAGAGTTCCTCCCTAACCCAATTCAAGTGTAACTTGGATAACTGGAAGGGGAACAGGAAGTTCATCCCTGGTTTGGCACCTATGTCTCTAATGGACACAGGCAGCCTGTAAAAGTTTCAACTCCCAAGTCCTTGCTTGTAAATGTTTCATCTCCCAAGCCCCTGCTTACACTTATCAAGGGTACCAGAACTTGTCAGAGATTTGTGATTCATGGCTAGACTTCAAAAGGCTCTTGTAGTCAATAGACTAGTACACACCTATGAACTTTTGTGATGCAAAGTATTTCATAACCACAGCTAAAGATGGAAGTCAAATAAATAAATTGCATGTACTTAATCGGTAGCTTTGGGTGAACTCATGAAACTGTATAAAGATCACTAACATCATAACTTCAGATCGAGCCATGTGTAGCACTGTTTAAGTAAAAGAGTATTTATGACAGCATAAGAAATACTAACTAGATGATAACATACACTAAGTCGATATGCACAATCTTTTTAAGCTGTTTCTTGTTTTTGCTTCCATATCCATTTGGTGCATTTTTTTGCTGTAAGTCGTTTGAATTGTTGCTTGTTTGATGAGTTGCAAGAAATGTTTACTTATAATGTGAAGTTTTTGCAAATGATCTTGAGGTAGTATTCTTGATTTTTCACTCCCATTTTACTTACCAGTCTTTTCAATTTTGACAGTGAGACAAACCAAAGGAAACTTAACCACATTTGGGATTAAATCATTAGAACCATATATTTAACCAATATAGCTTCAGCTACTGCAGCAGTAATCATCTACACATGTACTGTTATGTAGATTTACTTACACAACTGTAATTTTTGTACTTACTATTTTAAGTAAACTGGAGAATATCAAAATAATATTAAACTGCAACAAAATTATTTTCAAGCTATTAGAAATGCACATATTCTAAAATTAATATTATCCTCCGATTACTTGTATTTCTAGTCTTTTAATAGAATTGAAAAATGATTCAACTCTTTCCTACAGAGTAATAAAGACTAAGCCTTAATACACTTGCAGGTGCTAATCTCATAGATGATGAAAACTTTCCCAGTTTTAAGTTATATTATAATGTATCCCACATAAACTGTTAACAGTTTCAAGTCAGATTGGCATATCATCAAAGATATCACAATTTGTGATTACTATTTTGAATACTCGTGTTAGAAAAGTGTAATACACTTACTAAACCCATACAGCATTTTAGTAGGCATTCCAAAGATTATTGTCTGTTTTTGGTTATTTTTGCTCTCTGCGTGTAACACTTCTCCCTCCAAAAGGTGTCAGCATTTATTAATGGCATTTGCAGTTAATATAACTGGTGCAATTGTCAATAAAACACAATTTGACTAGGCAGCAATCCTGAAAGACAAATGAGAAAATGCATTTTAAAGTTTAATGAAAGTAATCGATTTGAAAATTATTTTTATTGCTCAGCTTAGACAAAGTACAGCAAGGTCGTGTTTATACAGAAACACATACTGCTTTTAGATCTGAAATCATACCAGCATTGTATATTTATGTTTTCGTAGTATTTTTATGTTTTATTTTACTCTGAAAAAAATTGAAAGCCATACATTCATTTTCAGCTGAAGGCTTTCTTAACGGTGTACTGTCAGTTCACAAAGGTTACTCAGGCCTGAGTTCCACCCCAGATTCAAATTACAATATCTCTGTACTTCTTCAAGATATTCCTATTACATTTTATTTATTTATTTATTTATTTATTTATTTAACATTTGTTGACCGGGAAAGTCCGGCTAGGTTCCACAGATCCTGTTTTCAGCGGAGGCCCGGGGAGAAATGCTCCAGAAGCATGTCTTTAGAATGTGGGAGGAAACTGGAGTACCCGGAGGAAACCCACGTGAATGCAGGGAGAACATGCAAACTCCACACAGAAGGCACCCCAGCCGAGAATCGAACTGGAGAACCTCTTGCTGTGAGGCGACAGCATTAACCGCTGCACCACTGCGACGCCCAATTTAAAGACAAGACCGCTTGATAATTTTATTGTCTTATTGTTTTCTACATCTTTTACCTTTAAGAAAAATAGACAACAGAATCTCAAATATGGGCATGCTTTTTCGGAGCATGTAAAATATGTACATTTTCTATATCGTATATAAAATTAAAGGAATTATTCTTTTTTCCTATAAAACACTGTTATTTTAGGTTCACATTTTATAAGACCATACTAATAATATGGCTCAGATACATAATGTGTTAGACTGGAGAATGAAAAACTTACATTATTTGTTGTGAAACAAATGTCTAAATCTGAACATCCAAATGGGCTATTTCTCTGTAATTGTAAGACGTAATCCAGGAAGTTTCTTAGGATAATGTATGGCACCTGCCTCCCATAAAAATGTGCTCAGCTGGGGGTTCCAGCTAAAAAGACGCATTTTATCTTCTAATGCAATTTGTTGCACATCAGTGTCCAAAGTTGGTGGGTTACAACTCCATCAACAAAAACCTTATACATTTAGGAATCACACAGTGGAAACTCTAGCTTGGCTAGATTTTTCTTTTAATTTTTACTGATTGGTTTGTCTGTGTGACCTTTTTACTCATTGTTTTAGTTTGGTAGTTGGGATATTTTGCAGACACCCTAATGGTTATTGACATCAGCTGGGTATGACAAACTTGTTTTTCTAAAGGTTAGCCAAACAGCACACTTATGTTGTGCTGACAAGGCCATAAGAAGGCTAAAACATGAATGTCCACAACTAATGGGGTTTGGCTTTATTGTCCTGAATTTGTCTATAAGACTTAAAAAGAAAAAAAAAAGTAGTCCTGAGTATTCAGAACTGACATATTGCTGAAACACCTGAAGTCCTTAAAGGGTCATTTTCATATATCCCTTGTGCCTCTAATACAAGAAGTTTAAGGATTCACACAGTGGAAACTCTAGCTTGTCTAAATGATCCTCAAGTGGGTAATAGTGTTACAAGCTTCGGCCAGGTCTAGATAAATGGTGTGTACCATTTTACCCTCATCCATGGCCCTGGTGACTTTCTCGAAGAAGTCCACTGGACTGAGCAAACAAGACCTACCTTTGACAAAGCCAAATTGAATGTGGCCCAGTGTTTGGACATTTCTTATGTTGTTATTGTTCAGGCCCATGATAATTCTCTCCATGGTCTTGCAGATAGGATTAGTCAAGCTTATGGGTCTGTAGTTCCCAGGATCAGTTGATTGGCATCCTTATGCAGAGGCATGACTGTTGCAGTCCATTCCTCTGGTACAAAGCCCATCCAGAAGCTATGGTTAAAGTAGCACTGATACATTCTGTTTTAAGCTATTTAAGAAGCATTCTGGAATGTTGTCAGGACCCATAGAGTCTGTGTTTTTGGTTTTAGTGAGTGCAGTACAGACCTGTTTCCTCATAGTGACTAGTAGGGGGATGGTTGCAGGTATTTCTTTGGGTGTAGTAGGAGGTAATGTGGGGGAAAAGTTTGAACTGAACTTGGCCAAATTTGTTATAGTTTCAGGCTGCTTGTAAGTGTTGCCATTCATGATTAACTTGGCATCATTTCCTCTGAGGTTATGAATATAATTAAAAAAAGCCTTATGTGTATCTTTCACCTGGGAGGCTATCTTTGTTTGCTTTGGAAGATTTGAATAGCTCTCAAATTTCTTTGTTTACACTGATGAGTATCTTTTTGCACTGTTTTGTCTGTTCCTTCTTGGTTTTGGAGAATACATTTGTTTCTGTTTGTTGAATAGCTTGTTTATGCTAGGGGTCCACCAGGGTGGCTTATTTTTGCCAGTAATCACAAGTTTGACTCGGACATGTACTGCCTCTTCTATGGAGCTATACATGTGGTTGTACAGTGATTTTCTGTACAGCTCAGAGTAAATCTGTCATCCAGGTTTGGAAGGGCTTGGACATTTAATAAGCTCTCATTTAGTTTGAGGTAATTCGCCTTAGCAAAGTTCTTAACAGGTATTAAGTTTGATAGGGTTCTAGGTTAGCTTTAATACTAAAACAGATCATTTGTGGTCAGATCTTACCAGTGAGGAGTTAAAGCAGGGGACAGAGTAGCATCCCCCATGTTTATAAGTACAAGTTTAGGATATTTGTACATCTAGATGGGGAGCTAACTAGTTGCTCCAGGGTGTTTGCATTGACAAAGTCCAAACACCTCTGAGAAAATGAATTTTAGGCTGCATAAGTCTCCCAGTTTATGGAGGGATACTTGAAGTCACCCATAAGTATGGTATTAGCCTAATGTTAATTCCAGTAAGTTTAGGTAGGAGGTGTGGTTTTCCTGACTCATGTTAGGAGATCTGTAGCTAGCAAGGATATGATAGGGAGTCACGCCTATGGTTAGTTGGACATGGAGCAGCTCATGAGGGTCATGATGTTGGACCAGTCTAACACTGTACTTCTCCTTTATCAACATTGAGTCACCTCCTCCCTTTGTTTTATCTTGAGCTGGGGGGGATTGAAATGTATGAAAAACATTATAGCCTTTGATAGCGGGAGTGCTTTCCATGGTTACTGTAGATCAATGTGTATGTATGCCTGTAGGAAGGTTCCCAGAGACTTGCACAAGTGTAAAAATACTGAGCATGTGTGAGCCAGACTGCCATTTTGTAGTAAGCTGTTGAGATGTAACCATGTGTGTATGTATGGTCTGTCTGTTAATCAGTTTGTTTATATTTTGTAATGCTGCTATCCATCCTGATGTGTTTTCATGTAATAAAGCATATAAATGAACTACCCCACCTGTTTGTCATCTATAGTAGAGAGAGATGAGTGACATGGTGCCAGAATGAGATCCAGTTTCTCCAGATTCAAGACCAAGGGGCACTCAGTTAAGACTGGAGGAATATAGAGGAGTGGATCATCTCTACTGCACGTATACTTCTCAAAACAGGTCAGAAACAAATTTCAGATATTAAAACTTGCTCAAATGATTTCTTATTCACAAAATATGAAACAAAGTATACAGAACACTCTAAATGATATTTTAAGTAAATTAAATGTCCGAAACTGTGACATATTGATAGAAATATTCAAATTACTATGGAAAATGTTTGAAATAAAGTCCAAATCTCATAAAACGAATGAGACAAAAAAAAAACTGCATTTTTTGCTCAGTATGTACTTTTTCAAGGTATCAGCAGTGTATGAAGTGTTTGCGTGTTTGTGAAGTATTACAGTACAGTTATTTTACAAATTACAGCCATTTCAGAGCATATTTCGCAAAGTACAGTATTTTGAAGTGTTTATTGTGCATTTGAAGGTTATTAGAAGCACATATAGCAACCCTTTTATATATAATTACAATGGCCATATTTTACAGTGTGGTTCTGCATAATTTGTTGGCACGGCAGACAGATTTCAAAAACTAGGACCACTTGTGTTTGATACTAATATTACAGAGAATTGGAGAATGTTTGAGCAAGAGTATAATATTTTCATACAGGCTGCATTTTCTGATAAAGATTACCATACAAAGGCATTTATTCTGCTTATTCTAGCTGGGTCAAAAGACATTGAAAGGGAGCATTCATTTGTTTACGCACCTGCTGTATTTGCAGGATAGGGGGAAAACCATCATATAGTTGTACCGGCTAAGTCAAGGGAGGACCCCAAGTGCATAAATTTAGAGAAAAGTGTAACCCCCAAATGAACATTAAAATGGAAAGGCACTTATTTTATACAAGGGTTCAAAAGCCTGGTGAAACTTTTGCAGCATGTATAACTAATGTAAGAAACAAGGCTAAAATGTATAGATTTGGTGATTTAAGGGATGAGTTGATAAAAGACATACTTGTGTGTGTGGTATTAAAGATGATGCTGTGAGAAAGATTTTGCTTCGTGACAGTGATTTAATTTTGAATAAGGCCATAGAGATTTGTCAAATATATGAGCTCACAAAAAAGCACACAGATATGCTTACAAATGAGAAATGCATGCTTCCAGCAGCTTTCAAAGCCAATGTTGATAGTATGTAGCACGTGGTTAAAAGAAACAGGCCCAAACATATGGCAGCCACTGTAACCCCTGCAACAGTCACTGGTAAACCCCAGAGAATTCTAGCAAGTTCTAGAATGTGTACAGTCTCAGTGAAGCACAGGAGAGAGTCAGCAAACTCAAAGAATGGGCCTCCACCCAGTTTCATTGCTAACTGTCATAATTGTGGTGGAAATCATGAATCTAGAAAAGAAAAATACTTAGCTTTTGATCAATAATGCCACAAGTGTAACAAGTAGAATCATTTTAAAAGATTTTGTAAACCAGAAAAAGTACACATTCTTTTATTAAAAGGGAACATTTCAAAAAATGAGTTGATCAATTAAAAAGCTGTGACCCTACTTTTTATGTTGATGGTGTGTCAGTACTTAGTGAAACAGTCAATGCAGTAAATTTATGTGCAATGAATAAATTATTTTGTACTGATTGGATAAATGGAAAACCCATAGAGTTCAAAGATGACACAGATTCAAAATGCAATGTTATGTCTGCAGAAAAATTTGCTAGAGAATGTGCTGCTGCGAAGCTTGATTTGGCAAAGTGTCTGAAGCTTGTTGCTTATGGTAGTGAAGAAATTCAAACTGAAGGCTCAGTAGTGCTTTCATGTTACTCTGCTGGGAGAAGCTACAACTTGTTATTCTACATGGTCAAAAGACACATCTAGTCATTATTAGTCTCAGAGACAGTTTGAAAATGGGACTACTCTCATTTTGCATGATGTTGAAACTGTAAAAGTATAATTTCAATCTTGTCTACAAGTCTTGTGGGTGGTGCAGTGGTGCAGCGGTTAACTCTGTCACCTCACAGCAAGAGGTTCTCCGGTTCGATTCTCGGCTGGGGTGCCTTCTGTGCAGAGTTTGCATGTTCTCCCTGCATTTGCGTGGGTTTCCTCCCACATTCTAAAGACATGCGTCTGGAGCATTTCTCCCCGGGCCTCCACTGAAAACAGAATCTGTGGAACCTAGTCAGACTTTCCCGGTCAACCAATGTTTAAAAAATAAAGAAAGGCAAACTTCTTTATCTTGCTGATACCTTGTCCAGATTACCCAGAAATTCCACTTAACAGCATGAGATTGAGAAACTTGATTTTGAAGTCATGGAAATGAGAATTTTTTTTCCACACATCTTGATCATACAGCCACATATCCAGTTCTACAGAAGCTCAACCACTTTATTAAACAAGGATGGCCATCTAAACAATCTTGCTTACCAGTAGACCTTACTTTCCATATAGAGATGAGATTTTGTTTGACAATGGCATTATCATGAAAGGTCCTAAAGTTATTATTGCAAATTCCTTGCAACAAGAGTATATTACTATCTTGCATCATGGCCACCCAGGAGCAGACTTTACCAAAAGAAGGGTAAGAGGACTAGTATTTTGGCCTTCTATGTCACAAAACATAGAGAGAGTACTATCATCTTCTTCTGTATCTAATAGAACTAAGCTGTATCAGCAGAAAGAACCACTTCAGCTAAACCATATTCCTGAACTACCTTGGTCGACGGTAGACAGTGACATTTTCAAATGGAATGGTAAACATTACTTGGTGCTAGTAGACTCTTACTCAAATTGGTTCAAGATTGACCTACTTCCTAATCTAGCATCTAGTACTGTCATTACTAAGATGAAGAGTCATTTTGCAGTCCATGGCAGTCCGCACAAAGTTATTTCTGACAATGGTACACAGTTTACAAGTCAACAGTTTAAAAGATTTGCTGAAGAGTGGGACTTTACTCATGTTACCAGTAACCCAGAGTATCCACAGTCAAATGGTTTGACAGAACGTGCAGTTCAAAGTGCAAAACAATTACTAGAGAAGTCAAAATGAGATAATAGTGATGTTTTCCTGAATCTTTTGAATCTAAGAAATATTCCTTCATGATAAACATCTTGGTTCACCAGCACAGAGACTTCTCTCGAGACAAACCAGAACCACATTACCAATTGGTAGCAAATTACTGGTTCCATGTGTCAAGAACAACAGATCAGTGAAAGCCAATCTGTTCAAGAAGCATTTAGCCCAGAAATCCTATTATGATAAGACCAGCAAACCACTCAATACATTACGAGAAGGAGAGGTAGTGAGGATGCAAACATCCAGAGGTTATGATTGGACTGTAGTCATGAAAAATATTTGTTCAGAGCTGAGATTGTACATTGTGGAATCACAAGGAGTAGAGTTTAGGTGGAATCAGACACATTTAATGCTGGGGTCTGAACCTATACCGCAGCACATAGCCTATGAGAAAGACTCTATATCTCAGAGTGAGTTGTCCACTTGTTCCAGTTGCAGAAGACATTCCTGTAAATATCCCCGTTCCTGTGAAGAATCCCAAAGTTCCTGATACAAGTTGTTCACCAAAGATTGCCCTTGTTGTGAAACCCAGTTCTGACTACTATGTTACTAGATCAGGTTACAGATACATGGCAACTTGGACATGAACATTGTGTTTGTTTCTAATGTCTATATTATTGTATGTCTCATTTTAATGTACTTTCATTTTTGGGCAATCTTTTTAAGAGGGAGGATGTAGATCAATGCCTATGTATGCCTTTAACAAACCTTCCAGAGGCTTGCACAAGTGTATAAATACTGAGCCCGTGTGAGCCTGACTGCCATTTAGTAGTAAGCTGTTGAGATGTAAGTATGTATGTCTGTATAGTCTGCCTGTTAATCAGTTCATTTATATTTTGTAATGCTGCTATCTGTCCTGATGTGTTTTCATGTAATAAAGCATATAAACAAACTACCCCACCTGTTCATCATCTATAGTAGACAGAGATGAGCGACAGTTGTGAAGCATGTTTCCATGCCTGGTTCTCCAGGGTGAGGAGTGCTTCCAGGAAGTGTATTTATTTATTTAATTTCTTAGCATTGACCAGCAATACCTTTACATAATTGTAAGTAATTGTTGTTATGTTGGAGGGGTTAACAACTTGGCATGGCCTAAAAAAGGCACCATGAGGATAGATAAAGTTTTTGTCAGTATCCAGATGTCAATTGGTGTCAAGTGCTAACCATCTCTGGCAAAGCATTGTGGTTTGTTGATCATGTCTCCCTAGGCTGACAGATATTGGATCCCCTTGTTGTGACACCAGAAACTAAGCCAATTTTAGAAGTCAATCATTTTTTGCTGGTACTGTGGCATCATCATTGGTAAAGGTAGGATGCTACTCAAGGCTAGATTCATTCTTGCCTGGAACACATATTCAGAGAGTTCCATCATGTGTCTCTTCTTATAGTCCCATGAGGTATGTCTAGGTCATTTACATCCACTTGGATTATGACCATGTCATCCTGCTACTTGTGGTTTAAAGAGTTAAGTGCAGGGGATCATAAGACTGCAATCATAGAAATGTTTCATACATGCAGGCTGATTGCAATAAAACAGAGCAAGGAGCAGACATCAAGGGAAGTGAATCCAGAAGTACCAAATAGCATATTTACCATATGTATGCCTTAGCTAGTGTTGTCACTGAAGCAGTTAAGATGCAAGTCCCTTAAAACACAGTACATCCCAGCAATTATATACAGATCACTTACATGGTCATTGTTAAAACATATCCCTCAAATGGTCATCACAACAGTGGTATAAGACTCTGGATAAATGAATTATATTAAGACAAGACAAGATATCTAACATTGTGTGAAATGTAACTCATGAAACCACAAAAATAGACAAAGTTAACAATGACCTTGAACCCTGACAATGTCAACAACAGGTTTCAGGCCACTGCAGAAGCACTGGGAGCAGACGTGAGTAGAATAATGCATTGCTAGGATAGGGAGCATCAGGCAAACCTGTGTTTGAAACCATAACACTTTTAAGTAATATATACCCAAATACTGAATATTATCAAGGCATGCTAAAAAAGTACTCGGATGTGACTACTACATACATTTCAGGGTAATACATAACCTGATATCAGCCAAATAAAATGAAAATACCAAGGTTTGAACTCCTGACTTCATATAAGGATACATTCACAAGGATAGGATGTTAGCAAGGGGTGCTAACAGAGTACACAGGAAAAAGGAGGCTGCCAAACACATTTTAGGGGAATAGCCAATGTGATATCAGTAAAAAAAATGCATTTATCCTTTTTCAAAATCATCGCCATTGATAAATGAAATTCATCGGTGTGACTATTATATACCACAATAAACGGAGCTTGGAAGAGCTGTGAATACATAATAGTCATGCAATTAGAATTAAAACAAAGAAGGTAAAATGCATAGGGAAAATATGTATAAAATAGTTTGGGATTGAAAGCCAACAAACAATGTATGAATCAGTACATGATGACAGTGAGTCATGGAATTTATCAAATGGACATAGCATAGTTTTTTGCTTACATGGCATTATTGCCATATGATAATGACAACTGCTAGTATTCCCCTGCCTAAGTTCCTATACGTAGTGTACTAGCTAATAATGTCATAGAATACATTCTACAGCTCTTGTCAGAAATCATGCATATGAAGGAAAGTTGTCAGCAGGATTTGTATAAATGAATATGACCATTGTTAAAAGTGAGTACACCCCCGCCCCCTTGTGAAACGGTCATATCCGAGTAGAATTTATCATAGCACGTGAGCATTGTCACTTTATATAGCAATGATTGTTTTATATGCTTCTAGAAATTATAGCAGATGAGATTGGAACCCTTGTTTACCTAAGTCTTGATTACATGACGTGTATTAACTACTTATGCCACAGACTATTTGTTAAACAGTTGTAAGAAACTGCACATTTCAATGGTGTGTGACAACATTATGGAAAACTGACAAATGAAATGAGCATTGTGCAGCACACAGTAGTAGCTCGTGATTCAAAACTATCTGCATACCTTACTGACAGTTTGAACATCACAGCAGGATTACAGTGAACTGTGGAAGCTGTGGTAGTTGAAATGGCAAATGTTTACACATGTAAAAAACACTAATTTTTTTTCTGTGCGTCATCTCAAAGATTCATTGTGTGATGGTAGCACAGTCATATGGCTGAAGGCAAATTCTTAGTATTTTTTGCCACAGAATGAAAAATTAGATTTACCATTCTCCACCACTGAGTAGTGGTGGTCCTGTTTACTGTTATACAAAACTGTGCATGCTAGTATGTAGGGGATCAAAATCTTGAGCATATCAAAACATCTCACCTCCCATGTGTTGAGTCAGCTATTCCTGAATACACACTAAAACAAGGTACATGTTGCTGGATTTGAACACCTACTTATCCAAGTCACCATCCCTGCTACAATAGGCTTGCTACTGATGTCACTGAATAAGTCATAACCCAACTGTTCGAAAACACACAGTTGGAGGGATACCTTGAACAGTGTGTTGGAATGCATATGGCCTCCCTTGAAAAGGAGTACAGCACTTGAAAGATCAAAAACATTTGTCTGTGTAAATGTCACCACTAAGTAGAAATATACACATTGTATCTGTTAATAAGCCAGTCCTCCCTGATCAGTTTTTGTCATAGGATGCAAAGTGTTAGTCAACATTACTATGGGTGGTAATGCTGTTTGATGCCAAGTATCATACATGGTGAAAGTAGAAAGCGTAACTTGTTATACTATTAAACTTCAATCCAAAAGAGCTGCTGCTGACCTGAAATATGCTCGTTACCGTAAAATATGTTGATAAAGGTAAAAATAAAATAAAACAGAACGAAGCAAAAAGCAAGTATTCCACGTGTACAAAACAGGAGTCAGGTAAATCCACACGTAAAAATCCAAGAATGTTTATTGTGACACAGATAAGCGCTTTCGCAAGTAGCTTCATCAGATCTCTCATAACATCTAGGTGACATTCTCTTTATATACACAAATTAATCTAAGCAGGCAATTAAGCTCAATCAAAAAAAATCTCATTTAAAGGTATACAAATCATAACAGTTCCATCTAAACTCTAAATCCAATTTATCAATTTAGGTGGTATAGAATCAGGTAGAAGTATAAGTGACCCTTTAGAAAAACACATAAAAATATATATAAAAAATTCTTTCACACATATATATATATATATATATATATATATGTAAACATATATATAAAATTGATATACTATATTAATGAATATGTAAAAATATATATGTATATGTGCAATAAATATAATAAATAAATATGTAAAAATATTGATAAAAATATATACCATAATAAAAAAAAAATCACTTAACATTTCTACATTGCCTAAGTTTAGGTTTAATTGAGGCCCTTTCATTCAGGCCTCGTCCTCTATCTGATTTCAGTAATATAATCCACTCTGTTTCCTTACTCTCTGTATACGTTACAATATCACCTCCTCTAATATTAGGGGTAACAACCTGTAGTACTCTAAATAAAAATGTGTGTTCTGTGTTGTATAATGCTATATGCTTAGCTAATGCATTATAATTAGAGCCCCTTCTGATGTGATACAGGTGCTCTCTCATTCTGTCTCTAAATGGGCGATTCGTCTTCCCAACATAAAATGATGAACATATTTTACAGACAGCTAAATATATGACATGAGGAGTCATACAATTTGCTTCAGCATTAATATTAAAGGTCCTTAATAAATCAGGATGCATAAATTATGTGCTACTATCAATAAAAGAGCAAAAATTACAATTACCACAAGGTTTAGTGCATCCAATATTTCTGTGATATTTATCAGATTTCTGATAACACAATATTCTTTTTAAATTATGTTTATTCCTAAAAAGAAAACTTGGTATCTCTCCTACTACTTGTTTTATTTCATCATCTACCTGTAAAATATCCCAATATTTATAGAGAATTGATTTAATGTCATAATAATCTGTAGAAAAAGAGGTAGAGAATTTCACATTTCTGTTTATTAATATATGGTGTAGTATGTTCTATATAGCTAGATCCAAAATAAGGCATAGCTTGTGTAGATCGTAGACTATTAGCTATGTCTAACTGGGGAATAATCTCTGCAATATCATAACCTCTGTCTAATAATCTCTGTCTCAAGTCAACTAATTCAGAATTAAAACAACTTTCTGTGAAGTTCAGCCTTGAAGCTCTAATAGCTTGTCCCCTTATAATGTTTTTGAAAACATAGGGTGGATGCATACTAGATCTAGATAGTAATGAATTACAGTGACAAGCTTTATGATAAACTCCAGTGTTAATGAGATTACCTTGTAGTCTCTCAACATATATATCCAAAAAATCAATCCTGTCTACTGGAAATTGCATTGTAAATTTAAGACATGGAATTAGATTGTTCATAAGCAAATGCATTGATTCAAGTTGACTAGTCATTCCTTCCCACAGAACAAAGACATCATCAATGAAATGTCTATAAAATGTAACATGTTCCTTAAAAAGTTGTTGTTCAAACAGTACTTCCTTTTCCCAATGTGCTAGGAACATATTGGCGTAGCTGTTGGCACATGAAGTGCCCATAGCTACGCCATCTTTCTGTCTATATATCATATCCTTAAACATGAAAATATTATTCTCTAGAATTAATTCTAAGAAATGAACAATTAAATCTATATGGCAGAAGTATAGTCACTATTGTCATGTAGGTATTGTGAAATAAATATCAGTCCAAGTTCATTGGGAATCACTGTAAATAGTGATTGTATATCAAATGTGACAAAGAGACAACCTCCAGTGAGATCTTTATGTTTAATACAGTCATATAAATCAATCAAAAATTGCTTTGTATCCCTTAGTACTACATTATTCTTATTCAAAACTCCCCTTAGATGTTTTTCAACAAATATGGATAAATGTTCCGTTATCCATCCACGACCTAAGACTATAGGTCTCATAGGTGGGTTTGTATGATCTTTGTGTACCTTAGGTTATCCTTGAATAACTGGAATAATAAGTGTAGAAATATTTAAATAGTCATATAGTTCTTTCTCTATCAGCTCACTTCTGTAAATATCTAATAATGTGTCTCTTACATACCTTGTAATATCATTAACTATTTCATACAAAATAGGTTCATAAAATTTATGCTGTAATAACAGAATCATCTTTCTTTCATAATCAACCATATCCATAACTACAATACTACCACCCTTATCAGCCGGTCTAATTATGATGGTACAATTATCTTGTAGTTTCTTTAAACTCTGTCTTTCTTTAAAAGTAAGATTATCCATTCTCTTATGTCTATTCTTTACAGGCCTATTTCCATAATATAAATGTAATTCATCCTCAGTCAATCTATAATAGGCTTCTACTGAAGGATGTTGAACAGGTATATAGTCACTCAGTCTCTTAAATTTAAAGGAATTATTACATGTTCTATTATCATTAGGCATCTTATACATTAACCTCAACATAACATTTCTGCAGAATAACTTCAAATCTATGATTGTGTCAGTTAACTTACTGTGGCTTTTAGGAATGAAGTTCAAGCCCTTATTTAATAGCTGGATATCTTCACTACTCAAATCAAGGCTGGATAAATTATGGACTAACGTTTGTTGGTCCAAATTTTCTTCAGGGTATGATGAGTTAAGGTATCCCCTGAGAATTTCCTCTTCTGCCTTCCTCGACTCACCGAACGCGACCTCTGTGGGCCTTTGTCTATACGTATCAGTAGAGGAAAAGAAAGCTCAGTATTCACACTATTATTTAAATTGTCTGAAGTTCTCATTATCTTAGGTCTAACTACAGCTTCAGAGCCCACTTCAGGCACTATCGGTTTATCTTTAACTACACAGACATTCGGATATAGATTATTACTTGAATCTACACTCGGATGAATAATATGTATGACATCCGTAGAGTCATTGCAATTAGTATCTTGTATTGATTCCTCATTTCTAATAGCCCTATGTGGTATAAGTCTAGCAGAATCAGGTTGTTCATTAGGATTGGGGGAGTTATTTGCCATATCATTGCTTACATGACTTTCACGAACATCCTCATTTAAGTTCAAGCAATATTTAACAGCAACATTGTTATTAGCATTATTCACATAGGTATTGCTATTATTAATATCAATATCAGCATTCAAAGTGTTATTGTCACTATTTACATTAGCATTGTTAGTACGTTCTTGTGTCAGTCTGGGCCAAGTGAAGACATGACCCAATTTAAAATCTTTAATGTCCCTTGCAGCTTTGTTACGCTTTTGCTGTAATAATTTCCTCTCAAAGGCTGAAATACAGTCTAATAAATTATCTAGTAAAGGTCTTAACAGATCAATAGGAAAATTGTTAAACAGCTCGCGTTGTTTAAGATTTATAGTTTGGACCAACTTCTCTTCTTCTGGTATAAAAAATTCTATTAATAGCTGAAGATATTTCCGACTGAATTCAATGTTCAGTCGCTGCCATTTAGCCAAGAGTTCCGGGTAGTCCTTACCTTGGGTAGGCATGGTAAACACGTGTAGCCCTCTAGGAATGATATGCTGGTCTAAACAATATTGAAAGTGTATACGTTGCGTTTGGAAACGCTTCAGTTTCATGAAGTCCTTCTCAATCCCGTCAAGCAAGGAATGTAGCCTTTCCGAATCAAAGGTCGCTTCAGTAGCGTCATTAGTAGCTGCCTCATGGTTAAAGAAGCAGGAAGCATTTACAGCATCTTTGAGATGTTGCTGAAGTCTCCGTTGCACACAATCACCTCCACGGTCTTCACCTCTGGGGTTGTAATCTAATTCAATATTTGCCATTTCAATAACTTGTAAAAAGTATAAGTGACCCTTTAGAAAAACACATAAATATATATATAAAAAATTCTTACACATATATATATATATATATATATATATATATATATATATATATATATATATATATATATGTGTGTGTGTAAACAACCTAAACTTAGGCAACGTAGAAATGTTAAGTGATTTTTTATTTTTTTTATTATGGTATATATTTTTATCAATATTTTTACATATTTATTTATTATATTTATTGTACATATACATATATATTTTTACATATTCATTAATATAGTATATCAATTTTATATATATGTTTACATATATATGTGAAAGAATTTTTTATATATATATTTATGTGTTTTTCTAAAGGGTCACTTATACTTCTACCTGATTCTATACCACCTACATTGATAATTTGGATTTAGAGTTTAGATGGAACTGTTATGATCTGTATACCTTTAAATGAGAATTTTTTGATTGAGCTTAATTGCCTGCTTAGATTAATTTGTGTATATAAAGAGAATGTCACCCTAGATGTTATGAGAGATCTGATGAAGCTACTTGCGAAAGCGCTTATCTGTGTCACAATAAACATTCTTGGATTTTTACATGTGGATTTACCTGACTCCTGTTTTGTACACGTAGAATACTTGCTTTTTGCTTCGTTCCGTTTTATTTTATTTATACTATTAAACTTGTTATACTATTAAACGTCTTATGTCGATATGTGTAAAGTGATAAAATGCCTTACTTCATAAGAATTATGTTAGGGAATGATTTATATGTGTGTGTAACAGTGATGCTAAGTACACATTAGTAGAATGGACATAATGATGGACTAACTGATATGTTCCCCAGCAATGCTGTCAAAGGTGAAGGCACAACGGGACTAGGATGATCTTGTATCTTACAAGTCACAGATACAGTATGTGTATGGAGTGGAAACCACAAAGGTAATGTTGGAGGTCTTGAAGAGATGATAGTGACAGCTGTTACATACTGGAGTGACATTCATGTGCTCCTGGTTGTTAACCTCAAGAGCACTGCTTTATGCATTATTGCCATTAAGTCTTTTGTGCATGTGTACACCAGTGGCTGTTAATTACATGCAATGTGCAGGATAATAACAAGGCGTACCTTCAATTGATATTACTATTGCACTCATGAATACCAATCTGCAAATACGTCTGCAATTGTAAAAGTTCAATGGAATGCACTATAACACTGGGAGGAAATTGTGAGAGAATCCCACCTTCAGTTACATACAGTTGTGCATTAAGTACATTGGAATGGATTCCTCATATCAGGTAAATAATGAACCTGTAAAGCATATACAACTAACAGAGGCCACTGACATTACGTTCAGTTTGTCAGAATTGCTTAGTGATGTACAATGCTGCCAAGACTGATGGCAAAGTATTAGTACATGCACAATTATTTTTTCAGTTTTTGACACAGGATGAGAACTTGCAGTAGAATTTGCTGCTCAATGCCAAGTGTCATGCAAATGCTGTGGATGGAATTAGAGATTTATCTTAATAAGCCATTTCTGGTCATGTGTGTTGTATATGAATCTATTTTTTGACTAGACCAAAGAAGTGAATGGGATTGATAAAACAGAGGTGAATATGGGGAGCAAGCAGAAAAGTAGGACCATTCAGTATGGTGGTATATGACCATGTATATAATCACATATTTACAAGCAAAGACTATATATGCACAAAGAATATAGGAAATTTAGATACTCACAAAATAAATGATGTGTGGCAACAAGTTAATAATGCTGTGTAACCAATATGGCCAACTTAGGTGTGTAATACAAACACACACAAAGGCAAAGTGAAAATGTGTGTATGGGGAGTGTATATGTTTTTTTTTGTTTGTTTTGTTTGCATGACAGGTGGCCCTTTTTTAAAGAAAGACAGAGAGACAGGAACATTGGGGAAGGTATTTAGGAGTAACAAGAATAGGTATGTAGGGTAGGTTAGATAACAGGTGCAGACATACAAATGTACAAGACAGACAGGGAGGGTGATAGACACAAGAAAGAGGGGAACACCATGACTGGGGCTAAGTATTTGATTTTGGAGGTATAGCACCATCCTGTGTGAACAGAAGGGGAATCTAGTCCTTACACTTAGAACCTTTAACACTGTCTCTTGTCAGAGACACCTGAGACAATGCCAAATGGGACAGCAATTTTGCCAGTGTAGGCATTAAATCCCCTCTCCATAAACTTTTCCACCAGTCCTATCAGCTCTTGTCAGTTGACATAATCAGCACCTGCACTGGCATTAATCGTGGTGGGTAGCACTGCACTAGCTCCCAAGGCAGAGCTACCTGAAGCAAGTCATGTAGGTAGTGCAGGTGTTTTGGAGGTAATGCTAACAGGTTTACTGCTGGGAGTCTCTGCTACCTGTTGTGGCACTGCTGCAGCCATCTGTGGATGGATGGCAGTCTGAGCCTCTGTGGCTGGTCTAGCTCCCCATCCTGGTGGTCATGATGAAGCAGGAAATAATGTTGCAATGCAATGAAAGATAAAAACAATGGAAATAATAGCAAGAATGATGGTGGGGAAAGAGACAAAAAAATATCACAAATGTTCTGCAATGTTAATGTCTCACAGTCATTACGTATTTCACATAGCATTTTTAAGAGTATTTACATCAAGATATAAATGTGTGAGGCCATAAGTTGCTGTTATTGTATTGCCGCAGTATCCCAATGTCACAATTAAAAACATTCCACAAAAACTGGAGTTATTTTACAAGTGGTTTATAAATAATAGTTAATTAACTCTGTATTAGGTCTGACTTGATGTTATTCTAAGTTATGACTACGGGTAATAAATATTGAACTGCAAAATGCACACCAGACATATTTTCTGCTGTCTAGGATTAAAATCACATCCATCTGTCTATAGCTAGCAATTGATTTTTTGAAAGCTACATGAGCTAATTTTACAAATCAGTAGAGTTTGTAAATGTAGAAAATGCATACTCGTGCATTTGTTTGACAACCACACATGGCCTGATATTCAAATAACTGATAACCTGATGGTAAAATCAGTGCTAGTCTGGCATGGCAGTCTGTAATACTGGAATCCATACTTACCCAGTGTCTCTATAAAGTGCTGCAGTCTCTGTTAATGCACTTCCTAGTTTCCTTCAATCTCTCCAGGGGCTACACATAAGAAATATTAGTACTGCAGACTTGTGTGTGTTGCCATGTATTGTATTGAATGGCTATTAAGGGATATACTTACAGTACTGAGGTGGTGAGAAGAACCTATAACATGCCTCCCATTGGCTAAGGAGGTAATTTTTCACCTTTTGGGGTTACTGCAATGGTGATGGCACTGTTCACTCATGCATGGAATACCATTAGCACAGGTGACAGCCTTTCCTAAACCAAGCCTCAGCCTTGTACTGAGACCCAGTATAACACCTAGTACCACCCCCCAACCCCACAGTAGCTTCTTTCTTTCTAGGCGGGCAACAGATATGCAAAATTCCTCCTTTCACAACCTCTGCACTCTAAATGGAGCACTATGGTCAGCGTCACCTACCATGTCTTCCCTTCAATGATCTCAGGAAAAATGTCTGGGAATTGGCACCCATCTCAGACCTAACATTCACCAGCCTGTGTGTAGTGAAATCCACCAAGGAGAATCGCATTTGCGTAAGAGATGACAAAGAAATAACATAAAGTAACTGCATTTCTTATTTCTCCACTGCCCATTTTAAGTGAGAAATAGCAGTAACACTTGGGCATATGTGCTGATCAGTATATTTATTCTCCACAATGACTCCAGCTCATGCTGGTTACTGGTGATATCTCCGTTACATTTCATTTCACATCATTCTACCTCTGGCCATGTGCACAGGGATGGCTTATAATATTCATGAGCTTAGCAGTCTTAGACATAAATATGTAATCACCTGCATGTTTTTGTTCTTCCTCTGTTTTGTCGTCCTGTAAATTTGTATCAGTATTACAGGATGTATTACTTTGACAAAAATGTTGTGATTTATTACATATACTACACTGGAATCAAACCCATGAGGCATGAACCTCTGAGCTCTGAATTAGCTAGTGATGCCACAGGGGAACTGACATTGCATGTGTGTAAAGTGAGGACTACAAACATGTACATGACTGAGAATATACCTACATAACACAGCCTACATCTTTATGTGCATTGTGGAATATACATTATATGTTGTACTAAAGTGCATATGACATCATATCTATCATGCCATATTTTCTTGTCATGTCTGTCATGTAATTCTATTTTATTATACTACGTATGCAGATTGACATGGTAATACTCAAATCAAGACCTGTTCAATGTATGACAAATCTGTAATTGTGGCACTATACACTACTCCTTCTTTACAGTAATAACTTGAGGCACAAATCTTTTTATGGGGAATGCATTCTCCTTGCATTAATTGTGTTTATATCTTGTATGCTAAATGATACAAGCTGAGGTCAAGCTCAGGTGGATGACTGATAGCAAACTATTAGTGCATTCATAATTATTTTTTTGCTATAGGAGGAGAACTGCCATTTTGCTACAGTCATCACTGACCAGCAATGGTGTTTTATGTCAACTGTTGTGCAAAGAATGAACGCAAAAATGGTAGTTGTGGTTTACTACATACCTGTTTTACATCTGTGTGATGTGTTTTGTTTTAACGGACATCAGTATAATGTTAGGGAGGCCAATACAGAGGACAGGGCTGTACAGACTATACATGAGGGGATGTGAACCCAGGCATATTCCAGGCAGATTTAATAATGATCATTATTCATATATGCCACTGGAACAGTTTGAGTACTGAGTACATGTTTTCAAAGCTGTTTTGATGTGATGTACATATTCAGATACCTGTGTGACTTCCAAGTTATGGTTTCTCATTTCTTTGCAAATATACTTTTTATTTCACAGGACGCACACATTAGTGCATTATGGGAGATACATAAGTAACACAATTAAGGTTATTATCTACAGTGATGCGTTATATTTCAACACTGCCATGATGAATTGCATGTGTGTGTGTGTGTGTGTGTGTGTGTGTGTGTGTGTGTGTGTGTGTGTGTGTGTGTGTGTGTGTGTGTGTGTGTGTGTAGAAGGTATAACAGTTGGATGTCTGATGTCTATGTTTTCAACTGATATCTCTATGTTGATAGACATTCAGTACTTTCTATCTGAGCACAGTACTTGCCGTAATTGTTATTACACATGTCATGTATTCTAAACTGTGAATAATGAAGTGTTCACATAACAATCATTGCTTATCGACAAAAAAATGTACATTAGTTATTCATATCATATTCCAACCCCTAAAAGCCACAATAAGCATCTTGGCTAGTGTATGTACTTGTAACAGTAGTGAGACATCAATATCAAGGTTTTACTTGGTTTAATTTCTCTAATTATTTTGGATTTCTAATACCATGGCATGAATGGACACCATTCTTAAGTCAAAGTGCGATTAAAGTTCATGAAATTAGTATTGTCTCAATCTTTGATGTTAGACAAAAGTGCTCTTTGCAGCACCTGCAATGTGCCCAGAACTGATTCCTTCTGCATTTCATACTGAGTTACATGTATCAGTAGCATATGTAAATAATACTCAAAACTCTTTTTTATGAGACCCATTGCTCCAGCTACTATTGGAACTGTCTGAGTATCCTTCTTCCACATTGCTCTCATTTCTGTTACAAATCCTAGTATTTCATGACTTTGTGTCTCTGTATGTAAGAAGCTATAGTCATTGGGTGTAGCAATTTCAATGATCAATGCTACTTTTGTCTTCTTTTCATGGACTACTATAACTGGAATACCCCCCTTTAAATGTTTATCCCTGGGATAATAATTTGTCCTTTATCATGGCTTAGCTGCAAAGTGGTTTGCCACTGTTTCATGGCCACTGTAATATAATCAATTAATGTAAGGTGTATTGTCTATATCTGCAATCAGTCCTATATCCATGAATGTGGGATACTGTCAAATGATTTTTAGCATTCTTTCTATGCCACACTTAAATCATCCCCCTTTTTACAATTCTCCATTACGACTTTAACAAGAAATTATCCTTTGTTCCATATGACTTTCTTTTGTTATCCCTTTGTTCTGTTGCCATGACTGAGTTTTCTTCTAAATGACTATAAACTCTATTGGCATCAATTCCAGTATATAGTTTAAACATTGTCAGAAGGCAAGTTATTGGTCTATAGTTTTTAGCATGGCTTGCAGATTCTCTCTTAAGTAAGGGCATCATTTTTCCTGTTAATCAGATTGGTGTGTATTTGTCGTGTCCATATAAATAGTTCTTACTCAAGGCTAAATCTATATTTAACAATGTTAATACTTTTAGCCAGAAGATAGGCACTGCATCTGGGCCTGGTTTTTTTTTCCATTTAATAGCTTTTCTTAATTTTGTTTCAATTTCTCTATTTCTCCAAAATGTGTCTATTTTTTGGTGTAGTTTTTATTCCTTTCACTTTGTTTCCAAATTCTCTATAAAACTTTTTGAATCATCAATGAATTGCTTATTCTGCATTTTTCCGTTATATTTATTTGCATATCTTCTAAGTTTTTCCTGCCTGTGCTGATATCTTTAGTTTATAATTTGTAATAGTGCAGAATATATACTGGTCTGTTCTAATACTGTGCATTGCTTTTATCACATCTGTCTTTTTAAGTATTTTTATTAATCTGTTCCCTCTTCTATACTCTTCAGTCAGTGACACTTCTTGTCTTAATTGCTTAATAGTTTTCTCTATTTGATGCTAACATGATATTTGATTTCCTCCCTTCCTTTCCCTTATTGCCCTGTATTTTGTGATAAGACTTCATAATTTATTAATTGTGCTGCATAGTAGTTTATTCTATTTCCTTCTGTTATATCACGTGAATTTCTATTTTCATTAGTTTTATCAGACTTCTAACATTTTGGGTCTTATTAACTCTCTGTGATCTATTTCTTTCATCGATCTTAATATCTCTAGCTATCTCTGTTAAATCAAGCAACTCTTTTATTAGATTTTTTTCTTCTCAACTAAGGGCACATTCTTTGTTCTCTGTTTCCTGTGGACATTCTACATGAAGCTCCAAAACATCTTCCTGTGACATAATCTCTTCAGCTGTGTACTGCATCATCCATTGTTCTTTCATATGGAACTTAGTGGCCTATCACTCAACAACATTAACTGCATCGGAGTTGCCACCCCGTTCTTTCCCTTGCTGTGCAACTCCAACTGAACTTTTGTACTGGTTTCCTACTGAAGGTTGCAAAGTATCTACATGTGACAACTGATCAGATGCTTCCATTTCCACCTGTTTCTCCTTAATTTGGGGACCCGGTCTTCCATCATGCTATAACATTACCAGAGGTGGATTTTCTACACTAAATCCTTCACTTTGCAGGTAATCCACAGTTTTCCATTTCTAATTCTTTAACTTCAGTATTACCAATCATCTTTTCTACTTTCCCCTCTTTGTTTTCTTATTTTTGTATTGTAAAAGTTTCCATATCCAAATGCCTTTGCCTGTATTTCTCTCCAAATATCTCTGGTGCTGCTTTTTGTACTGATTTTTTTTATTTCTCCTTTGCATAAATATTGCACTATATTAAACTACTCTTTCTTTCCCATGTCCACATTTCTTCTTCAGATATCTCCCACTACACCTGTTTCTCCCTTCTTTGGGAACTCATTGTTCCATCATGCTGTGACATAAGCTATGTTAGACTTTCTACACTAAATCCTTCACTTCACAGGTATTTCACAAATTCTGCTTCTATTTGTTTAACTTGTAGTTTACTAGTATTCTGTTCTACATTCCCACTTTGAGATATTATTTTTTGTATTGTGAAATGTTTCATATCCGGAAGCCTTTGCCTGTATTTTTTTCAAACATGTTTGCAGCTGTTTTTTTGTATTCATTAGTTTGTTTTTCTTCTTTGCATAAATATTACATCATATCAGATCTTTCTTTCTTTCCATATCCATTTCTTTTTTATACCTTTCAAAAATCTCTAGGTTCTGTTGTTTATATTTTTGCGCTTCCATATTCACTTCTTTTTCCAAATGACCCAATGTTTCTTGGTCCATATAATGTTTTTCTTGAATCTGCTGCATTAATGAACACAAATTTACATTTGAAGCTTTTGATAATTTTCTTGTGCAGTATTTTTCGTTCCTCTAATTTCTCTCTTAATGTTTTTGAATATCTTCTATCTGGAAATTCTGGGCTTCCTGTATAATAGTAACAATACATAATTTCATTCTTATCCTCAAAATCCACTCTATCATCATTATGACTTTTTTTGGCCTTTCAGTTTTTGTATTTTTTGTAGACTATACTTCCTTCTACAACAGGGTGACTATTCTTCAGCAACAGGGGGCCATCCATTGTAGGAATATTTCCGTGTCTTGAGGATTCTACACTGTCATTTTTTCCAGTTCTGGCACCAGTGTGCTACAAGGATTGGACACTTTTTATCCTGGACTTGTGCACCTAGCTGTCATTTTTATTTTTAACCTACTTTCATCATTGATATGTACTATATAAATTATAGCCTATATATATTAGTGTCATCTTGGTTAGATTTTGTAACAACAGGGCCCACCTCATGAAGGTACTCACCAAGACTTGCGGATGAATTCAGTTCATCAATACTACTCTCCAGTGCTTTCTGATTTTCTCATTTTTCCGTCCATGGCTGTGTGGAATAAGTTGTGTGACGTGATGTCAGGTGGGTGTATAAGACTGGCACAGCACATCTGTACAATGTAACACTGCAGTAATGTGACATATACCCATAACATGTTTACAATAGGCCAGGCAGGTTATTTATGATTACTAAAGTATTCTCATATTTTCAGGGAAGGCATTTGTTTAGCTGTAGTGTACATTAAGGTGTAAAACTGAGATGATCACTTGTATAGGCCACAAAAAAAAAAAAAAAAAACATATAGCTATACTATCCCTAATGTGTTCAGTGCCTATTGCACCACTGTTCAGTACATGTAATTAATGTTTTGAGCTGTTAAGGCAATTACAAAGAAATCACTTTTCTGAATTCACCGATGTCCAATATGCTTAGTAGGCACATTAATGTCAGTCTTGTTTTTGTAAACAATGGCTAAGCCTTTGCACATATGTAATTATTTTTTTCATTTTTTTTTTTTTGCCATACAATGGGAATTATCATTCCCTAAGTGGCATAGATGACCAGCACTGATACGCAATGTCAAACGAGCAAAGGCTGAAGATAAAAAATATGGATAAAATTAAGTGGTTTTCAGTAATTAAAATGTGTGCATAAATTATCAGAATTTGAAATACAAAACACCTTCACATAATTTGAACACTGCCCATATGGCATTGTAATAGAATATTGACATCATGAGCATTTAGAACCACATGACCTGTTAAATAAAAAGTAGAAGGTAAAGTAAAGTTCATCTTATTGGATTTCTTGCAATGGTGCTTAAGTTGCACTATACTTATGTTGACAGACTGTTGTTATGTTTGTTTACACAGTACAGTTGTGATCGTGATAGTACAGGACTCATGAGGATGATAATGAAGATGAGGGTACAAGCTTGTTCCGCAGGGCAGACTCACTCCTAATATTGGTGTGCATTATTAAATGGATTACCTTTGTTCATTGAGTGAAAGACTGGCACGGATATATACTCCATTGGTTTTAATATATAGATATGGTTTATATTTATGCCACATGCACATTGTTGTGGATATTATTCATATTGTTAGCCATCTTCATCCCATATCTGAGATGTGTATGTAGCCACCTCACATAGCTGAGATGATCTGGCCTATGTGTGGATCAAGGTGCAGTCAAATGTCACTGTGAGTATAAGTTTAATTTATTTGTAGGGTTACCTGTTTGACACACTGTTTCAAAGTGTGATTTTCATCAGCACTAATCTTTAACACATCATTGCCTGGCAAGTACTGCTAATGAGCCACAGTTGCAAGGCATTAGCTAGGTAAAGTCTTAACCCCTGTTTTTGTGCTGCTTAGGTAAGTGCACTCCATTGTAGAGAAACAAATACAATGTTTATCTCCGTTGTTTATCATGCAAATTGAGTGATTCAGAAAATGTAATGAACTGAGTGCTAATTAACATATTTGTCATGCACAGAGGGGGTTACCTACACATTATGATTGCAATGTTGAGTATACATTTTCCATTGTGCAATGGAAATTTGCTTTCTTTCCCAAGCATTGTCAAACCTACTAATCTCAACATTTTTGCTCTAGGACTAGAGAAGATATTCTCAGAAAAAAAATGCAAGATAGGGTCTATATCAGAAGCAGAAAAAGGCTTCTGAGTGAATATGGAAACAGCGACACATATTCATCTACTAGCATTTAAGCGATTTGATGAAAATGTCATAGGGCAAGGAGATAGTTGGCCAACTTCACAGAGTTCCCCTTTCCTTCCCTATAGTGCAATCTCAGAGTTGGTATATTTAGTTAGAGGGGTGTGGGGCAAAGCCCCCCACCTGTTTATGGTGTTAAATTATTATTATTTTTTTTTTAGCGAACGGCCGTGTAAGTTTTCTTCTTAGGGAAAAATTCGATTACGTGGCCATTCACTATTTTCAGGTTTTGTGCATTATGTGTCGACTTTTATGTTGTCGCACATATGCACTTTTGGTGTTATAATATAGACCCGCAAGATATGTCTTTTTGCATACAACTGCTCATTTTTACTATTTTGATAATTATTTGTGTTGTACTGTCTACCTGCAATGTTTCCCCTGAAATCTGTTAAAGTCATCTGAGAAATTCATAGAGTCTGGAAACGCACACTCATTCATGTGTACACACTTTCATATTACTGTAGTAGGCCTAAAAGTTTAATCATATATTTTCTGGAGAGTTATATGTTATGTATCACTGCAATGGTGATTAAGTATACAATTGTGTAAAATGGCTTTCACTGAGGGACTTTAATAAGCTTTTGTTACATTTCCCCATATTGTTTTTCCACTATGATGTCTGTCTGCTTTAAAGGTGCACATTCCTGCATCTGATTTTTTTTGTCTTCTGTAGTTTGTTGGGGTGAATAATCTCGATATTAAAGTGCTGGTTGTATTCCCACAGGTTATAGCTATTTTGAGTGTTATGTTGGAGAACTTGCAATGTTGTTGAGACTGTTGTTTCTATTTTTTAGGGTGCAAGTATGTTTGTGTTACATGGGAGTATGGTGGTCACTGACTGCATATTCATATATTTTTTTACAAAACTGTAAAGTGAGTGTACTACTGCTATGTTATGTAATCATAACAGGGATATGACTCCAAAATCTACTAAGGAAATCCTTATGGAAGCCTCTTTTCTCAGATATTGAGAATGAAGTCATTCTACAGGTTGTCTACAAGTTGTATATCCCCATGTGGGATGTCTCCTTGATATACATGCCTTCAACAAGCTTTTCTGTGACTAAATCAGGTAGCAGGTTGTTGAGAATATCATTGAGGTTGGTGGCCAGGACCATACATGTACAAGTGTCCAACATAGGGCCAGTGATATGATTCATAGGTGCAATCTTATAGCAAAGGCCATGGCATGGGAGCAGAGGGCTACTGGTGTTGGGCCGTCTACCAAATAAAGTCTTACAGAGATGGAGGAGTTCCTAACCTCAATCAGGGATCCAGGCTGCTCAGCAGAGTTCCTCAGTGGGATGCTGGATGTCGGGGCAGAGGTGGTGCAGCCCCAGAGGATTTACATTAGTGATGCCCCATATATGCTATTGAAATATTTTTAAGGCCGTCTTTGCAATTGATAGTCATATGTATGCTTATATTACCTGTCTCAACAAGAGCATCTAGGTACATCTGGAAATGAGATACAGTGACCACCTTCACATAGTATGAGCATACTTAAATATATTAGTTTTGCTTAATAGTCACTGAAATTATAGCATGTCCATGTGCACATGGCTTTCATAATTTAGCATACGTATTGGGATGTTTTATTGCTATTTTTTGGTGCATTCAGAGATGAAGTATTGTCTGGTACCTGCACTGTGAATCTCTCTCCATCTGATGATTGTGAGTCCCTATCCTGTGATGAGTGTGGGGGTGATGAACAGGCACAATCTGAAGATGCAGGGGGCATGTCAGACAGTAAGAAAGTTTGATCACACACCTTTGGTGCTGCCAAGGAGAGCATACTAGTCTTTGGCTGCCTATGTCTGTTGCTTACAGTTTCCAGCCAATACATGGTTAAATAAAGTCTAATTTGTTTTTATGTATCAATGTTACTATTTGTATCTACTGAACTCATATGTTATTTATGAGATGAGTTTATGTGTAATTAACTACCACTTAGCCCGTGCTATAGCATATTGTGCTCACCTCCATCTAGCATGGTCATCCCCTGTGTTGGCTTCTCATCTGATCCCCTCAACTGTGTCAGCTGCCACTACCTACGCTGCTGTGAACTGCGTTCCTTGTACTGGGCCACCCTGCTGTAACTGTTTTCTAAGTATAACACTACGAAACATGACACATTTTTGTAGAGGTGGCAGGGTCTTATTGAGGGTACCTCCAGATGTATGTAGACAGTGGAAACATGATTTGAGCAGCCAACCAAACAGTCTATGATGTTTTTAATCTGTGTGTGGGCATTGCTGTAACTTTGCTGAATAGGATTGTGTGGATTTCATATACGGGTCATGAGCCAAGATTCTATGGTATATCCAGCATGGTCTGTGGGAAGTCACCCCTTGCAAACCTTTATTAAAGGTCACAGGTGTTCCATATGTAGGAGTCATGTAAATTGCCTGAGTGGCCTGCACGGCACTGTAGATGATACATTGTGCATTACAGACCACCTGGCAATTGACAAAGTGACACTCTTTACTCTTCATGTACCACTTTCCAAGTTCACCAAGTGGGGTCTTTATTTAAATGTGGGGGCAGTCTATGGCCCCAGTACCTCAGAGAAAATAACTGTGGTGTCAAACTTTTTCACAGTACTAGCTCTTTTTTCTTGATTACATGGGAGCAAAATATACTCCCATGCATGTTGAAGCATTCCATTGAGGAAATGGTGGAGTATTCTTTAGTCTAGCAGTGTATGAAATCTCCCCTTTGTCCCATGTAGGCCACTGAAAGGTCCATGTAGCTAAAAATGCATAGCTACACATACCTTAGTATCAAGTGGGATGGGTTCTCCATGATTCCCACTGGGCTACAGATGAGTCTGGAAGATGAGCACTATTTGCTGCATGGTGTTCCTTTCCACCCTGTAATGGCTCATTATTTTATTTTCATGGAATCTATATTATGTTAAACTCGGTCTGAAAACCCTGCATCTTCATTGGTGATATCTGACAACATCAACAGCATCACTTTCTATCAGATCCTCTCTCAGGTACAGGTTTGCAATAGCTGCAGCAACTCCTAATATATTTAATTTTTCCTGCGATTGTGTGCAAGCATACAGCTGAATTCACTGTTATAGTGGAAGCATCATGCTTGCAAGTGTTTCATATTTTTCCGAATCTCTCCACTATGATTTTTTTTATTTCATTAGCGTACAGCATGGCTCATTACACAGACATTAGCATTTAGTTCTGCTATCCCTTGTTTTCTAGCTGCCCCTAATGTATACAGCTGTTTCCTGAATTGCACTTGATGTGCTCATCACTGCTCATCACACAGATGAGCTTAGCATGATGAACAGGCATTCATGAATCTGAAAGTCCAATGGCACCATAAAAAGTTGCATAAGTACATAAAATGGAAAAAATATATATATCTAGGCACAGATATGAGGACTACAGCAAGAAGAAGGATATTAATTGGCATTATGTGCAAAATATTTCAGATCAGATACTATAAGGGGACAAGAAGGATCATCCAGGTCCAAATATATTAATACAATTTTTAAGGCATGGCTATACATGAACATTTCACCAGAGTTGTAATAACATCTGCAACAGCTTATTATAAATAGCATTCACATAATCAAACTAAATGTAAACAAATAAGCAAAAGGCAATAAATAAAGAAATAAGCTATCATCTGATATTAATAATTTATTTATTTTTATTTATTTATTTATTTTACATTTGTTGACCGGGCTGGTCCAGCTGGATATATTTCCATTTTCAGTAGAGGCCTGGGGAGAAAATCTCCACATATAAACCACAGCCAAACAAAAATGTTTACAATATACAAGAAAGGTATTACAATTTAAATTATGGGAAGACTATGAGACACATTACATTAATACATAATAAATACACCTACAGATCATTTTACTGTATGAATGTCTAGGGCAAACCCCAAGACATTGTTAAGATACATTCATATCCTCGGTTATTCTAGTTTACTCCAGACAGTTACTATTTCCAAGGGGTTAAACATTAACAGTAGAAAAAGGAGTAAGTATAAAGAGATGGCAGGAATACTACCTTCAGGATACATTCATAGCCTAAGTAGTACAGATAGCTTATAGGTGTCTAAGTAGTACAGATAGCTTATAGGTGCTACTACTTCAGAGGAGAAGACAGCAAAAAGTGGAGGAAAGTAGGAAGGCAAGAGATAACAGCAGAGAAATCCAGGGGATTAGTCTGGGTAACAGCAAGGGCATAGCCAGTGAGTTTTAACGTGTTTCTTAAGACTTTGTTTAAATAGAGGAAGGGAGGGAAGTGAGGTTAGGTCAGATGGCAAGAGGTTCCATTGTTTTCCAGTGGTATTGGAGAACAGTGAGTCCCCAGCCAAGTTGTTAGACTTGGTGGTACTAGGTAGAAGTTTATTGGAAGAGCGTAAGGAATTAAGATTTCTATAGGGTGCTATAAGGTTGTTGAGTATCTGTGTGTTGTTGGGTTGATAAAGAATCTTATGAACAATAGTAAGTTGAGAAAGTGTCAGAATGTTTTTTAGTTCGAGCCAGTCTAGCTGGTGAAGGTTAAGAAAGTGGTGAGTTCTATATGGGTTTCCAGTGGGAAATCTAGCAATACTATTATAGGAGTTGGCTAGCTTAGTAAGATTATTTTTTTAGATTAGTGTATATAGGTGCAGCATACAGAAGAGTTGAAATTAGATGGGAGTGGGCAATAGTAGTTCTGGCTGTTGGAGTTAAGAAAGGTTTTATCCTATATAGGGAGCCCAGTTTTTTATTAACAGATTTAATGGTGTTATTAACGTGATTATCAAAGGTGAGGTTATTATCAATTGTGATTCCTAATAGTTTGGTGGAAGAGTCAGGGGATATAAGGGTGCCATTATTAGACTGGATGGAGAAATCTATGGGGGAGGACTTACTGTTTGTTGTAAACAGTAGTAGCTTGGTCTTTTTGTCATTCAAAAGAAGGCACCGTTTCAAGAACCATGCCTCTACTGTGTTGAAAGCTGTCTGGGTTAAAGATTGTAGTTCAGATATGGAGTTGG
This sequence comes from Protopterus annectens, assembly GCF_019279795.1. NCBI lineage: Eukaryota > Metazoa > Chordata > Ceratodontiformes > Protopteridae > Protopterus > Protopterus annectens. Next base: position 1,143,676,708 of record NC_056729.1, on the reverse strand, counting down.
CAGACCATATGATCATAGAATCATCAGCATATTGTATACAGGTGGCTTGAGGAATAGCTGTTTGAAGGTCATTGATGAATAAAGAGAAATGAAGAGGATCAAGAATAGAGCCCTGAGGGACTCCGAGGGAAATAGGCAGGTGAGATGATAGTTGATTCTCCCAAAGAATTGCTTGCTGCCTGTTACTAAGGGTAAGACTTGAACCAGAGAATTGCTTTGGCATCAAGAGAGAGGGATGACAGAGTGTTTATGAGTAGGGGGTGGTTAACAATATCAAAGGCTTTAGACAGGTCAATGAAGAGTGCTGATGAAAGGGTGCTATTATTACGGTTGTTATTAATGGTGTTGGTGAAGGATAGGAGAGCTGAGGTGGTAATATGAAAAGGCCTGAAGCCATGCTGACAGTTTGCTAGAATGTTATGTTGAATTAAGTAGTCCATTAGCTGATGGTGAATACATTTTTCCATAATCTTGGCTAATGGTGAAAGGAGAGCTATAGGCCTGTAGTTAGAATAGTCGGTAGGGTTACCTCCTTTGTGTAAGGGAATAATGTGGGAGATTTTTCAGAGATCTGGAATGGTTCCTTCAATTATGGTACAGTTTATCAGGATGGATATAGGATAGGCGACTACTTTAGCTGCTGGCTGTAGGTATTCAGATGGTAACTCATCAGCAGAGGGGGTACAAGGCTTAAGTTTGTGGATAAGATTTTGGATGTAAGAGGTAGAGATGGGTTGTAGTTGGAATGTTGGCCGGATATCAGGTGGGGAGTTAGGTAGATCTGAGTTTTCTGAGGCTAGCTGACTGGCTAGAGTTTGTATGGTGTCTGTGAAGAAGGTATTAAAGGCATTGGCTGTTTGATGGGAGGTGTTGTTTTCTGACCCTAGAGGGGAAGGAGTGCTAGAGTGGCCAGGACAAAGGAGGTTATTTAAGCTTGCCCAGAATTTGTGTGGATTATTGTGGTGAATTTGCTGCAGTTTACAATAGTAGATTTTTTTTGTCAGAGAGAATAGCTTTTTTGTAGCATTTCTCAACTGTCTAAATGTTTATTGTTCCGAGGTATTTCTGGTTGCTCTCCACTTAGCCCAGGATTTATTTCTAAGTAATATTTTTTGTCTGGTATCTTTTGAGAGCCAGGGGGCAGGTTTGGATTTTATTCTAATAGATCGTTTAGGTGCATGCCTGTTGAGGATTGTTAAGAATTTGTTATTGAAATATATAACAGCCTCTTCAAGAGGGAGAGTTTTTAGAGGGTTCCAGTCACAGGCACTAAGTTCCATTAGAAATAATGCAGGGTTAAAGTTTTTCTTGGTTCGAGAAATCCTATAGTTGGGGGCATTGGTAATGTAACTCTTTTGTCTTATGATGTAAGTAAGCATGTGATCACTTACATCATCAGGCAAGGTTCCTACTTTATATGTATGTTCTTGTTTATTGATTAGTATCCAGTGTAGGATAGTTTCTTTATTGTTTGGTTTGTTAATTCAAGTGGTGGTGGTGATTGTTTGGTTAAAGCCATGCAGATTAATACAAGAAGAAGGATTATCTGTATTAATACTATTCCAGTCAGTATTGAAATCACCTAGAATAATAGTTTCTTGTAGGTAAGTAGTAGATATCTAGCATAGGGTATCCTCTATTGTAGTAATGTTATTACCTGGGGGTAGGTAGATACAGATTATGTATAGTGCTTTGTTGGGGTTGAGTTGAAATCTAGTGATTAAGAGTTCAACTTTACTATCTTGAAGTGGGTTATAAGGTATAGAGGAGATGTGTAGTTAATTTCTATACAGTAGGGCTACTCCTCCTCATTTGCATTTTACTCTGTCGTGTCTCAGTATATTATACCCTGGGGGGGATTATTTCATTATCCTTTGTTGTGGGTTTTAACCAGGTTTCTGTAAGACAGAGGATGTCAAAGGAATGAATATCAAGAAGGGCATGGAGATGGGCAACTTTGTTGTTAATACTGCGGATATTGAGATGACCTATTAGCAAGAAGTTAGAGAGACTGGTCTAGGTAGTAAGAGTGTTGGGAGAGGTACTATGAATAGGTATAGTAGAGAGATTAGAAGGGCCTGGGTTTGGGTGGATGTCACTATCTTTTAAGGTGGGGGATTTTAGTGCAGAAAGTAGGTTAGAATTAAGGCTAGGTAGATATTTCAATTTTTTTACTGTGTGGTGGTTTAATTTCATGGGTGTAATTCAGTGATATTTAGCTAGCAAGTAGCAGGAAGTGGAGGTGATATTTATTTGGGGATGGATAAGGGAATTGTTATATATAGTTGTTTGTTTAGGAGAGTAGTTGAGGTAGTAGTAATTCACCTTTTCAAAAGAGGTGAGGAGATAGGTAGTGGTGAGGATACGTATAAGAGTGGCTACGAGTATTACCAAGGATAGGATAGTTTTAGTTGTTGTAGACATATTACTAAGTAAATGTGTACTATTCCTGCCAGGCAGGGCTAGGATGCAATGGTATCAGATAAAAAAGTTAAGATAGGGTAGTAGAGAAGAGAAATGCTATAGGTAGAGAACACTTTCTTCAAGTAGTATATAGGTAGGTAGAGTAGTAACAAATGAGAAATGCAAAGGGTAAAGAAGTTGTTTAATATTAAGGTAGGATAGTAGTGATGAAGAGCTTGTATGGGTAGAGAAGTTGTTTAAGGTAGTACTGAGTAAGGTTGGGTAGTAAGGAAGAAAAATGCTAAGGGTGGAGATGCTGATGAAAGTAGTATAGGTAGGTGTAGTAAGAGACAAAGTAATGGAAAAGCTATAAAAGGATGGGTGTGGCTAAGGTAAATTGACTTGATCCTGGGATAGGTTGGATAGGAGAGAGGGTGTGATTTTAGGAAGTATAAGGTCAGGACCCCTGGGGGTGGGTGGGAATTGGGGGTAGGGGAGTGGAGTGAGCCCATAGGGCGAAGGGAGTGGGTAGAGCAAAGAGGTGCCATGAGGTAATCAGTTTTACAGTGAGACTGTAATTTACAAGACTTTTAGTAGGTATGTGGCACTTCTTTGAGACACCAATTCCTGTGAAATATTGATGGAGTCCTTTTTGTCTACTTATTATGGGAGAAGGAATAAGAAGCAGTAATACAGCAGCAATCTTTAGTTAAAGTAAGTTAGTTTCTAGCTCTTCTGTCTTACTGCTTAACTGACTTGTAGGTTAATGTCTTATATTTCCTTTCAGGGGGTTAGCTATGTATAATGTTAAACTTAGATAGCTGAAAATAGGTTCATACATCAACTCTAGAGAAGTTTTGTATACAGGTAAGATACAGGGATTACAAGCTGTGTACTTTGCTGCCCCCTAGGGGAAAACAAAGGAAACTACACCTAATCTTAGAACAAGTTTGTGAAAAAGGGGAGAAGAGTGGGTTGGATAGCCTCGGGGTAGGTCCACGGGTGTGCTGACCCAACAACAGGAATATGATAATCAATATAATATGTTAGAGTTACAGTAAAAATCAGTAGGTTATCACCTACGCAATGAGGCAGTAGGAAGCACTTCTAGGTAGTCCAGGGTAGGTTCTACCGATGGGGTATTCTTTCAGTTCAGTTGGGAAGTTCTTTAGATGTTCTAGGTAGCTGTTGGAAAGATAGCCCATTTCACAGCACAAGACTTCAAGCTGTAAGAGAAAAAAGAGAAAACTGAGAAAACTATGAAAAATGCCTGGTTGATGTCCTTGCAGTAGAGGGAAAGAGAAGTGGTGAGCTAGTGTGGATGTAAGTAACTGAGTGAAGTAAGAGAATCACTAGAGTTTAACACTAGTGGACAGAATATAGACTCTAAAATAGTAAAATGGAGGCACATAAATCACAAAATAAATTAAATAAAACACACATCATTCTTAGTGTGAGACACAATACATTTAGATGAACTACTAAGCAAATAATTAGCTAGTGGAATTATATCAAAAGCGTACAGTGCCAGACTCTATAGAGTGGGAATATTAAACAAGGCTGCCTATCCGTTGAAACAGAGAATTTGCAAAGCAACGTAAAATACACACTGCTACAAGAACTTTTCTGAGGTATGGAACACTTAGATAATCATACATATAACTTAGTAAAAATAACATATATAGGCTAAGGTAGACAGAAAAATTCAGCGAGCACAAGATCAACAGCAAACAGAGAATATACACTATAGGACTGTTGTGGCATTCACTACACTCTGATATATACACATTTAACTTCCTTCAGACTGCCAATGCGTTTTCTTAACATTATCCCCCTAGCAACGTATTAGCATAGACAAAATAACAGCAGCAGTTGTGGTCTGTATGTTTTACTGCTGCTTGAACTGCTTATGGAGCTAGGACTGTAGTTTTGTACAGATAACATACAGTGTCTAAATGTATTGTCACTGAAAAGCACAAACACTTTTAAATTATGTAATTAATCCTGGTGGAGCAGGCAGGACTAGAGGAAAGCATTTCACTCTGTGAGCAGCTCAGGAATTAAATTTAGTGCCTGAAGGCTTTATAAGATGGCTAAAACATCACTGAGGAGTAGCGAATGTTAAGTATCAGTGCTCTGTGCCTGGGCACAACTCAAGTGAGTTACAGTTGGTAACAGTGCTCTGCACTAAGTTACCTGAGCAGACCAGGAATTAAATTTAGTGCCAGAAGGCTTTATAAGATGGTTAAAATATTGCTGAGGATTAGCGAATGTTAAGTATCACCGCTCTGTGCCTGGGCACATCTTGAGCGAGTTACTATTGGTAACAGTGCCCTACGCTAAGTTACCTGAGCAGACCAGGAATTAAATTTAGTGTCAGAAGGCTTTATAAGATGGCTAAAATATCGCTGAGGATTAGCAAATGTTAAATATCAGTGCACTGCACCTGGGCACATCTCGAGCAAGTTACAGATAGTAACAGTGCTCTGCTCTAAGTTATCTGTAAACAGCAATTAGAAGTGAGCAATATTTTAAGTAAATAACATCACTATGTGCCTGAGTGCATATAACAAGAGCTGCAGCCAAAAACTGTGCTCTGTGCTGTGTTAACTGCAGCCTCTTCGGAGGTAAAAGTTCCTGTTTATCGTCTGAGCAGTTCCACAGGGTATGCATTCACTCAGAGTAGAGGTTGATAAGGAAATATTATTGCAAGCCACAGCAAGTGATGAATTAATAAAAATAGCTAGTGTATTCACGACTGAACAATCTTATATTGCTCCTAGGGGCTTTGGGTCATTAAAACAGTTTATATAAAGTCAGAGAATACCATGGCACACCACGTGGGAAAGGACGCTCAGACCTCACATGAGTAGCAGTAGGAGGAGCAGCAGAAATTGCAGTTATACATGAAAAATACCTGCTCTGCTCATACAATGCCTAAATGCCTAAATAACTCCATGAGAGACCATACAATTAGGACACAGCAAATGCAAAGAAAATAACAAACTTACGGACAACACACCACGCAGAAGACTGGGGGATGTTCTACCAAGGAGTGTAGGTTTAAAAATGGCACCACAGAACCTAACCAATATTTATAGGCTAAGGCAGGGCTAAAGAGAAACGAAAGGAGGGGGTGGGAGGTGCAAAAGCACCGGAGCAGAGGAGGGGGAGGGAAAGAAGTAAGCTATCCTATGTGGATGGTCTGCACTGTTTGTAGGGAGAGGTCCTCGTGAAGTAAAGAAGGAGCTACGTAGTAGAGGTATTTCAGGGAGGTAATCAGTTTTACAGTGAGACTGTAATTTACAAGACTTTTAGTAGGTATGTGGCACTTCTTTGAGACACCAATTCCTGTGAAATACTGGTGGAATCCTTTTTGTCTACTTATTATGGGAGAAGGAATAAGAAGCAGTAATATAGCAGCAATCTTTAGTTAAGGTAAGTTAGTTTCTAGCTCTTCTGTCTTACTGCTTAACTGACTTATAGGTTAAAGTCTTCTATTTCCTTTCAGGGGGTTAGCTATGCATAATGTTAAACTTGGATAGCTGAAAATAGGTTCATACAGCAACTCTAAAGAAGTTTGGTATACAGGTAAAATACAGGGATTACAAGCTGTGTACTTTGCTGTCCTCTAGTGGCAAACTGAGGAAACTACACCTAATCCTAGAACACGTTTGTGAAAAAGGGGGGAGAAGAGTGGGTTGGATGGCCTCGGGGTAGGTCCACGGGTGTGCTAATCCAACAACAGGAATATGATAAACAATATAATATGTTAGAGTTACAGTAAAAATCAGTAGGTTATCACCTACGTAATGAGGGAGTAGGAAGCACTTCTAGGTAGTCCAGGGTAGGTTCTACCGATGGGTTATTCTTTCAGTTCAATTGGGAAGTTCTTTAGATGTACTAGGTAGCTGTTGGAAATATAGCCCGTGTCACAGCACAAGGCTTCAAGGCAATGAGGCAGTAGGAAGCACTTCTACATAGTCCAGGGTAGGTTCTACCGATGGAATATTCTTTCAATTCAGTTGGGAAGTTCTTTAGATGTACTAGGTAGCTGTTGGAAAGATAGCCCATGTCACAGCACAAGGCTTCAAGCTATGCAGTGAGGCAGTAGGAAGCACTTCTAGGTAGTCCAGGGTAGGTTCTACCGATGGGGTATTCTTTCATTTCAGTTGGGAATAAGAGCTAGCATTATATATAAAGCAACAAGGGCGGCCATGGTGGTGCAGCGGTTAGCATTGCTGCCTCACAGCAAGAGGTTCTCTGGTTCGATCCTCGGTTGGGGTCCCTTCTGTGTGGAGTCTGCATGTCCTCCCTGTGGTCGCGTGGGTTTCCTCCAGGTGCTCCGGTTTCCTCCCACACCCCAAAGACATGCTGTAGGTGGATTGGACACTCTAAATTGGCCCTAGGTGTGAGTGTGTGCATGCATGTGCCTTCTGTGGATGGTTGGGCACCGGGCTGGCAACTCAACACTGTAAAACTCCACTGCCAATCATGAGCAGACAAGGTGGTCCACTGTGGCAACCCCTAACCAGGAAAAGCCGAAAGAAGAAGAAGATTATATATAAAGCAACAGGAAGCTGAAAGATTAAAGGCAATCCCTTTTACTTATGATTGCAGGACATTTTTTCTATTTTCATAGTGCCTTTTGTAGATGCTTTCAAATATTAAAACAAACAATTAGAGGATGGATGTGGCATAATTATATGTCTATGTTTTAACAAAAATGGCTCAGTCAGAAGCTTACTTATGTTTAAAATACTGCTGTCCATGGTATACTTCATTACAGTTTTGCAGATGTGATGGAGTTGTTGGCTACTTCTCAGTATTTGAAAATGAAAACCCCAAACCACCTTCTAGACAATTAACTTGTCAGCTATATATTCTGTGGCCACAGAGGATGTGCACGTTATGGGAGACATGTAAGACTAAATACAGTACACTAGCAAAGATAATGGCAGTCCACCCCAGCAATTCTGCCAAGAAGGCTTTATACACACAACCAACCAGAGATATGTTGAAATTACAGCAAAATATGAGACCCTTAGGCCCTAAAGTCTCTATCATACTAGTGAGTAGAATAGAAGGTAAGTATGAGTAGTGCATGAAGTCGCCATGCAAATGGATTAATGCTGACAGGACATCCATGTGTCAGATTCATGTCGATCTATTAAAGGCAGTTTCGATGAATGCAAATAAACTGAAACCACATTGCAGAAACCACCTTCAGTGAACGTCAAAACATTTTTTTTTTGCAGGAGGGCAAGACTTCCTCTCCTCCCCACACCTCCAGGAATTACCTATACCAACTCCAAGGTCGACAACAGTGGAGAAAAAGACAATCTCCACTTTTGTTAAAGGTAGTTTCGGTGAACTAGCTTTGGTTTTCTTGCATTCACTGATATCCCAAATCTCTGATGAAGTCCCTTTTGACTTTGGGACAAAAGCACTCAGGTTTTACTGTTTTTTGCAATAAATGAAGTATTTTACCTTTTGTATCTTATATTCTTTGGCAGCTTTGCTGGTATGGATTATTGTGATCTGTAGAACTGTTCCTACTTTGAGTTCTTATTTTGCAGTCTGAATTTTGTGCATTTTTTCTACTGGTACTTCTATTTTCTCATTGGATATTTTATAGAATGCCAGTGAGAATCCATCTAATTCTACAGCTTTCCCTATTTGAACACTACTTACCACCTTTTTACTTGCCCTCCTATGAAATGTTGTTCCGGAATCCTTCCCTCTACATCCTGCAACATTTTCCTGTCCATATGAATTCATACATTTTCTCATGAGTTGTTTTACATTTATTTAATTCAATGGACTATTCTGTTATCTAACATTTTCCTCATCTCCTAGTACCCTCCAATCCCTGCCTTCTAGATTCATGAATTCCTGATACCCCTGTTCTTTTTCTACATCCATGCTAGCATCCTTCTCACATTTGCTGCCTGCCCCCACCAAAAGTCCTTTCCTCTGATGATTTCTGAATCTATTTTGGTAATCTCCCAGAGTTCTAGCAAGCATTTTATTATTCCCTCTTCCCTCTCTAGGTCTCCTGCTTTTGTTTATTTTTAGCATTGAGCCTGGACACTTAGTTCTTCTCTACCCACCTTACTGACACCTCCTCCATTCATCTGGTTAAGCACCTTCCTTCCTTATATATGCCAGCGTCTCATGCAGCCTTTCTTGACCCTATCCTAGACCATGGCTATCATTTATGTTCTTTTCCCCTGTCCTTTGCACACATGTTCTTAGTTTCATTTTCTGTTCTTCTGCGCTTCATCCGGTCTCAACCCCTATCCCATGCTCAGCCCCTTCTTCTTTTCTTTTGGCCCTTAGTTTCACTGGAGCATGCTCTGAAATAGTCTGGGCTGTCATTTTTTGCCTCATTCCCTATACTCCTCATCATTCAATTATCAATAATCAGTCCAATCTGCTCCCTTGGGTCCATTTTGTTCTTATAGAAGTGAGTTGTTTCGCTTCTCTATTCTTTCCTCCAAATGACAACCCACTCTCCTTCCTCTATCTTTGTTTTCAGTTACTTCTGATTTGCCTTCATCTGTTCTAATTGACCTCCCACCCTATCTAGCTGTTCAATGAACAATAAATTAAATTATTCTCCTGTTATGTAAAACCTGTGTTTAGTTTTCTTTTTCCCACTTGTGAAAAATAATTTCTGGAAAAAAAAATTCAGTTTGGGGAATACAAGTTCCCTAAATTCCACTTTTGCCCAGTTATTTTTCCTTCCCATTTAGGATCATAGGATCATAGGTGTCTACTAGGCTACTGACCTGGAGGTCATTTCAAGGCTAGCTGTTTCATTCCAATGTAATGCCATAGAAACATTGGTTAATACTCAAGATTGCGTTTAGCAAAGACTGTCCATGTCCAAGATATATGTGGGCTTTATTCCCAGTAGGAGTTTATGATGTCCCATCCACTTATCCAGTTTTCTTTTGAACAGTTTCATAGAGGTGTTCTGTTTCACATAAATAGGTAGCCTATTCCAAAGACACTGCAGTCAATGGGAGATAAATATGTCTCTCCAGCATGTCTTATTTAAGTCACAGGCCATATTTAGATCTCCAGAATAGGTGGCCCTAGTCATGTTTGATTTACAGATATGTAGCAAGTTCATTAGGCTTTGGTCTGAGATTGATCTGTATGCCATGCATAAGTCTCCCCTAAGAAGTCTATATGACACAGAGTAAAGTGACAGGGACATTAGTCAGTCTGTGTACAGCATATGCTGTAGTCCCTTGATCTTTTTTATTAGAAACCTCTGGGGCCTCTCCAATTGCTGTAGGGTCTTTGTACAGTGCATGTCGAATGGGGCGGTATACTCAATCATGGGTCAGATTAGTGCCAAGTATAGAGGGTTTATAACCTGTGTTTCTCTCAAGGCAATGCATTTACTAATCAAGTGGGCTATGTAGAAATCCTTCCTTAAGAACAGTAGACACATGGTGGTCAAAGTTAAGGTCGTGGTCAACTTGTGAACCCAAGTTCCTTACCACTTTGTGGGTACTTAGGGTATTGTTGTTGATTTGATAGTGTGAAGGGACATTGTTTGTGCCAAAGGGAATGATGATGCATTTCTTTGCATTCATTTTAAGACAGTGACTAAGGCACCAGTCATTGGTCTGCATAAGACCCACTTGGAGTATACTGACAACATTTGGGTATTCAATAATTATACCCAGTTTGCAGTCGTCTTCAGACTTGGTCAGCCACAACTTCTTAGATTTGACCTGAACTTCTAAGAAGTATATAACAAACAGTAGTGGGCCCAGCACTGCAACCTGTGGCACCCTGCTGGTAACAGGTCTTCTGCTTGATGTGTAGTCAACCACTTCGATAGTGTGTGTTCGGTTTGTGAGACAGTCAGCAACCCATCTTATAACAAAGGGTTTTACATTCAGTTTGCTAAGTTTATCGGTAATGCCTGAGTGTGGGATTTTGTCGAAAGTCTTTGCCAAGTCGAGGTATGCTGTGTGCACAGATTCACACATATATGATCCATCTTCCCCCTCCAGTGTCTTATCTCCACTCCATTTCCACCTCAGTTCCTTTCATAAATAATATGGCCACCTCCCACCACCACAGATGTGTCCTGACTGTATTTTTCTAACTTCCTACATCTTTTATGTTCAGTGTAGTTACCTGCAGTAGATCATCTCCCTTCTTGCAGAACCTATTCAGTATTCTACCCTGGGATTAAGAGTTCCCTTGCATTCCATACTATAATGCCAGAAATAATTTCCTTCCCTCATAGGTTAGATGGTTTCAATTCCCTGCCCAGTCCTTGTGGCACTCACTGTGTCTACCCCTAACATTATCGATTCACTCCTTGTCCTTGATATTATCCTCTTCCCTGTCAGCGCTTCTTCCCTAACTCACACTTGTTGTCACTGTTTTCTCTGGCCTCCCTTTACACTACTGTGTTCTTTTGTCCTCCATGAAGTCCTATCTGTCACACTGCTAAGCTGTTCTCCTGTACGTCGCTGTAGTCATCTGACTTTCTTTATTCTCATTTTAACACCTTTCCCCCTTACTGTAGATTTCTTTGTTTTCTATTTACCCTCCAGATCCCTGAGACACTTGTCTTATTTTTCAAGTTTTCGGGCCTCTGATACTTTCCTGACTACCTTATGTTGCATATGTTAGCCATTCCTGAAACATTGAAGCTGTCCAAGTATGTGTTGTCCATTTGTACTTCAGTTTATTTGGCTTACTAGTTGTCTTCCTCTTACTTTCCATCTTTATTTAGGGTGTCCAAATCTCTCTGTGCTTTGCTGGCATTTGCCCCCTGCTTTGACATGTGAGTGTTGTTATCCTACTCTTCTCCCTGGGTAAGTTGCTTTGTGTGTGCTGAACCACATTCCCTTTCACTTTGACCTTTTTCCAGAAGCCGTGCAAATATCTTCCTTGTTATTTGTATCAACAATCTACTTGTTACCCTGTATGCTTCAATCTGTGTATGCCTGTGAGTTTAGCAATATTTCCTGCTATTGACTAAAGTGCTGGTCATTCAGATACTACTGTGTTACCATGTGTTTACAGAATGCTTTCCCTAGTCAGAATCACTCTCTTACCCATCTTGGCTGTTCCTTTCTTTTGTCTCATCTGCGAAAGCTAGCATGGTTTGTTTCTCACTGTTGAAAAAAATATCATGTTTATTGCAAGGAGACCATCAAAAAGCTCAACCACTGAATCAATATATTGTGGAGACAACACCCATAGTCTTCTGATCTTCCAGCATCAAAGGTGAATATGCTACCTTCTGAGCCACTAATTTAGTTTTACAAGTCAGAAATAGCATTCTGACAATTATTATATTATACCTGACCCAAAGCAACCTGACACCTGGTGTAGGATTAAAGACTACAACCCTCTGACCTTTGAACCTCAGAGATGAATGCCTTCTTTATTGAGACATGGACACTGTGTGTACTAAGCCTTACTTACAGTTCCTTAAGTTTGGAATACTAGTCAGGTGTCCTGTCTGTGACTATATTGTCCTTTTTCATTGCTTGAGCAGTTTTATGTTTGTATTCACATTTCATACTTTCTGCTCCCACATACTCTACTCTTTTACATATTATATTATATCAATGATTTCTTTCCCCTTCTAATTTTACTGCTTTTAATCTTGTAACCCCTCCACATTATATGTTTATGAAATTCTGTTTCCTCTACTTTTAGCTTCATATGGTCTTAGGTGTATACTAGGCTAATGACCACTAATGACCACTAAGGCCTTTATAGACCTAGCCATACAATTCAAATGTGCCTCATAAGTTAGATGTTTTAGATATTTATACAGGTATGATTGTTGGTTATAATGGATTTGCTGACTGCCACAAAGACACGGGCACCAGACCAGGGGTGAATTTTCAGTTTCCCATTGAATGGTCTAAGTTACACTTAAATAGCTTTAGGGATGGACTTTGTTTCACATCAGTGGTGAACCTGTTTCAGAAAAAGGGAATTCTCTAAGACACATATCTGTCTTTCCAATATCTCATATTTATGTTGCAAGCAAAATTTAGGTCTTTAGATCTAGTAGTTCTGATGCTGTTTGTTTTTTGCATGTGCCAAAGGTTCATCAGAGCAGGGTCCAGGGATGACTGATATGCATCTTTCAGTAGTCTGTAGGACACTGAATATAGAAATAGGACACTGGGGCAATCCACACAGGCCATTGTGTTTATGCCCTGTATTCTTTTTGTTAGGAACCCTTGCAGATGTTCCAGTTGTTGCATGTTCCTTGTCAGGTACATACTGAAAGGGGCATTATACTCAATGATGGCTTTGATGAGGGCCAGGTGTAGTGGTGCAATGACTTCCCTGGACCCAGATGTTATGCGCTTACTTATAAATTGAGCAACATACAAGGATTTCCTTACTTCCTTGGATCCATGTTGGTCAAATGCCAGCTGACTGCCTACATGTGTTCCTATATCCCTATCTAGTGCGCCGACTCTTATAGGTGTTTTATTAATGACATAGTTTTCTGGGTGGCTGATTTTAGAAAAGGTACTATAATGCATTTCTTGTCATTGAGCTTTAAGCCGTGGGATTTGGCATCAGTCGTTTGTCTATCTTAGACCCTCTTGTAACATGTTAGGGTCCTGTGGGTATTCTCTCCCAGTTTGCAATCATCTGCAGACTTGGTCAGCCACAGGCCATTAACATTAGCCTTGATTTTTGACAAATAGATGTCAAACAGGAGTGGCCCAGCACAGAAACTAGAGAAATTCCATTGGTGACTAGCCTCTTTGAGGAGCTGGTCTGACCAGTCCAAACATCCTTGGTCTTATCTGTGAGCCAGCTGGCTATGCAGCCTGTTATAGAGGGGTTTATGAAAAATCCAGTAAAATTGCTAAAAATCTCAGAGTGGGGTATTACGTCAAATTCCTTAGTCAGATTGGCATTATGAACTGTTTTACCCTCATCCAATGCATTGGTGAGCTTCTCAATAGAGTCCACCAGGCTTTGTATTCATGGACTTCCTTTGACAAAGTCAAACTGGGATGGATCGAGCGTCGGAAGGTCCCCTATGTCTTTGTTGATCATTTTCATGATAATTCTTTCCATGGCTTTGCATATAAGACTAGTCAGAGTAACGGATCTGTAGTTTCTGGGATCTGTTTTTGATCTGCTCTTATGAAGAGGAATGACTGTTGCAGATCTCCATTCTCGTGACATGAAGCCTGTTTTAAGACTATAGATAAACAGTAACTCCAGTGGCCCTGGCAGGTCATATTTTAGAGTATTCAGTGGGCATCCTGGGATATTATCATGGCCCACTGAGGCTGTGTTCTTGGCCTTAGCGAGTGCATTCAGGACATATTCTCTGTTTATAGTTGGAGGGTTTATATTTGTAGGTATTTCTTGGGAGGTGGCTGGGTTTGAGTGGTGGGTAAAGTTGGAAATGACTTTGTCAGCCAACAGATTCACTATATCACCCAGCTCAGTGAATATCGAACCATAAACCACAAGTTTAGCACACTGCTACGTGCTGCCTTTGAGGTTTCTGAAATAGCTGAAGAAGGCCTTATGGTTGTCTCTTACCTGGCAGGCTATCTTGTCCTCAAAACTGGCTTTATTGGACTTAATTATCCCTCTTGGCTGCCTGTTTATTTTGATGTGAGGGTAAACTGTTAGAAACACTTTTTAAAGAATAAAATAAAAGAAACAAAGTTTGATTTAAAAAGAGATCCACATAAAACAAAATTTATTGCTGTCCATATTTGAGTGCAACTTGGATCTGTGGATGGGAAGCAGAGGATTTGCTGCAGGGCTGGCCCTGTGCTATTGGTGGACAGATGCAGCTCCTGGTAACTTTGTTCCATGCATGGGTCCTTTCAGATTGTCTATGGTATCATCCCATTTATTCTCCTTAGGGGTAATATATAATTACTTTATTTCAAGCACAGAAAGGGTGAATGGCTGGGCTTGGAATGGCCCATGGGGCAGCTAGCCTGGTACTTACCTATGAACCTATAAGTGACACAGATCTGCAAATGGAGCTAGAATTTGGCTACAGTTTGTAAAAATGATCCTGTGTTATCAGAAGCATGCCACAATGATAGAAAAACAGAAACTCTAAGAGATGCCATTATGTGAATGAAAGATGAACTGCTAGGAAATTCTGAAATAAAAGTTGTCAGGATAGCTGAGTGATCTAACATTCTGTGTTCAGGTTGCAGTCTCCCCTGGATATGTGGGTTTGACTCTTACTTCAGGCAAATGAGTTTTCTCTCTGGCACAAGGAACAAGTAAAACAGCTTAGAGAAAGAGGGCACATACTGAAGGGTTCAAATCCAGTTTACAGATTTTTTATTGTAGGGAGTTGACATAATGGTTAACATATTTACCTCACAGACACAAAGTACAAGGTTTGATTCTCACCTCTAAGGGCAATTGGCTAGGCTTAACATGGCCCACAACAGCAGCTAGCCTAGTACTTACCAATGGATCTAAGAGGATATATTCCTCTAATTAGTTTAATTCACATCATGTTGACTGCATTTGCCTCTGCCATTCTCTGTAATTTCATTCAATAATCCTGGGAATTTCCCATTGCTGTGTCTTTTCCTTTGTTATGGTTTAAATGATTTGCAAATGTCTTATCCCTCACTCTACTGTCTGAGTGCCATTACTGTGTGCTAACTATGTTTTAGTTTTAAAGATTGTTTTGTTTTCACACAAAAAAAAAGCAACCAGCTATGTGGCTTCCTCTTGCTCACTGTTTGTTTATGCATCACTGAATAAAATTCTTTTCCAGGTGTTGTACTATTTTTCATTATGGTATTTTTCCCCTTTGTAATTCCATGACTACTCTGCTTTAACACCTGTTTCTACTAGAGTTGTGCAATTCCTTTAGCTGATGTTATACAGAACAATACAACCTGCATTTTGGTCCTTGTGTTACCAATACCTTTCAACTGTCCCAATTTTCACAGAATGTCCAGATTTTTGTCTAATCTTTTTGGATTCTTCCTTATAAAATTTGTGGTTTTCTGGCAAATCATTGTGGAATGAAGTTACTAAACAATGTCATATTTTTACATTTCAGACTATCTCTCAAAGTCTCAAAAAACCCAGCAGGCAACCTATGCTGGGTCAAAAACAAACCAAGCAGAAACTTTGCAGTGTGGAGGGTCTGAAGTTGACTCCTTGAAATATGTTATGCACCTAGTTCAGTAATAAATATCAAACTCTAAAATACGTACTACAAAATAGTAGAATAAAATAGTAAATAAAATAGTAGGTCATCCACAGCTGCGTTCAGAATGGAATATCCTCTATTGAAACACACAGACAAGTGATCCTAGTTGAGTATAATGAAAGACATTCATTAGTTATATATAATAAAGTTATTTGGAGCAAGGGAGTGGTTACAGAAGGTGGTTCTGTTAAGAGCAATAAAAGCATTTAACCCATTCCTTTAACCAAGTTCCCCTTCGCCCTTAACACCATAGTGTAAACTGAGCCTGTGCCACCTTAGAACTGAAACTAAGAAGCTATAGACAAATTAAAATATATAATAAAAGAACAGCTTATTAAGGCTAACCTACTAATCCAAAATTTATTAATTAAAAAAACAACTCACTAAAAAAATGACTAATTAATTATCTAACAAAAAGATCTAGCACTAGACATCTATTAGAATAAATATTAGTAACTTATAAACTGAAACACTTTTAACAAAGATCGTTTTTGTACCAAATAAATACTTCATCAGGTCTGTGTGTAAAAAACAGGTTCCCTATTACGCCATCACAGAAACAAGTTGTTGAATGCGTCTTTGTCGAACATTAAAGCATGAAAAGGCAAAATAGTGAAGCGACTTTTCAGCGAATTCTTTCCCTGGGAAAGAATTTGTTTGGCTGCTTTCAATACTTTGCCTTTTCGGCACTATAGTGCAATCTCGGAGTTGGTATATTTAAGTAAGGGGTGTGTGGGGGGGTGTGAAGCCCCCCACATTAAGTAATGTTTTACTGTTTTTGTTTTTTTTTTTTGCAACAGCAATTGTTTTCCATTGAAAAACAATCGCTGTTCTGAAGGTTTGACGTTGTAAGCTTTTGCTTACATGGGGTCGATTATCTGTCATTCACTTTTCTGCATTACAGCAAAAGCAACTGAAGCTTCAGCTATACAGCAATACAGTAAGTGGAATTCTGCTGCGGTACATTTGAATATGGACAGCTTCTCTAACAGTCCATTGTGACAACCAATTTTTTTATTTCTGGATGAATTAGGAAATGGCTTTGTATATCCTTAGTAGGGTAGCAAAAAAATTGCCGGGATTAATTAATGCACTACAAAATTAATGTGCCCAACACATCTCAGAATTTGCCACAGTTTCTTAATGGCACATGAGTCTTCCATGCATGGGAGTCTGCTTGCAACACAGTTTCCAACACTCGAAACATAAATATGTACAACAGTAATACAGTAATAGAGAAATAGTGCCTGCTGTTGTAAAAGAAGATTACAGTGCAGGTATATACTCCACCAGGAGATTTTATTTTAATATGCTCCCATATAGTCTGCATTCCTACAGTCAAGATACTCCAAAGCCTCAAATTTAATAGTTAGCATTTGTATTCCTTTCTTTATTTGTTTTATTTTAACTTTGTTAGTTGGGTAAATAAATGGTCCATTTCCAGCCATATTGCAGGCCTGGAGACAATGCAAAGAAAAGGCATGATTATTCCAAAAAGCATGTACATTAAAACATTAACGAAATGGTTATGATTATCTCAAAAGCACATGGAGAAAAATGTAAGTTGTTGTTGTTGTCATGTCTTTCAGCTTTTCCCGGTTAGGGGTTGCCACAGCGGAACTCCGGTCCGCTATTGATTGGCAGTAGATTTTTACATGCCGAGTTGCCAGCTCTGATGCACAACCTTCAACGAAGGTATGCCCATTCATGCATGTCTCCACACAGAAGACGCTCTAGCTGAGAATCGAACAGGACAACGTCTTACTTTGAGGCGACAACGCTACTGCAGCACCACCACCACCCCAGTCTATGGAGAAAAATGTAAGTATATAATAGATATACAAGAAAACAGGAGTATAATCAAAGTTCAAAAACTCTGAATTAAAGCAATGCATTTCAAAAACCAACAATACATATGAACAGAACAGGGAGGACAAATATATGCTCAATATAAAGACTGCTTTTGTTAAATAACTTCACTGTCATCATCTGTTCTTAAAAGGAGACAAGAAGTATTAGCATGACATATGTAGGATGGATTTAAATCAGAATATTAGTGATTTGTTTGTGTACACTGCCTATGTGATCCACAGATCAATACCTTATAAATAAAACTTGTATAAACAGCTTCTGGTGGCTAACAAAAGGATTAAAGCTCTCAGCAGTAAACTGGCTGTTTGCTATAGCCCAATGAGTAGGGTTTTACTCTATTTGCCTGCTGCGTAACTCTGAGCAAGTCACTTAACCAACTAGTTTTATTGATTCGCCCTGAGAAGGGACACTTTTATCCATTAGGCTTGCCGGGCTAAAGAGAAAGTAATTCCACAGTGAGCAAATCTGAAATACATGAGCTAAAAGTGGGCATATCTAGCTAAAAATAAACAAATGACAAAGTAGCTCCACAGTAAGAACATCTACAATCGATGAGCTAAGTGTGGAGATAGAGAAAATCATATACAAATGTCCTTGCATTTTTAACACTTAAGCTTTGTACCTGCAGACTTATCCTAGATAGAAGAAATACTTTTTCTCTTACCTCCTGAAGGAACAGCACTTGCTGTGGTCCATAATCTTCCAAATACAAACCACAACTTCTGTTAATAATATCAGTGGCAACCAACTCTTCCTTCTGCCTGTTACCAGCTATTGTAGATTCTCCATGATCTTCTGGTCAATGACAAAGGAAGAGAGATGAAATGACGAGCATCCACCTATGCCTATGTGTGCTGTCTATGGATAAATTACTATGGCTGTCTCTCTTTCTTTCTCAGTTTTTTTTTCCTTTTCACTCCATGTGCATTTTCTGTAATTCCTCTTCACCACATTGGCTAATTTTCAGTTCTTTTCCCAGTAATGCTGGATTATTCATCTCCCCTAGTACTATAAGTAATGCTGGATTATTCCTCTCCCCCAGTGCTATAAGTAATGCTGGATTATTCCTGTCCCCCAGTACTATAAGTAATGCTGGATTATTCCTCTTCCCTAGTGCTATAAGTAATGCTGGATTATTCCTCTCCCCCAGTGCTATAAGTAATGCTGGATTATTCCTCTCCCCCAGTGCTAGAAGTAATGCTGGATTATTCCTCTCCCCTATTGCTATAAGTAATGCTTGATTATTCCTCTCCCCTAGTGCTATAAGTAATGCTGGATTATTCTTCTCCCCTAGTGCTATAAGTAATGCTGGATTATTCCTCTCCCCTAGTGCTATACTTCATTGGGTTACATCTGATGCCTCATAGCTCTTTACATATCCCATGCTCTTCTGCTCCTTTCTGTGGTGTCTGCAGTGGCTTCCTGCTTGCTCTAGACAGCTACACCTGCCATTCCCTTTTCCTAATAAATGTATTCTGTCTCTGCATATGGTCTTCTTTCCTTGCTACATCTCTGATATTTTCATTCCTTATAAAGATCATTTTGGTCTGTTGCTATGTATGATTCAAGGTTGGGATTCTCTGTTGCTCTTCCTGATGGTCCCTATATGTGTTTTCCCTATCTCTTCCTGTTCTGATCTGTGTAGTCCCCCTTCTGATAGCAGTTGCCCTTATAGGTACATTCTGTTGTCTTAAGTCCCTTTTGGTGCCAAGCTGGTACAGGGTGGTCATGTCTATAACTGATAACTTGCATTTCAGAGTTCAGGGTTCTGTTGTTATTACATGCTTTTCCCTGTTCTTAGGTTCACAGGTCCATTGCTTTATATTACGATGTTCATCAACTGGACCATTTGCAGCTTAGCCAACCATACCAGAACCAAACTCAGTTTTGGTCCTTTTTCATAACACTACAAGGGCCAGACTGGGCATATATTTATGACTGCCCATCCAGTCATCAAGCCTATTTATAAAAAGGGTCATGGAGCTACTGTGCTGTACCTCTAAGGGGAGCCTATTCCATAAAAGAGGTATCCCCTGTGAAAGATATATATCCTGTTAACAGGTCCTATTTATGTTTTGGTGGAAGCTTATGTCAGGGTAGCATTAGTTCTGTGGATGTGTAGAAGGTTAGGTATCACCAAATCATTCAAGGCTTGGAAGGCAAAACAGAGATTTCCTCTCAATAGATGACAGAATACTAAAAAGAGTGGGAGCACTTTAAGGAAGTCAGGGTAACCTGTGGAGGGCACACCCTTCATTTTTTGGTAAAGAAATGCTTCTATCTCTTAAGCTGGGTCATATGACTAGCCAAGTATATACTAAAGGGGCATTATATTCTATTAGAGAATTGGAAAGCTATACATCAGCAACTTGTATTAATGTACAAGTAATGCCCTTTGAAAAACAAGTCCGTAGCTTCATGGCAGCATATCAAACTGTCATGGAGCTGGCACTGAGAAAATTGAATGGCTGCCATTATTTTACACCTTGTAAGCATCTCTTTTGCTGTTTAGTGAGTGTAAAATGTGAAAAAAAAGAAGACAAAAAAAATTGTGTATGTGTGTTTATGTTTGTGTGTGAGTGTATGTGTGCATGTCAGTGAAAGTGAAAGCGAGCAGTTATTTTACACTCGCTAAGCAGTGCTTTTGCTGTTTAGCAAGTGTAAAATAAAGAAAAAAAATTAAAAATAAAGCATGCTTGTGAGAGTGTACACATGTATGAAAGTAAGAGAGAGACATTGAATGGGCAAAACAGAAAAAAGTGTGCGTGTATTTGTGTTTATGTTTCTATCTGCGTGTGTCAGTGAATGGGTGCATGAAAGCAGAAGAGACTGTGTGTGTGTGTGTGTGTGTGTGTGTGTGTGTGTGTGCGTGCGTGTGCGTGCGTGCGTGCGTGTGTGTGTGTGTGTGTGTGTGTGTGTGTGTGTGTGTGTGTGTGAGTGTGTGACAGAGAGTGAGTGAGATCTACCACTGGCAGCAGCAAAGAGGTTAGGGTTACTACCTGTCCCATTTTGTGAGGCAGTTGTGTCCTGCAAAAAAAACTGAAAAAATGGCAAATGTCCTGAGATTTAGGACAAAATTATTTCCTATATTTTATGTAATAGTTGCATAAAACAGTTATTCTGTGTCTGAAACACCTAAATGTTATAAGAAACAGAATAAGCAACTAAAATGCTACATTAATAAGCTTTTATTTAGGCAAAAAAGTGAAGTTGTGTCCTTGGTACTGGCTGTGGGTATGTTTCGCCTTGCAAAATATGACGTTTGTACCAAAAATGTCCCACTTTGGGCATTTGAAAAGGTGGCAAGCCTAAAAGAGGTTTGTACCTCTGGACCCTTTAGCTGAAGAAATCTGGATAAAGCCAAAAATAAAAGGGGACAAAGGCTCAAAAATAAGACCAGATTTTAATTATTGCTCTTATAAAATTACAAACGTGCTTAAATAAAAGGATTTGTGCTAGCATAAATTTTCTGAAGGAAATAAAATTCTGAAACTCAGATGTATGTCATTATTTAGTAACTTCTGTCTCCAATGATTGGCAGCAAACCAAATGCTTTAGGAGTAAGGGACCAAAAAAATAAAGTAAATACCTAGATTTTTTAAAGTGTTATATTTTGGATGTAAAATGCTTCCTCCAACACCATTAGCATACACTACAGCAAATTTGAAACATTTGGCAGAGGAATTATTTTGCATCGAAATATATAAAAAATAATATAGTGCTTAAAAAAATAAATAAAACACAACAATTTTACAGAGAGTCCATTCACTAAACACAATAATGCCCCCCAGAGTGTGGGTGTCAATGTGTAATTAACACCCTTCCAGGGGTGTAGAGGCCCTCTGCCTGGAGCGTCGGGCCTCATAACACCCCTGGGTGGGTGTTAATTGCACCCTGAAGAGTGTTAATTACACATTAACACGCACACTCTGGAGGGCATTATTACGTTTAGAGAATGGACTCTGTAAAATTGTTGTGCTTTATTTATTTTTTTTAAGTACTATATTATTTTTTAAATATTTTTGATGTAAAATATTTCTTCCAGCAAATGTTTCAAACTTGCTGTAGTGTACATTAATAGTGTTGGAGGAAGCATTTTATGTCCAAAATATCACACTTTAAAACACCTCTATAGTGCCTTTTTTCAGGTGATGTTCCAAAGACCAAATTATTACCTTAACAGCTATAAATAAATGCAATCTGAGGGTCATGCTGCTCAACACTAGAAGTCTAAATCTCAAGATGTACTTGCTCGAAGCACTCCTCAAAATGGAGAACACTGACATTTGTCCTGTAACGGAGACCTGATTTAAAGTAGCAGAAAGCACCCCTGCACTACCAGGCTATAACCCATTTCACACCTTTTGGCCCCAGAACATGGACTGAAACTCCAAAGGCAGTGGTGTCTTCATATTCATAAAGGATATGCACACCTCCAGACTAGTAGCCCAGCATAATGCACCTGAGACACGTCAGATACAACTAACACTGGATAAGATGGTGATTCAGGTAATAGCCTGCTATAGGTCTCCAACCATGTCCCAAGACTCAAACTCCACATTCCTAAGCACCCTGGAAACTATTAGGGTCTAACCTAATGCTCTCATACTAAGTGACTTCAACTACCCCTCCATCAACTTGGAAAGCTACTCTTGCACCAACACACTGCCCCAACGCTTCCTGGAATTTATTAATTTCAATGCCCTGGACCAGCTCATTCTTACCCCCACTGGAAGAAGCAACATCCTTGACCTGGTTACTGTAAACTTGGGCAGCCATTGCTCTATACTAGTAGTCAATTCCTCCCTGGTTAGATCCAGCCACAAACTAATCACCATGGAAATCCACATCTCATGCACAACTCCCGCAAAGGTAGCCACCATGAAAAACTTCTCCAAAGCTGATTTTGGGCTCCTAAAAACAGATGTGGCTAACTTTACACACTCATGTCAATCAAAAATAAATGCATGACTGATGAATCATACCCCAATGCACTGTACGAACATGTACATAAATGCATGGAACTAGCCATACCCAACAGAACCAAGACACTCTCTTCCAAAAAAGGAAGTCAGTTTGGTGGTCCCTGCCATTAATAAACTCTACAACAGAAGGAAGAAACTGTTGCAGAAAAAGGTGAAGTCCCAAGACTGGAAAAACTCCCTTATTATCTTCAACAAAAAGTTGAGATCCCTCATCAAAACATCTAAAGCCAGCTATGAAGGCAGAACTGCAGCAGACACTAAAAACATCCACATAGCCTTCTATAGTTATATCAAGAATCTCCATGGCAATACCCAGATTTGTTCTGCATTACTGTGCAAATGGCGCCTCCTATACTGAGCCAACAGATATTGCCAACATACTGGCTGACAGATTCAGTGCCAACTTTACCTTTTGCCCCCAAATGACCAATCACAATACCGGAGGAATGCCAGGGACCCAGCATTACCGCAACCCAAGTTAAAGCTGTATTGTCCAAGGCCAAGAATATAGCTTCCATGGGTCCTGACAACATCCCTGGATATGTTCTGCATGAACTACAAAGTGAACTGGCACCAGATCTGTGTGCTCTGTTCAATCACAGCATCACCTCAGCTTTGTCCCTACTGAATGGCACAATGCTACAGTCATCCCTCTCCATAAAGGGGGAGCGACTACAGACCCTGGGAATTATCGCCTCATTAGCCTGATAAGTCTGATATGTAAGGCTATGGAGCAGATCATCATGGACCTAATTAATAAGGATATAAGGAATCTCCTATTCTAGATCCCAAGCAATTTGGTTTCGTGAAAGGTAGATCATGCCTGCTCAACCTGGTTGACTTCTTTGAGTCAGTCACCAGAGCTGTGGATGAGGGCAAGGCAGTTCATACAGCATACCTCGATTTGGCCATGGCCTTTGATACCATTCCCCTCTCAAGAATTATTGATAAACTCACCAAACTAGCCATGAACCCCTGTATCAGTAGGTGGGCTGCAAATTGGCTCACAGATAAAACCCACAGTGTGAAAGTAGCGGACTCTAAGTCAGACTGCCGACCAGTCACAAGTGGAGTTCCACAGGGGTTGGTCCTGGGTTCTCTCCTGTTTGGCATCTACTTCTCAGAAGTCCAGGCCAACACGGAGGGTCTCTGCCTGACCAAGTTCGCAGAAGACTGGAAGCTGGGAGCCATTATTAACTCCCCAAGTGATGTAGACATCCTACAGAAAGGCCTCACTGAGACCAATGACTGATGTTGAAACCATGGCCTTAAGCCTAATGCCAAAAAATATGTTGTCATCCCCTTTGAGAAAAACTCAGTTCCCACTAATTACCACATCGATGGGATCCCAATGAACACAAAGACATTATAAGAGATCTGGTGATACAAGTTGACAGCAACCTCTCTTTTGACTACCACATTGCCACTGTGGTCAGAAAGTCCTTCTATGTGGCACATCTCATTAGCAAGGGTTTTGCATTCAGAAAGAAAGAGGTCATCATCTCTCTCTACTCTTCCCTCATTAGGCCAGTCATCGAGTATAATGCCCCATTTGGCATGTACCTCACTAGACACATGCAATGGCTGGAAAGGCCACAAAAGTACCTCATGAAGAGGATCTTAGGCCTTAAACACATGTCCTACATAGACTCAAAAAATTCCAGCTAATCTCTGCTTGACTTAGAAATGCTACATGTAAAGAAATCCCAATCCTTCCACACCACATGCTCCAGAGACCTCAAACTCATTACCACAATCAACAGAACATGCTGGAGGGACAGGTTTATAACCCAGAGACTGCCTATGCTCTGGAATAGGCTTCTCATACATGTCAAGCAGACCACCTCACTCGCCCTCTTCAACTGAAATCTTGATGAGTGGATGGGAAATAGAAAGTTCACCCCGGGGATCACTCCAGTTGGTCTACTTGATAGATGCACTGGGAACTAATGTTGGGTGGCATGATGCCAGTGCACTTCTACAGGCTAGGCTTGTAAAGGGTCTATGGCCATTAGCTATGAATCTATGAACATCCTGTCAGGCATTATTGTTTGTTTATTGGTTTGATAAGGGAGGAGTAGAGGGGGACAATGGCCTCCTTAGATCTAAATGATGTAACGATTAGTCTGGCTATGTAAAATGATTTGTTGACAACAGTTATCAGATAGTGGTCAAAGGATAGTTCATTGTCAATAAAGGTGCAATACTAACAGATTTGTTTTTTTTGGGGGTTTTTGTGTGAGCTAGTTTGCAATCCTGTGGGTTGCATAAGGGTTTTCATTTAACTGGATTAGCTTATCAATGATGCTTGAGTATGGAATGGTATCCATGACTTCTGCAAAGTCCTGTTATGCCATGTGAAGTTATTTAACTGAGTCTTTAGTGACTTATTCAAAAAGGTTTGCCAGGTTTAAGAAGCAGGATCTGTCTTTAACAAACCCAAATTTGTTAGGGTCCAGTGTTTCACAACTGCCTATATCCTTGTTTATTATCTGGGCTCCATTGAACTTTCATGGATAACAGTGCTTTTTTTGCCTTATAAAGTTCCATGCAGCCCAGTGCTTATTAAATTCTCTTCATAAGAAC